>NW_028322115.1:2564137-2884655 GCF_001445615.1 Aspergillus lentulus | reverse complement strand
GTACTAAAGGAATAACAACTATCTTCCCCATCATCGGCATTACCATACAAAGGTCCATACCAAAATGATTACTGGCTCCTATGCGCTGCCCTGTCCCCTGAGACACTGTATTCGGGAATGTTACCATGAGACAACCTTGGAGACCATAGCCTACTTCCACTAATCCTCCGCCAGGCATTCAAGATGCCCCGTCCCGTTGTGATGTACAATAACGATCTGTCCCGCCTTCTCCAGAGGTTCGGACTCACTCGTCGCACTTCTCTTGCTTCGACCAACAGCGTCTCGGTTGGTCAAGCCATGCTGCTTCGCACCCTGCTCATCACTCTGTTGAAACGTACCCGCCACTAGCACGATCACAGCACGCCCATGTACAACCGCGCCTTTAACCTCTGCGGTTACTTAGCCATTCTGTTCCCAGCAATTTGCCGCGCCGCCCCGAGACCTAGGTCAGGTGGTAATGACGCCGAGATGGACTGGTTTGCTGAGTACCAACGTCTTGCTGGCCAGGCTACGCTCCCCGACCCCCCGCCGTACCTTGGAAATCCTTGCTCTTATCGACCAGCTAAAACGCCGCGTCCACGAAGCCAATGCCATTGCTCTATTCGCTGCCTTCGGTCTACCTTATAATGCGAACATGACTCATCTTGCTGCCCTGGATATGATCTCTCTGGAGACTTTCCATGATGGGGGCAAGTGCGCTCTTCTGGTGAACAGTCTACGGATTCAACCAGTCGCCTGTGTAGTGGTACAACCTCATGCATCCTACTTTCAATTTACAGAAGTTTCGGATTGCCAGCTGCACCGTCTGATGGGCACGACGCAATGCCGTGCTGGCAACAAATTAGTGCGCTACTGCAGCTTACCTGCTGGACGCCGTCACCAACTCGCACGCGATGTCGTGTTTACAGGAGAAGCCTTCGAAGATGCAGGACATCCAGCTTTGAGCTGCCGAGGAATTGGAGTTCCGACTCGCCAGACCATCCAAGTACATTTTCTGGTGCTGGGGCAAGCACACATGTATCCATTGTGAACACGGCGGCTAGATACTGCATGCACTGCAGATTGACTCTTATACATCTTATCCACCTGCTCATACCTCCATACGACTTCTACAATCTCAATTACGAAGCACGGCCTATGAAACATGCCACCGCAATTACAGTCGCTGATTCAATACCGGACCTCTGGGCAAAAGACCAAACTGAACCAGGACGTTCTCGATGGCCAGCCAGCCTTTGCCATTGGCCTTGATATACCAGCGTGTCAGAGATTCTGCCTTGACTCAGTCAGCCCTACGTTGTTGCAGATATTACCATTGTGTTGTTGCCCAGGTCATGCGGATTGCCCGTGCTACCTTTGGTCAGGAGCCAATGGCGACTGACATCCAAGTCATAGCAGAGGATCTTCAATGGGAGGCTGAGATAATCACCTAGTGGTCATTCAGAGTGTGGAACACCTCTCGGTCTATGTATACTGCACTTTGCAGCGTCAGTCAGGGGTATCTAGAGGAGGAAGGGGATTCATGTACCTAAAATTTAGACCTCAAGGTCCTGTCTCCTGTAGACGGAACCAGGCTGAACAACAGAAGGCCTGGGTCTTATTCCAGGAACACTCAATCTCCCGGTGGATAGAATGCAACAATACGGCGAAGGTCCTCACGCAGCTGGCGGCGCAGCTATACGACCTAATCAACATGACCCCGTAAGGCTGGAAGGACAGAAGCATGGATTGATCTTGACGTCAGGAATTGTGGCTCATTACTTTGTCTTGTAATGATTCTCATTTCAACGAAATACAAAGTGCCCTACATGGCGAGAACATGGTCAGTACATCACTAGACGTCACATTGGCTCCACGGTATATCGACAAATTCTCTATGTACACTATGCTATCTGTTCATCTGTCATAAAAATTCACTCACCGGCCTGCCGGTTACGACGCAGGGCTGGGAGGCAGCTCCCCGGTGAACCAGTCACTCGGGCTCTCTCCCAGCTCAAACTCGAGCGTCCCTCCATTCTCAAAGACATCACTCCATGTCAGCCAATTCTTCCGCCACTGTTTCCCATTAACCTTGAGACTCTGCACATAAATCTTGCTGTCACCGTTGCCATCACCGCCGGTTGCAGTGACACGCAGCTTTTTCCCACCACCGAGATCGATAACCAGAGACTCAAACCACGGCGAGTGGATGAGGAAGGTCGTCTGCCCTGTAATCGGATACAGCCCGATCATGTTCCAGAGCAGCCAAGTCTGCATGGCCCCAGCGTCGCTGTTACCAGGTAGCCCTGCGACGCCCGTATTGAAATACTTCTTGGCGACCTTGCGGGACTGCGCGACGGAGAGATCCTGGCGGTTCACGTAGTTGTATAGGTATGGGATGTTGAACATACTAGCTTGTCAGCAACCTTTGTACTCTGGACCAAAAGCAGAAGCAGAAGCAGTAGCAGAAGACGATGACTTACGGCTCGTTCGTAGGATCAAAGATCATCCCACTGGACCCGCTCGCTCCCTCCGTGAACATGGTATCCAGCCGATCGACAACCGTTTTCTCGCCTCCCATCCGCCCAACCGTCTCCTTCATATCGTGCACGCTCGCCCACGAGTACGCCCACGAACTCGCCTCGTAGTACGGATCCCCCCAGTACCCGCTGTCCGCCAGGGGGTCCGTCTCCAGAAAGCCGCTCGTGTCACGAGGCACCACAAACCCCGAGAATCCCAGCGACGTCTGCTCTGGATTCCAGTGGTTGCGCCAGTTCCGCGAGCGGTTGAGATACTTCTCCGCGTCGGCTTGCTTCTTTAGTCCTGATGCGACTTGGTACACCCCAAAGTCGTTACAGGCGTACTCGACTGCGCGCGTCACGGCGCGGGTGTACTTTGGCGTGATGAACCCCAGACTGATCCAGTCGGGGAGCGCGCCGCGGCCTTCTTTTGTGGAGGAGTCGGGGGCCATGGGGTCGATGGGATCGTTGGGGGGCGCGACCTCGGCGTCTTCCACTAGGGCTTTGTACCCGTCTTCCCAGTTGACGGAGCCGCGGACGCCCTTGACGTAGGCGTCGGCGAGGATGTTGTCGGCGTTGGAGCCGCCCTGGGTGCGGCCGTTGTAGTTGGAGGAGCGGGCGTCGGGGAGGTAGCCTTCAAACCGCCAGATGTCGATTAGGGAGCGGATTTGCTCTTCGTAGGCGGTGGGTTGGAGGACTTGCATGAGGGCTGTGGAGCAGCGGAAGAGGTCCTACTTCATTAGTTTGGTGTTGCATGTAAGGAAAGGGAAGGAATACCCAGTATGTGAAGATATCTTGGTAATAGGGCTCTGAGGACGTCCAGCTGGGGTTCTCGCCTGTCTGGTTGGTGGGGATGAGGTGCATAAAGTACAGCGAGGTGTAGAGCAGCTCGAGGCTGGTGGCGTTGGTGTTGGTGGTGGTCACCTTGGACAAGACGGTGGTGTTCCACTCGGCCTTGGTGGCGTCAACAACAGAGGTGAACTCTGTCCCGTGGGGAATCTCATCCTGGACATGCTTGCAGGCTTTCTGCGTGGAGATCCAGGATATCCCAACGCGAGACGTCACCACGTCGTCCTGAAACGTGAACAGTCCTCCGACACGAGTCGACCCCGAGGTCGAGGACGCAAAGCCGCTCCCCTGCTTGACACTGCCCTGCGCATCCGTCCCAATATACGTCGCGTTGCTGACCGGCTCAGCATCAAAGTAACCACCTGCAATGCAACCATTAGCAAGCATCCAAGCAACCCGTCAAACACGCAACTAACAAAAGTAAATAGCCCAATCCGGCGACCGATTCCACCCATTATCATACACCCCATGGCCCTCATAATGCCCATCGGCAAAAATTGTCAAATTCCCGCCCTTGTACCCCTGTCCAAGCCCCTGCCCCCGAAACGACGGCAGAACATGGGACACATCCACAAGGACATTCCCCGTCTTCCCAGCCGGGAACGTATACCGATACATGCCCGCCCGCGCGGACGCAGCCAGTTCAACAGTCACACCATCCGCCGTGCGCGCGCGGTAGTGTCCCACCTCTGCCTCGTCGGCTCCCGCGCGCGCCACCGTCTTATTCGACAGCGGATCGCGCACCTCGCCGACGAGCGGTAACTGCGCGACAGTCCCGTACTTGGGGGCCCCGCCGGTGCCTTGCTCGTGCATCATGCTGAAGCCTGAGAAGGCGCCGGTGGGCAGGTAGCCCGAGTAGGCGTCTGTGCCGGGGTTGAGCAGGTCCGGGCCGAGCTTGACCATGCCGAAGGGGCGGGCGACGCCGGGGAAGTTGTTCCCGCCATTTTGGGTGCCGGTGCTGTGGTTGCATTAGCATCTGCCGCGAATTTCTGGGAGGGGCAGCTTACAAGAGGTTAACGTGGGATGTGAGGTCGGTGGCTTTGACGGCGGGATGTAACAGGGTTACGACTAGGAGGACGCTCAGGCAGGGCATGGTCAGTAACGCCGCTACTATTGCAGATAGGATAAGTGAGCGAAGACGAGGCCTGGCGGGGGGAGAGTCAGTATTGCTTTTCATGAATACAATGGGTGTAGTCTTGCCTCTGTGTCCGTCCGTTGGCGTCTCTGGTATAAATCTACGAACAGTCTACTCAAGGGAATGGATAGTCTACCACACGACCATGGATCATGGTTCTAAACATATAAGCAAGACAAACGAGTGACCGGGTTCCCCTCAATTGCTGGCGGAGTAAACCGCTACAGGGATAAACCGCGACAGCAGTAAGCAATGAATGAATGGACGGATGGTGGACATCCAAAGAAAAGATGTGTTAGGCGACCAGTGGAGGCATGAGGACTCGACACATGCGACAGATTGTAAGCACTAGACGCGAGACTAGAAAAGTGGACTGGCAGGCTGCAGGGTTTAGACTCCTTTTAGGCTCCATCCTGAGTCCCTAGACCCTTGACTAGACCAGAAAATAGATAGACTAGAAGTAAGGGATCGACGTGGATTCTTGACTGACTACCTATCATTTGGCAATCAATATATGACCAATCACAATACACATTCCTCAATAGTGCATCTGATCAATATACCAGGGCTCATCTGCTCATACTTGAAGATGACTGCAAAGAATGCAGCATTTCTTCAGTCATTATCACGATTTTACCCCTGAGTCCGACACATGGCCAACCGAACCATGGATATAAACATCAGCCAATCCAGTCACAAGGCTGGGAGGCGCACATGCGGGTGTCCAGAAAATCAGCCACTGCAGTACCTAGACTAAGCCCTAAGTTGTACCAGGGGCACAACCAGAGCAAATGATCCGCCCACATGCTAGGCAACCATTCTCCTGATTGGTTGTGTAATATAGTCCACCTGATCAGGCAAGAAAAGCAGATCCGCAGATATCAGCTCGCCGGGCTAGCTCAATCGGTAGAGCGTGAGACTCTTAATCTCAAGGTTGCGGGTTCGACCCCCGCGTTCGGCTTCTTTTTTGATTTTTTATTCATGGTCTGTCTGTCTATTCAACTGTCTGTATTTCGAATTGTATCAGTTTTTTGTCTTTTGAGCAATTAACCACACAGTCTTAGTTTTTTGTATGATGCCCTGGCCATCCAAGCTACCACTGACTGGAATCAGCGGTTGAAGCAAAGATGCCAAGGTCGTTTGTTGTAGGTAAAACAAGTCGGAATCAATGCTTTTAGACGTCTTCGAGCTTTGTATCTATTCTATACTGTATCCTGGATCATGCCCTCAATCACCATCCTCTCACCACTCTCCGCCACCAACCCCCGGAAAACCCCATTCTCAATCATGACCAGCTCCCCCGGTGACCCCATCTCCACCACTCTCCCCCCATCCAGAACAATAATCCTATCAAAGTCCGCAATCGTCGAGAGCCTATGAGCAATAACCAGCAACGTACACCCACGAACCACCTGGCGTAGCGTGCGCTGGATCCGAATATCCGACTCCATATCGATCGACGCCGTGGCCTCGTCCATGATCAGGATCTTGGGCCGCGAGACCAGCGCACGCGCCAGACAGAGTAATTGCTTTTGGCCTTGCGAGAGGTTCCGTCCTCCTTCTATGATAGTCGCATCGAGAGAGAATCCGTCTTTGTAATCTCCTGACGCACCGTCTTCGCACCGGAGCAGCCCAACTTCTCTCAGAGCGTCTAGCAACTCGCTATCATCATGCTGGCCAAACGGATCCAGAACCTCGCGCACCGTACCCGCAAACACAACCGGGTCCTGCGGGATGATGCCAACCCGCGAGCGGAGATCATGGAGTCGCACCTGCGCGATATCGATCCCGTCGATGTGGATGGACCCCGACCGCGCGTCCAGGCAGCGGAGGAGCGCCAGGGCGAGCGAGGATTTACCCGCTCCCGTCCGACCCACGATACCGACGCGTTCGCCGGGGCGCAAGGCGAAGGTCAGGTCCTGCAGGACAGGTGGGAGGTCTGGCCCGTAGCTGACACAGAGATCGGTAACCTCTATCTCGCCGTTGCTGGGCCAGTATACGGGCACGGGGATGCCGGACTGGGGTTCCTGGTCGAGCTGCGTGTACTCGACTATGCGCTCGGCGGCGTTGGCGTCGAGTTCGAGCTTGGTGTACTGCGAGAGGAGCCAGGAGATGTGATCGGAGAGTTCGAGGGCGAAGCTGAGGGCGAATCCGGCGAGGGGGGCGTCTAGGGTGCGGATGGTGACGAAAGTGATTGTCACGGACGCGACGAACTAGATAGTTAGCATTGGCAGTTGTGGGATGAGGGGGAGGGAAGTACAATTGCGCCGACCATGCTCATCCAGAACGACATCCAGCAGGAGAATAGCCGTTTGTGCCAGAGGGCCTGGCAGTGTACGTCGATCAGATCGTACATTCGCTTCAGGTATGCCTTTTCTCTCCCGAATGCACGGATAGTAGGTAGCCCGGTGAGCAAAGACCCGACCAGCTCGAAGATGGGCGACCGAGCGGTACTTTCCAGTCGTTTTGCCTCGCGCGCACCGGTGACATAGAAGAAGGCGACTGCCCACGACGCCAACAGTGTCAGCAGGCCAAGTCCGACGATAAGAGGAGAAGTCACCGAAGCTGCAACAATGACGCCGAGGATCATGATGCCGCTATGCAGGAGATACGAGAGATCAAGAGCAAGGTCCGAGTCGAAGGTGCTGAAATCTGACGTGAACCGGTTCAGAATCTGGCCAACCGGCGTCATATCGAGGAAACGAAGAGGGGCCCTGAGGATGGTCTGGGCAAACTGTTCGAACATCACTTTGGAAGCTTTAATGGAGCCACTGAGGATGATCTGGATCCGGATGATGTCCAGGATCCACGAGGCGAATGCCAAGCCGAAATAAATCGAGCTATAGTAGACAAGGCGATGGTCCAAATGCAGTCCGCCAGTCCTGATATCTGGATGATCACCAGACTGTGTGAGGATCGATCGTGGAGGACTTTCATTGTATGCCCTGGTCCAAACGGAAACCCAGTAAGGAGCTGCCAGGTTCAGTACCAGAGTCAAGACGCAAAGAACGATGACGAGAATCCAGCGAGGGTAGCCGCCGGAGGCTCTCACATAAGCCTTGTATACCTCTGCTCTGACCACGCCACGCTCTCGCTTCTCTTCCTCGTAGTACTTCTTGGGCTGGGTGTCTGACTCCGTCGGACCTGCGTTTATTCGCTGGCCAGTCTTCAGTGGCGTAGGTTCGCTATCCGACGCGTCTGACGTGCTGTCATCAAGTCTTTGTTCGGGAGTTTCTTGGACAAGACTGGACGGATGCCCTGCTTGCACAACGCTGCCATTCTCCAGCCTCACCAAGTACGCGGCCCCTCCCAGACACAGTCGAACATGGTGCGTCGCCAAGACTCTTGTTCTCCCTTTCGCCAGAGCCCCAGTCAAAGCATGGTCATACAGATGCCGTCCAACATTAGAATCAACAGCACTAAATATATCGTCCAAAACGAGAATACTAGCACGACTGTATAGCGCCCTCGCCAACGCGAGACGCCACTTCTGCCCCCCGCTAAGATTGATTCCATCAGCGCCGATATCAGTTCTATCTCCGTCAGGAAACCACTGCAGATCGTGCGAGAGCGCGCAGGCGTGAATCACCTTCTCATATCGCTCCCGGTCGAACGGCAGCCCGAACAAGATGGCATCACGGACCGTCGCGTTCTCGATCCACGGATCCTGCGAGACATATGCAACTAGGCCATCCACTATCCAGTCTTCCTCGCCGGCTGGGCAGTTGGCGGCTGATGCGCGAGGCACGACTGCAGTCCCCTTTACGATGTCTGCTTCGCCGATGAGTGCTTGAAGAAGTAGGGATTTGCCAGCGCCGCTCCGTCCTGAGATGATAGTGAGCTCCCGCGGAGGAAAGTCAAGATTGAGACCCTTCAGCTGGAATTGCCCTGCTGTATCTTCTGACGCAACGGACGGCCATGCAATGGTAGCGTCGCGGAAGGAGATAGCGTCACCGTCACCCGGTGCTCTCTTGTCCTCGTGTTCTGCCAGATCTAGGAAGCCCTCGATTCGCCGAATGCTGACCCTGGCATCTAGTAGATCGGTAAACATCTCCGGGAACATGCTGAGCACGCTCTGTAAATTCTCAAAGAGCGACAAGGCTGTAAACGCAACTGAAACAGCAATGGAACCGTTCAGGTAGATATGTGTCGCGATCGAGAGACAGCTCATGCACAGCGGACCCAGCGTCCAGACGGCTGTTAGGTAGACGTCGAGCTGGAAGACAGTGTGCTGGTTATGCAGTTCTTTTTCACGCAGCCCCAGAATCTTGTCGTACCATTGGCTTTCGAGCGCGCTGAACTTGATCTGCCGCATGCCGCGCATCAAGACCGTCAGAGTCGCGGATTTGTCGTCCCGGCGGTCCATGAGGGCTTGTTCCTGTTCACTGTACCGATTCGTCAAATAGTAGTAGAAAGGTATGAGAAGGACAGGAATAGCGCAACCAGCCGCTATGGGTTTCCATCCCATTAGGTATACGAGGAAGACGATGGCGATGCCGAGTTCAAGTATGCAGTCGAGGAGCAGATGGCTGTAGGCGACGAAATCGGAGACTCTTTCCACGTCTACTCCGAGGAGATTGAGAACAGAGTGCTTTGTTCTGGGTGGAGCATCGTCATCGTCATCATCGTCGCTCGCAGCATCATCATCCTCGCTATCGCCGGCGGATATCACTGCATCCTTCAAGCTCATGGCTTTCTTGGAAATGACTGCAAGCAGCTGTTGATTGATCGGCAGAGAAAGCTTCATATCAGCCACAAAGTCTCTCAGGGATATGGACCACGAGGTGACCACCATCGAAAGCCCAAGACCCAGGGCAGCCAACCATAGTTGCAACTGATTGCCTGCTCCCGCATCACGGTCCTCAAAGAGGCGAAGGATGGTAAGGAGGAGGAAGTGAGGGAGGAAGTTGACAGCATTGGCGACGAGCTGCAAGATCACCTGAAAGGTAATCTCTGCCCAGTACAGCTTAAGCCACCTCCTCCATCGCGCTGAGGCTGAGCTGACTGCAAAGAAGGAGTCGGAGAGCGTCTTCGCACGAACGTCGTCTCCAATGACTGGGAGGTCATCAATGTTGAGTCTTTTATTCTTCGCCGCGATGGAAAGGGTTCTGTACGCCCAGGAAAAGGTGTATCTGTTTAGGAACGAGACAGATTTCTGCGAATCGACTGGACGGCCGTTGCGGTAGAGCGTAGGTCCTCTTGGGAAGGCGAGGTTCACGAAGACGAGAATGACAGCGGCGACCAGTTGAACGATGCTCGATGCATCTCGGGAAGTCAATTCGAAATCAGGTTTGCTGTGCAACGACGAAGCATATGGCCAGGCTATACAGACGCCTACGGCCAGACTCGCCAAGGCGCTGTAGTAGCCTAGGCGATATCTGGCTTCTGGATCCCGACGGCTTATTAGAACCAATTCTTGGACTAGGATCATAATCTGCAAACATGGTCATCTCTAGAGCTCGAAGCGCTCAGCAGCGTTGCCTCTTACCCATGTCGCAAAATAAAGGGCCCTTGAAGCAAGCACTGGTTGGATGCTTAGGCATGACCAGAGCGCCGCAATGGTGGCCGCTACTGCCACCACAACTAGAGTGACGCGCTGCCAGACTGATCGTGGCGACTTGGCACTGGTAACAGACTCATCGTCGTTGCTCGACTCGAGTAATCTGTATTGTTTCTCGCTTCCGCAGTCCCTGACAAGCTGTCGGGCATGAGGGATCGATAGGAGCAAGATTGCTGACACCCCTACGGAGGGGATGGGGAGGGTCGACAGAGACATGGACGTGAGACTGACGATTCATTTTGAGAATTTGCAGGAGAATCGAGTCGACAAAAGTCAAATATGAACCAAAGGTCTGTCGAGATGGGTACTCCTGATGAGTCAAGATCTGATCTGACCATTTCAGGCATCAGGATTACTGCAGGGATCAGATTGTCGGGCACCCGATTAGGACATGCTCTGCGTCTCAAAGCCAAGGGTGAGCAAATTTTAAACGTGCATACTCGTTGAAATTCTGCTGAAGAAGTATGCAGATAATATTGGTGTCATATTTGTAATTGTCACGCTGCATGCGTGTAGGCAGACGTCGCTCATAGGAGCAGATTGCTGCAGACAACAGCCATTTTTTGACGTTTATTTGATATTTCTGTGGTGTTCCGAAATTCGGCCAAGGATTTAAGCTCAGGTATTTTTAAATAAGAATATTGGTTTGGCTTGTATTTAGTTTAACTACTAGTAGAGGCCCTGCATTAAGCTGATGAAGCTTAGGGGGACGGTACCCTATATGTTGGGACATCTGGAATCTTCCACTGCCAATTTAGCTACGGGTGAAGAAGACAGACATCTCTGGATGATCTACAGGCCATAAGTGGCTGACCATATAAACTTCATTTTCGAAATGTCCAGAAAGCCGCTCAATATTATTAATAACCGCGAATACGAGGCAATTTGTCAGCATCGGTCCACCTCTATACAGAATATACTTCTCTTATACTTCGTAGACAGCAAACTATATAGGTAGCCTCCTGACAACGGATTTCTTAACTGAAGCCAAGCGCATAAGTTTCTATCAGCTATCTAGTAACATGTCTCCTATCCAGAACGTCACTGTTCTAGGGGTATCGTCCGCCTTTCCCCGTAGCATACATTCCATCACGAACATACTAACGAATACATCGTCAGGCATCCGGAGCCGTCGGGACCCTCCTGGTCGACGCTCTGCTCGCCTCCAGCTTCACCGTCTCAGTGGTCCTCCGTCCCTCATCCAAGGCTACTTTCCCAGCGTCTGTAACCGTCCACCGCGCCAACTATGACGACCTCGTGGCCCTCACTACCGCCTTTCAGGGCCAGGACGCCGTCATCTCAGCCGTGGGGACCTTCGACGCTGGCATCCAGCGCACAGCCATCGACGCCGCAGCCGCCGTGCCCAGCGTCAAGCGGTTCATCCCAAGCGAGTACGGAGGCGATACGTCGCAGCCGGGGCCCGTCAGCTTTGCCCGATTCCCGCAGGCTAAGCGGGAGATTGTCGAGTACCTGGACTCAAAGGAGGGGATAACGTGGACGGCGATTTGCACGGGGTCGTTCATCAATTGGGTCCGTTTCCCTCACTTCCTACAATCAAACTGACACTGATACTGACGACTGATGTAGCTACTTGAGTTGGAAAACGCAGCAATGGGCTGGGACCTATCTGCGCGCAAAGTCAGCATCTTCGATTCTGGCAATCGGCCGTTTGTCGTGAGTACGCTTGGGCAGGTGACGAGGGCGATCATCTCGGTCCTGCAGCATGAGGAGGAGACGAAGAATGCGTATGTGTATGTGAAGTCTTTTGAGGTGACGCAGACTCAGCTCCTGGGGTTGATTGAGCGGTTGTCGGGGACGAAGTTCGAGGTGAAGCATTTGACGACGGAGGAGATTGCGCAGCGGGGAGTGGATCATCTCGAGGAGGGAGACTATGAGCATGGATATCCCGAGGTGGTGACGGCGGTGGCATATGGACCATGGGGGTTCTTAGGGTTTGGAGAGCAAGCAGAGAAGTGGAATGGTGTCCTGGATCTTCCGAAGGAGGACCTCGAGGAGACAGTCAGGGATATCCTGAAGAAGAAGGGATTATTGAAGGAGTAATCTGAGTTAACTGGGATATGATCTTCAGTGCTAATATTCTATTATGGCTTCGTCTACTACCACGGGTTAATATAATACGATCAATACTAACTTCCGTACACAACGAAAGTGGTGGAAATGTCCACTATAGAACTGTGTCTGAACTAGATATCCGGTAAAATGATTCCTACTGCCAGGGTCAAATGGCCTGCTGACATTTCTGTGTTCATAATGCTATCGCAGTGTATCTGTATATCCTTGAGTTCATCAATTCCCCCGCCCCCACCGGAGCTTCCATGACTGCTAAAGCATTACTCTGCATTCTGGTCAACTGCCCACGACAGAGACCTTAGCTAGAATATCCGGCGAATAGGTATATTCCCGAGCAAGCTTAAAACTGCAGCTTTAATTTCCCCTTCAATTAACACCCAACTATCAATCTCCACATTCTCTCCACATTCCCATCCTGAAGAACCGGGGAAAGACTTTTGGCTAATAATCCTCGTATTATTCCTGATGAATTAGGCTATTTCTAGGATGGTAGGGTTATAAACCCGTAGTTCCTGCAGAAAGCTGAGATCGTCAGAGGTGATATTTGAATTGTTCTTGTCATGTTGTACTCCATTGTTGCTCTTTTCTTAGGGCTTGGGCTGATAGCCCAAGCCCAACAGACATTCACCAATCCCGTCATCTATGAAGACTTCCCTGATAATGACATCTTCCTGGGGCCCGATGGAAAGACATTCTACTGGTCTAGCTCCAATTTCCACTACTCTCCCGGCGCCCCAATCCTCCAGTCTACTGATCTGGTGAACTGGGAGCTGATCGGCCATTCCGTGCCAACTCTGGACTTTGGATCCAACTACAACATGGAAAACGGCCAGACAGCCTACAACGGCGGAACCTGGGCCTCCACCTTACGCCATCGCAAGAGCAATGACAAATGGTACTGGATCGGCTGCGTCAACTTCTGGACTACGTACGTCTACACAGCCCCGGACGTCAAGGGCCCCTGGAAGCAATCCGCTAGCTTCCAACCCTGCTTCTACGACTGCGGGCTCTTGATCGACGATGACGACACAATGTATGTGGCCTACGGGAGCAATAACGTCTCTGTTGCCCAGCTTGCTCCGGACGGGTTGAGCGTCGTCAGGACGCAGCAGGTCTTCAGCTACCCGTCCGAGTGCCCGGGGGGAATCGAGGGGAACCGCATGTACAAGATCAATGGCCTGTATTACATTCTCGACGACTGCCCCGCGAACGGGATCACCGAGGTCTGGAAGGCCTCCAGCCCGTTTGGGCCTTATGAACGGAAGATCCTCAGCAACAACACTCCCTCTCCCGTTCCTGGCTCCGGCGCACCCGTCCAAGGCAGTCTCATCGAGACGCCAAACGGGCAGTGGTACTTTATGTCGTTTGCGTGGGCATATCCTCTCGGCCGACTACCGGTTCTTGCCCCGGTAACATGGGGATCGGACGGCTTCCCCAGCCTCCAGACAGTGAACAACGCCTGGGGCAAGTCCTACCCGTACCCCCTTCCCAAGAACAACAGCGTGCCGTCGTGGATCGGCGGCGACCAGTTCTGGGGCAACTCACTGGGCCCAATGTGGGAGTGGAACCACAACCCCGACACGACCAAATTCGCCTTTAACTCTCCCGGCCTGACGCTGCAGGCAGCAACCGTCACCAATGACCTGTACCACGCGCGAAACACCCTCACCCATCGACCCCATGGCCAGTTCCCAGTAGGGACGCTCCTGCTTGACTTCACCAACATGGCCGACGGCGACCAATGCGGGCTAGCCGTCTTCAAAGACCAAAGCGCCTGGATTGGGGTCGTGCGCAGTGGTAACAGCTACACGGTGACTGCCGTGCAAGGGCTCACGCAGGATGCCAGCAATAACTGGGCCACGAAGAGTACTGGGACCGTGGTCGGGAGTGCGCCTATTTCAGCACGCCAGATCTACCTCCAGATTCGGATGGATGCGCGCGCGGACGGTTCGAAGCAGTCGACGTTCTATTATAGTGTTGAAGGGAACACATACTCTCAGCTTGGTGGTGCGTTTACTTCTGATAGTGGCTGGCAATATTTTATGGGATACCGGTTCGCCATATTCAACTTTGCTACCAAGGCTTTGGGAGGTTCGGTTAAGGTTCTCGGTTTTACGAGCTGGACCAGTGGGAATTAGTAGTAGTATATCCTTTGCTATTCTACAGGAGATGTCAAGATCACCCGTCATTTTGTAAAGGGCAGACGTTGCGTGGATGGTATCGTTCCTGATGGCTCGTTGCCGGTCATATGAACCTACGAGCTTAGGGCTGATTAGCTGAGATGTCAGCATGAATCATGATCCTCCTGATGTCATGACAAATGCTTAGCTGGCCCTCTTGCAAGAAGGCCATCCTCTCATCGCTTCTTCTATAGTTCATAGTTGTTAGCGGCTTGGTGCAGACAGCACAACACGCCCGAGTGGACGGAATCCCATATGGCCTGGTGCGGGTCTCTTTCGGGGTTCCTGGTGATCGGAAGGACGTTCGCATGCTGCTTCGACTACGGGATTCCTCTGTACAGCCCGATCAGTACAAAGCATGGCATCCGCCGGTCGTTTTCAGCCCCTCCCCGGTGGACTGATGTTTATCGATCCTTCTTCATCAAAATAACACCTCGCTGGCTGACGAGCAAGGATAGTTATGAGGAAGCCCTCCAATACCTAGCTTACATCCGGAACAAACGTGTGAACCACGCGGAAGTACAGAAAGAGACGACTGAGATCAGAACGTCCATTGAAGACGAGCTGGCAGCGACAGAGGGCTCACCTGGAAGGAATTTCTGGAAACAAATAACCGGAATTGGTTTCTCTTCGCCGTGTGCTCATATTCTGGCAGTAGTTCAGCGGCACAGATTCAATCGGGTACATGCTCCTCAGACAATTTCGGACGATTGGCCAGAGTGCGACAAGTTCATTCCTCTTTGTTTCGTCGTCTATGGAACAGTCAGATTGTCGCCACAGCGATTTTCTTGTTCACTGGGTCGACTGATGGGGCTGATGCCAAGTCTCTGGCGTTGCTGCCTGCATGGCGACCGCGATGACTCATTTGGTCTGTCTTAGACACGCATGCGCCAGATCCAAACGCCTCAGGGGTATCGCAGGCCTCAATCGCCGTGGTCGTCATCGGCTATTCGGCCTGGAGACCTGTCCATTGGACTATATTGGCGAGGTAAGATGACCTCTGCATGTTTCTGTTGTTCAAGCGCATATGCTGTCCCCGACCGACTTTGTGTATACGGCGTTGATCTCGGAGCCACGAGTACTGTCAATGGCTTTCATTTTGTCGTAACCGAGGTTAGGAAAAGCTGCAAGGCAACCCAAAAAAGAAAACATTTACCTTATGATTCAGAGCAATTTCGCAAACGCAGTAGTCGGCCGAGACAGAACGTTCCACGAGGAAGGTCTTATGATGGGACCATATACGACCTTCCTAGCTAGGCCCAATGTGGATACAATCTGTGAGTCAGGGTTGACGATTGCCAGTTTTCTTTTCTTCCAGGAAAGTAGTTTGGACTTGTTTCGAATTGCACAGTATTGGATGATTCTTTTGAGCCGTTACCATACCCCATGCAATAGGAAGCTGGGTTGCCGCTTGGCTACATGAAGGTGTTGACGCTACCCTAGTAATTGTGGAGAAGATACGATCTGCTTGGGAGGACGCTGCATCGAACGTTTGATGTAATAATTCCCCTGGCGCAAGGAATGCCGCATACTTCAAATAGAAGAAACATCACGTTCCTAGAGAGCCTTGGTTCTTCGAGACGTCTCGTCACAGATTGAAACTTGTTATCACCGCGGTTGGGTTTTGAACTACTGCATGGAATGAACGTGACATTCTGACTCAGCGACAACATACGCAGTTACACCCCTTGAAGTAGGACGAGCGATACTTAGCCCCCTGTTATCTGCCCGATACGGTAGTCGGCACAACCTGGAGATGATCTCCCCAGAATATATAAGGAAGCGGAAAGGAAATGTGTACCTGATTGCAGCAGTATTGTCTATCGCAGCATTCGGAGTTGTGCTGGCCTATATTTCAACAACCATGTTACACTGGAGCAAATGGTTACTGGTGCCCTTTCTGTATGTTGCGAGCACTGCATCAAGTTTTAAAAATTCGCCGAATGGTGCAACTGGTTGTCAATGTGTATCCCACTCCCTGATTGAAGCAACGACGGCTGAGCTCCAGGAGGGGCTCGCTAAAGGCTGCTTCTCCAGTGTCGACCTGGTCAATGTTGGTGCACTTCCTCTCCCATAAACAGGCATTGATAATAATTAAGGTAATAGGCGTATGTGGCGCGGATACATGAGGTCAATTCGACACTTCATATGGTCCAAGAGGTTAACCCCGACGCATGGGATATAGCTCGGCAGCTTGACTTGGAGAGAAAAGATGGAATCCTACGAGGGTGAGGCAAACAGCTGTTAGGACGTTCATGATAAAAACTATTCGCTGACAGTAGCAGACCTTTGCATGGCCTTCCCATCCTAGTCAAAGGCAACATCGGCACCGAGGACAAAATGGAAACAGCTGGTAAGCTTGTATGCGGTGATATCCAGACTCAACAACTGACCAAGACTACCAGCCGGCTCTTATGCGCTCGTTGGCGCCAAGGTGGCTGCGGATTCAACAGTTGCAAAGAAGCTCAGACAGGCAGGCGTCATCATCCTCGGCAAGACCAGCATGTCAGAGTGGGCGAACTTCAGGTCACTGAATGGATCATCCGGCTGGAACGCCCAGGGAGGCCAGACATATGCAGCTTACTACCCAAAGCAGGATCCCAGCGGTAGCTCGAGTGGGAGTGGCGTTGCAGCTGATTTGGGCCTTGCCTGTGCAGCTCTAGGTACCGAGGTAAATGACTTTCATCCACAGAGTTCCCATACCATCGTGTGCTAAATTCCGAGGATTGATCAGACAAGTGGAAGCATTCTATCTCCGAGTGAGAATAACAATATTGTCGGTATAAAGCCCACCGTCGGTCTCACATCACGATACATGGTCATCCCCATCAGCGAGCGCCAGGATACAATCGGGCCGATGGCCAGGACTGTCAAAGACGCAGCAATTATCCTTCAAGCAATTGCAGGTCCAGACAAAAATGACAACTATACTCTGGCGTCTCCATTTGGCAGTCATCTCCCGAATTACGTCGCAGCTTGCAAGTTGTCCGGGTTGAAAGGGAAACGAATCGGTATACCCCGTAACGTCATCAACACGTTGGGCGCTTCAAGTGAGCCGATAGTGTCTGCCTTTGAGGCCGCTGTCTCTGTGATTTCCAAAGCAGGCGCAACAATTGTTGACAACGCCAACTTCACAGGCTACGACGAGTACCTCAACACTTCGATCCCAGAGACTGTTGTGGCTGCTGATTTCATAAGCGATATCGCATCATATCTCTCGAAATTGAAGACCAACCCGAACAATCTTCACAATCTGGAAGATATTCGGCGCTTCACTCAGCACTCGCCACTAGAGGACTATCCATCCCGTGATACAGGCATCTGGGATCTCGCGCTTGCTAGAGGTATCAACAACACTTCGCCCGAGTTCTGGCCATTGCACTTGCAGAGCCTGTACTACGGAGAAGAGGGAGGGTTGACAGGAGCTTTATCCCGCCACAAACTTGATGCTGTCATTCTTCCCACAGCTGTCGCTCCCGATATACCGGCAATCATCGGGGCACCAGCGGTCACAGTCCCTCTTGGGTCTTTCCCTGAGGGAACTCCCATTGAGTACAATGAACGGGGCAACTTGGTTGAAAAAGCACCTGGTATCCCTTTTGGAATCAGCTTTCTTGGACCCAGATGGAGCGAGGAGAGCTTGATAGGCATGGCCTATGCATTCGAACAGCGGACGCTGGTGAGGAAGAAGCTGCAGAGATATATTGAACCGAGAAGTGACCTGAGCATGTTGTTGTAATGAGATGCCGGTCACGGGCAGAGCATATTCATCCTTAATTAATAGAGAGTTATGCAAAAAAAGTATATAAGAACAATTCTATAGAAATCCTTGAACAATGGACATCATAGATGCCGCAGGGCACGTGCACTGGGAATGCTGGGGATTACCCAGAAAGGAATAGCGCAGTTCCTGGTCGGCACGATAAGATTAGCTCCGCTCGCGGGGTTTTTAATTCGATGCGCCAAAGCAAGTGTTCAGGACGGATGGAAAAGCGCCGGAGTCCAGAGTGTCATTCCTATATATTTATTGCTGGCTTTTTATGGAGAATCTAGAGCAGACATGCGCGTCCTTACGCGCTCAAATAGCTGCCACCGAGGCCCAACTTGCAGGTCTGAAACGCGAGCTCGAAATAGCTGAGCAAACAGCCGCCGACGTCAAGGCTCAAGATACCGCGAGAACAAGCGCTGACGACAAAAGGAGTGACAATGGGACGAGGAAGTGGCCACTGCTGGACGAGGAATACAAGCGGTATGGAAGACAAATGATTGTACCGCAACTTGGGTTGCAAGGTATGTGCATTGAGCTCCTCCAGAAAAACAACAACCTCTGCGTCGGCTTGCTGATTATGACATTGCTAATATTTCTGATAATTTGGATAGGCCAATTAAATCTTCGCTCCGCACGAGTATTGATTGTTGGAGCGGGTGGACTTGGGTGTCCTGCAGCGCTGTACCTTGCTGGAGCGGGTGTGGGCACCTTGGGCCTGGTCGACGGGGACACTGTGGAAAACTCCAACCTGCATCGGCAAGTTCTGCATAGGAGCAAGAATGTTGGAAAGTTCAAAGTAGACAGCGCGATCGAATATCTGCGAGAGTTAGTCCAATGACGAATCCCGTCGAATGTGTTCAGGTACTGACTGGTTGATTCCGTGTTTCAGGTTGAATCCCCATCCTACATACGTCCCATATAGAGCACACCTCACTCCTCAAGAAGCTCCGGATATTTTCAAAGACTACGATCTCATTCTTGATTGCACAGATAATCCCGCAACGCGGTATTTGATCTCGGATACAGCGGTGCTGCTCGGGAAGCCTCTTGTTTCTGCTTCCGCCTTGCGGACAGAAGGACAGCTCATGGTGCTGAACTACCCTCCTCGACCGGTGGGAGACAAGCACGGAGGACCATGCTATCGATGCGTGTTTCCCAAACCGCCACCGGCGAACAGCGTTGTCAGCTGCGCTGACGGTGGGATTTTGGGCCCGGTTGTAGGCACAATGGGGGTTCTGCAAGCACTTGAGGCAATCAAGGTCATTACTTCGCCAACCGTAAATTCGAGCGCATCACCTCCATCTCTGCTTATATTCTCCGCATACTCGACGCCTCCGTTTCGAACCATTAGGCTGCGCGCTCGTCGTGCGAATTGTGCAGTGTGCTCTGCCGAGGCCAGCGTGACACTAGAGACGCTCAAATCAGGATCAACTGATTATGTCTTCTTTTGTGGTGTTGCAGGCCTGGAAGCGACACTTTTGCCGGAGGAACGTATTTCGCCCCTTGAGCTTAGGAAGAAACATCCGAAGGAAGTGCCACACGGCGACCGCCTAAGCAAGGAGCCCACGATCATCGACGTGAGAGAGAAGGTGCAATTCGATATTTGTAATTTGGAAAACAGCATCAACATTCCCATCTCGACCATTTTGTCGTCAGCGTCAAGTTCTACGAACGCAGACGCCAATGCGCAACCTTCGCTACCTTCCTGGCTACCACCAGACGTCGCGTCTGCTGACTCGACGGACCCCATATATGTTGTGTGTCGTCTTGGGAATGACTCACAGGTCGCAGTTCGGAAGTTGAAGGAGTTGGGGCTTGACCGGGGCGGACAGAGATATGTCGGTGATATACAAGGAGGGTTACGCGCATGGCGTGAACAAATCGATCCTGACTGGCCAGAATACTAAGTAAATACAATAGATCAATAATGTGAATAAAAAGACAGTTATGTATAGAAGTCATAACGGGTATATCAAACGTAGAGCAACAAAAAAAGCGGGCAAAGTGAGCCGAAATGCTCATCACTGTAATGAAGCAACAGGGGAGTCTTCCAGCCACGACCATTCAACGAGGACCCGACCAAGATCCATATCAGCGAGTTTCTGAAAGACAGCGGGCGAAACGTCCAAGTCTTTCACTTTACATCCCACACCTGGAAGCATGTCAGCAGATTGCCCACATAGTATCGCACAGCCAAGAAGGGATCAGATATGGCAGCGACTAAGACATACATCGATCAACAATCTTGACATCCACGCTCGATTCACCTCGACGAAGCCTCAATTTGAGCCCGCACAGCGGATTCGCATTCGGGTTTGATCCCGTCGAAGCAGCGTCGAACAGAACATGCGAGACGGCACAGATCATATCCGAGTCTGTGCTGGTGATGCCGCATGAGCCGAGGCCGGGGTTATAGTAGGTCAAATCTCCCGAATAGGGACCACCATGAGAGGTGGGAAGAGGAAGATTTGAGTGGCTTAGTCTTGGTCAGTTGATACACCTGAAGAGATAGAATGCGAGTGATATGCGACACTCGCGCAAAACTACTCACCCTTTTCCCCTGGTCAATCCCACAGCAAGGCCGATGACCAGCGCAAGGAGACAGACGACCGCGACTGCAATTGCGATGATTACTAGGCGCTTCTTTTTCGAGAATTGTCGCCAGTTCCAGTTCAAGTTCCACCAAGCTGGTTTGGCGGGGAGATTCGCGCCGGGTTCTTTTGTCGCTATGGCTGCTGGCTCGGGAGAAGCCTCTGCGACACCGATAGGGACGGGCTTCCGCTTTGGGACCGCCGCAAAGGGGGGATGCGAAGCATCCTGACACAATTGCGGGGGAGGTTTCTCCACGTCTGTAGACATGACGACGACGTTGACTGATTCTTTCCTGGGGTTATTCAGGTTGAAGAATGTCATGGTGATGGAGGTCGCGATAGCCGCTTGCAGTCTCTGGACTCTGAAGATCAAAATTAAGGGGTTAATGAAAGAGACGCCAATTGATTGGCTGCATTTTCTATAGGATTTAGAGCAATCATCATTGGTAATTGATTCTCTAGATAGATATGCATCAGGAGAATGTGAGCATCATAGTGGTCTCAATGCATAATTGATACTCACATTCACATTCCGATAAAAATCTCGAGATCATTTTGATGACAGATCTCGTGGTTGCCAGTTGTCTCTCAAGTTCCCTTGCTTAATGCTGCTTGCATTCTCCGATCGGAGAATTCTCCTCGATAAGGCTGAAGAGAAGTCGAAACTGCAAAGTCTTAATTCATCATTACAGAAGAAGATAATCAAGATAAAGACAACAGACAGATAGATATAACATGATAACATCATCTGTTTCCACTTTTCAAGGAGAGAACTACTCAGCCACGAGTGCGACCCACAGACCAGTATTTGTTCCTTGCATCATTGCCCGGATGCTACCATCAACCACTGACCAACATCCATCTAATTGTCAAGGGTCTTGTCTCTCAGTCAGCAGTCATCAATGTGAGAAAGTACTATGATGTTGATCACCGTCTAAATCGAAAAGAAAAGAAGGGTCTGACGAAGCCAAGCGATTCTCTGCAGGACCGCAGATCCGAGGCATTTGTGAAGCTCCACGGCCCACTATCTAAGGCCATCAAATTCCGCCCAGACTGGGGATGTTGCATTTCCCGCTCTCAGTTCTAACCAAAACCTTAATCCACGTCCAGTCACTTTTAGAGGAATCTCTGCAAGAGTCGTGTAATTGTTACTCTCGAATTGACCTCAGCTTGCCCCGCGGCTATTGACCAACGTCGGGAGACGTATCCGTTGATCATTTGAACATGCCGATGATCGGCCCCAGTCTACTGAGAGAGTGAGCCCTCGACTGACGGTCCACGGATTGACAAACGCGGGGTGCGACTGAACTCGTTGATCCTATCATGGCGTCCCGAGTCAGTTCGCGCCAGTCGACAAGTTCGTCTCAGTACTCGCAGAATGATGAGCCAGACAACAAGAAAGAGCAGGAGAAATGGAATCTTTTCCGCATGATCAAGAATGGATGGGCCAGGTTGGACCTGGATCGGCGAACGGTGATCTTGATGATGAAGTGAGTGATGACAATTGACTCAACCTGTTCGAAACTCACAAGATATTAGGGGTGCTCTACCACCTGCTATTGCCATAGCCATGTAAGATGTCCTCAATTCCTCACATCAAATTGCCCTAACAACAACAGGTATCAAGCCGATTCTGTTGCGGCACGGTTCCCCACTACTGGTTATCTAATAGCAATCATCTCTGTTCTCGGATTTGCCATCATGCCACGGGCCAAATTCATCCAGATGATGCTCTTGGACGTGCTGGCGGTCTGCGTCGCAACGGCCTTTGCTCTGCTTATGATGCTCTGCAGTGTTAAAGCACGACAGAACACACAGTCTGCTGCGGATGCGGCCTCTATATCGAGTTCGGATCCGACAGCCAACGAATACAATTCATCTGCCTCCGCCGTGAGTGGCGTGCTGCTGTTTTTCCAGATATACCTGGTGCACTCGTTTCGTGCCCACTATCAACAGTTCCAATTTCCGGTGATCATCTATGCCATAATTGCCAATATCACCTCGTCATATGCCCCTCGGCTCCCCACCATGGCCGCCGGTATTGCTTTGGTAAGGACCTTGCTCGAAGCATGTTTGATCGGGTTGGGAATCTGTACGGGTGTCTCCCTGTTTCTCTTTCCTGTGACCTCAAGACACATTGTATTCAGAGAGATGGCAAGCTATATCGGGGGTCTTCGTGCAGGTCTCAAGGCTCATACAAAGTACTTTGAGAGTCTGGAGCGCGATGACATGTTTGGCCGGGCCGAGACATATGACGACACAGTCGAGAAATTTTCCAAGAAAGGCAAGGTTTATAGCCCAGAAGCAGAAGCTATTCGAACTGCGGTCCAGAAGATTACAGACCTCCACGGCAAATTGCACGCGGACCTGACCTTCGCGAAGCGCGAGTTCGCCATTGGAAAGCTCGGTCCTGACGATCTCCAAGCCATCTTCAGACATTTACGCCAAGTGATGATTCCTGTTGTCGGCCTCAGCTTCATTGTAGACATTTTCCAACGTCTCTCGGAGTACAATAAATGGAACGACCCTATTGACCCACTCGCAACGGACATAGCGACCACCATCCGCAGTCGTGTTGTACACGAATGGAACGAAATTATGAAGGCTGTGCATGATCCCTTTGCCTCCATTATCGAGACTATCGATAGCGGGCTAGAACACATTTCTTTATCGTTACAGCTGACGAAACCACCGAAAACTTCGGTCGGAAAGAAAGATGCGTCGACAGACGGGGCCGCGGATCTGGAAGCGTCCGCAGAGAAACCCCCGTCCCCGGGAGAAGCAGGGTTCGCGGCTTATTATGAGCGAAAGCTCAGCGACTTTAAGGTGGCAAAACGACTCGCTCTGAGGACCTGGAGTGAGGAGAAGGGCATCACCTTACCACCGGATTTCTTCGAGCGTCCTTCTTCTGACTTGCCCGACCTGGACGAATTCCTACTAGACAAATCCGGGGTCGGTCGCGATAGGAGTCGTCGACAGCTCTTTCTTTTTCTTTATGTAGGTGCAGAAGGCAACTTGCTCGCATTTCCGTGCTAACACCTTAAATTAGATGGAACAACTACTCTACTCGACAGGCCATACAGTACTAGATTTCATCCATTTCGCCGATGAGAAAGTCAAAAGCGGAAAGCTGTCAAGATCACGGCTGATCATTCCTGGTGCTAAACGCTTACTGAAGTGGTTACGCAGTATACTTCAGGCGGAGGATACTCACGAAGATGATCACTTGGGCGATATCCACACGCAGAACCATATCCTTCAGCTTGGTGAAGCGTACAGGCACAGGAAGGATCCTGAGCATTTGCCTCCTGAAACCACCATTCAGAAGATCGGCGACAAAATCAGGGTAATACCCTGGCTGCTGCGTTCATCAGAGTCAGCTTACGGATTTCGAGTGGCTTGCGCTACTATGACTATCTACGTGCTTGGCCTACTTCATCAGACTCAGACCTTCTTCATCCATCAGCGTCTGGTCTGGGCCATGATCATGGTCAACATCAGCATGTCACCGACCGCGGGACAGAGCATTTTCGGCTTTGTGCTTCGTCTGATTGGCACAGTGATAGCCATGGTTCTCAGCTTTTTGGCATGGTATATTCCAGGCCAAAAGACACCGGGCATCATTGTCTTCTTCTGGCTCTTTGTTGCCTGTGGGTTTTATGTCCCTATCAAGCATTTCCGCTTTCGGGTCGTCGGGATTATCGTCATCATCACCACTTCCATGATCATCGGCTATGAACTTCAGGTGCGCAAGGTTGGGCAACAGGCTGCGACCTCTAACGGCCAGGCCTACTATCCCATTTATCTTCTTGCTCCATATCGTCTGGCCATCGTGGCCGCAGGTATCGCGGTGGCATTTTTCTGGACATTTTTCCCATTTCCAATCTCCGAGCATGGAGTCCTTCGTCAGAGCCTTGGAGCTTCGCTTTATCTACTGGCGAATTATTATTCCATCATCCACGAGTCCGTGTCTGCGCGTTTGCGGGATGACGAAGGTGATCTGGCCTTGAAAACGTCAGCCGGGCGAAGGCTGCAAAAAGCGCGAGGCAAAGTGTTTTCTAAGCAGATGTTGATGTTGAATGGCTTGCGAACATCTTCGGAGTTCCTGAAATGGGAGGTGCCTATCGGAGGTCGGTTTCCCAAGAAGCGGTACCAGGCTATTATATCATCGATTGAGAAGTACAGCCCCATCTCACTTCACCCACAGTGCCTTACCACTGACATTCGATAGTATCGTAAATTATCTGAGTTTGCTAGGCTATGCCTCGGACACTCTTTTGCAGATAAGCGATGACCCCCACGCATCAAATTCTGACTGGCTTCACGACTTCAAAAGACTGGTGTCCAGTGCCCGCGTAACGACTCACGAGGTGACCTCCGTTCTGTGTCTTCTGTCAGCGAGTATTACGAACCGACAGCCTCTGCCGCCCTACTTGAAGACTCCCCGACCGTACAGCTTCACAAGGAGATTAGAAGCGCTCGACAAAGACATTCTCAGCATCAAGCACGTCGCAGAGCCGGGATTTGCCACGTTTTCTGTACTGCAGATCTCGACCAGATGCATTGTTGGAGACGTGGAGAGATTGATGAGGTAAGTCGGTCATCATCCATGTTTGATAACATGCTAACAGGCTTGTTAGAAATGTGAAAGCTCTCGTGGGAGAGCTTGACTTTTCCTTCCATGCTGTCAGCACAGCACATAGCACCAAGTCATCTCTAGATCAATCGCGTCTCTCGAGACCACCATCTCGCGAGAAGTTTGAGTGAGAGATTATACATGTTGTTTATACATATTTGAGGTTGTCAAGTCTCGACTTGTTCGCCATGACTGTACATATTTACGCATAGAACACGAATGTTATGTACATCGATATCTGGATATATTGTCTCGATTGCAGATTGGGCAACGGAAGGAAACTATGTCGTTCTCTGTTGTGCTGGCTATTCTTTCCAGCTGCTTTGCTAACTTTCTCAATAGGTGCAAGTGAGAATGAAAATTAGTTTCATCATTGGATTCGCGTTCAATGGCCTAATTGTTCATGACTTTAGCAACAGAACGGCGTGACTCCAACAATAGCGACTGCAATACCGACTGAACTTGGCAGTTGCACGGATGATTCGAAACGGCGAATATTGAGCCTCCTACATTCCAGACTCGAGTTAAACAAGATTATTAGGTCATCTAGGAACTCCTTGCACGATCCGTGCGCCATATCGACAAATCCTGCGTGGTCGAACACTCAACGGAATAACGCATCAGGAATGCAGGAGAATATGCGGACGACGACTCCACTGGAGCTTGAATCAAGGGCTCAGCCTCAAGACCAGTTTCAACTCCTTCTTTCTCTATTCCTGGCATAAATAATCCTGGCATAAATAATCCTGACTCCACCATGTGAGCATCTGTGCGCACGACTTTCCATGTCGAGGGTCTATCATCAGTGCATCCCTTGCGGAGAATTAATGATGCTTTTGCAGTAAGCCACCATGGGGAACCGGGTCTTTTCCGATCTTGTCGTCGATAAATATGCCTTCGACCATAATTCTCCTCGGGTAGTTTTCTCATCATTCTCCAGGACACTTGTCTACTGACACCGGCGCCATCTATGTCTTGACCTCCGCAACCACACCAAATGGGTGTAGAATCCATTGACACGGACTACACTGCGAACACCACCAGAGACCACTTCAAGTCCGGCACAGCATTCCACAGCTACGATGACGATACGTTTTCCTATACTGACACGGTCGAGCTGTCCGTGGCGGTCGCAAACCCAGGGAGCAGAGAATGGAGGCCCCGAGTCAAGGAGTGGCTCGTTCTGATCTGTATATCGATCTTGACGATGCTGGTCGCATTTGACGCGACAATGGTCATACCATTCATCCCGGTAAGCGCTCCAAGACACACCGCTGACTCCCCTCTTAACGACTGGCCAGGGCTTATCACTCACGTTTGGAGAACCCCTCAGCAGCACCCTCTGGCTCAACTCATGCTACCTTCTCGCCAGCGCAGCAGGACAGATCTTCTTTTCGATACTCGCCGAGGTCATCGGACACGGGCCACTGTTGGTCGCGGCATCTGTCCTCTCAACAGTCGGAACAGGAGTATGCGGTGGCTCCCTGCAACTATCCGAGCTCGTCGCCGGTCGATTCATACAAGGCCTCGGCGGAGGGGGCGTGGTCTCTGTCTCGCTGCTCTGCCTCGCAGAAAACATCCCCGACAAACATCTCATACGCTTCTCAAACTATGTCTCCCGGGTCCGCCTGGCGGGCGCCATCCTCGGCCTGGTCATGGGCAGCTTGTTGTACGAGTACATCGCCTGGCGCGGCGCGTTCTACTCGAGCTTCTTCTTCTGTGCGCTCGGCATGCTCGTCATCCCCTTCGCAATCGAGCTGCGAGGCCACAGGGGGATCTCATCGCGGACGTTGCTGAAAATGGACTGGCTGGGCGGCGTGCTGACTCTCCTGGCCCTCTGCTCGCTGCTAATAGGAATCAGCTGGGGCGGAACAAGCTACCCCTGGAGCGACTGGCGGGTTCTGACGCCCCTCGCTATCGGGGCATCCTCGATCCTCGTGCTAGCCGTATACGAAACGAACTGGGCCTTTCGGCCATTCTTCCACAGGAACGATTTTGGCACTCTCCCTGTGCTGATGATGTACGCCGGCAGCTTCCTGCACGGGTTCACGGTTAGTCCCTTTCCCCCTCCCAATTGCCTCATCGCTAATTGCAATCGCATAGCTCTTCTACCACCTCCAAAACCTAACCATATACTTCGTCTTCGTCCGAGCGCTCCCCCTCCCATTAACCGCCGCCAGCCTCGCCTCGATAATTGCCCTCGCCCTGCTCACCCTAACCCTGACAGAGAAACTCGCCGTCCTCGACAACCGGCGACACTGTTTCTGGCTGGTCCGCGTCGGATGGATGCTTCTCATCCTCTGCACGGGGTGTCTCGTAACCCTGGACGCGACCACCCCAACCGCCGGATGGATCCTCGTCCTCTTGGCCACAGGCACGGGACACGGATGCTTGATGTCGGGATTCAAAAAGTGTCTGCGGCCGGCGCCCGTGCCGAGGGATTACGGCGAGCAGGAGGAGAGAAGCGTTAACCCTACAAGTGCGCTGCTGATGTGCGCGTTTTTTCGGACGGTGGGGATGTGTCTTGCTGTTACTGTTAGCGGGACGCTGTTTTTGGGTCGCGTCGCGGTGGAACTACAGGGTCAGTCGTTTGAGAGCGCCCAGGGACAGGCGACGGAGACGGCTTGGGCCCGCATCCCGGAAGACCGGTTCAGGAGCACCTGTGCAGCCAGCCTGGAATTTCTGTGGTTGGTGCTGACTGGGGTCGCGAGTCTGGGGGGTGTTTCTTCGGTGTTTACTAGGGCCGTGGGATGAATAGAAATTAATCAAGCATTTCCCAATGAAATGACATCAGCGGAATTAGCTTCCTGTTGTGTAGACTACCTGCTTCTGTGCCTTGATTACAGCAGCTTTAGCTCGTTCCAGCGGGGGTGGCCGCGAGGCTTAGCCCAGTTCTTAAACACCATCCCTCCAGGCTATCCCGCATAACAGGGACGCTAAAATGCATTTCGTTGTGTCATGGAATCCCATCCCCCAGCCCATTGGAACCGCAGTATCCGACTTCAGAACTCTATTGCCCTGCGTGATGTCATCCGCCTCTCATGGGGAATTCCCCATACAACACATCTCCGCGGAAGCCAAGATCGTTAAATACATTGTAACTCGTATGACAGACAACCTCCATTCCCAGCGCTTCAGGAAGTTATAAGTAGTCAAGCAATCATGCCAAAACCCACTGGCGCAACCGACCTCGAAGTCCTCAATGAGCCGGACTGGACGCAATCGCACAGTCACCGCGTCGGCGTGCGCAACCGCGATGATCGCTTCCCCGGTCTGACGCACGAGGGCGACGACTGGCGCTATGAGCTCGAGAAGGAGGCCGAGACACGGGCGGAGGAGCTGCGGGCCAAGGCCAAGAGAGGGGAGCTACTAACTGTGCGGGACTTTTTGCAACAGCAGGAGGTGAGCATATTCATATCCTGTTTTCCCTGTCAGTGCCTAGAAATGGAGGGAGGCTTATCTTTGTAGGACTTCCATTTGAGGAGGCCGGATGTGCATCCGAAGCATTGGCGATATGTACTGCATACGACGGAGGAGTTCATCAAGGAAGACCAGCCATGGTTGATTAACGAGAAGAAGAAAGAGATGGAAGAGCAGGAGAAGGAGAAGGAGAACAAAAAGCAGCAAGAAAAAGGAGGGGAGCAGCAGCAACAGCAACAGCAACAACAACAACAACAGCAGCAGCAGCAGCAGCAGCAGCAGCAGCAGGAGGGTGGGGGTGATGACTCGGAGAAGAAGCCTGCCGAATCAGGTCAGGAAGAACCAAAGCAGGGCGACGAGGAAGACTCGAAGCCAAAGTATACCCCAGAGCAACAGGCACTCCTGGCGTATCTGAAGCAAGAGGCAGAGTATATGCGGTCGTTGAAATCGAACGACGGAAAGGGCCGTTCGCCTGCGGGGACCTCCTTTATACCAGCCGAGATCGACGAAGCCGATCAATTCACCCCAGACAACTGGGTTCCAAGGACAGACCACTTGATCCGATTAACCGGGAAGCATCCGCTGAATGGCGAGCCAGATCTGGTTGAGCTCGTCGACGCAGGTCTCATCACCCCCAATTACCTACACTATGTGCGCAGTCACGGCCCGGTGCCTCACCTCCTCTGGGAGAACCACAAGCTGGAGATCTCCGCCGGCAAGTCATTGACCTTGTTAATGGACGATTTGAAGGATAAGTTCGAGAGCATCAACATTCCCGCCGTGATGGCGTGCGATGGGAACCGAAGAAAGGAGCTCAATCTGATTAAGCGCAGCAAAGGGTTCAACTGGGGTCCGGCCGCCGTAGGTTGTGCCTATTGGAAGGGCGTACTCGTGCGAGATGTCTTGCTCATGGCGGATATCCTGCAGCTGATGGACGATTACAAGGATGTGCCTCTTTGGGTGAATTTTGGAGGTGCCGAGATTCTCAGCGAAGGAAAGTACGAGACCTCCATCCCTCTGGACTACTGCATGGATCCATGCAATGATGTGATTCTTGCCTATGAGATGAATGACTCGCCCATACCTCCGGACCATGGCTACCCGCTGCGCTTGGTGATTCCAGGGTACGTGGGCGGACGTTGTGTGAAGTGGCTGGAGAAGATCTGGGTCACTGACCGTGAGAATGACACCTATTACCATATCTTCGATAACCGGGTCGTGCCGCCCTTTGTGACCGACCGGTTTGACGAAATAGGTCAGACCATGTATCGTCTCCCGAGCACGGCATGCAACGAACAGATGCTGAACTCGGTCATTGCGAGGCCGGCGCAGGGAGAGAGGATCGATCTCACGGAAATAAGAAAGGGCAGGAAATATCGAATTATGGGCTATGCGTATAACGGAGGTGGGAACGAGGTACAGAGAGTTGAAGTCAGTCTCAATGGTGGTGTCAACTGGCTCTATTGCGTTCGCAAGGTATGTCGGTATCCATGTCTGCGATGGGTAGTGCATTCCTTCTGACGCCTCTTGATATGGAACAGTTTCCCGAGGCACCGCTGCGACATGGCCGGAAATTCTGGACTTGGTTGCACTGGCATGTGGACATCGACATCACGCAGCTACTTCGCGCTGAGCAGATCACTGTCCGTTGCTGGGATGTGAACAAGAACACCCAGCCAGAGAATCCGACGTGGAACCTCGAAGGGTAAGTGTCGAGCCATGAAAGTGAATCGGAGGTATAGCCTTGCTGAACACAAGCAGGATGATGAACAACTGCCACTACGTCGTCAAGTCCGAAACCTCAGTGGACCCGACGAACAATAAGCCGTACCTGCTGTTCCGTCACCCCACTGAAGCTGGCACGGGCGAGAACGGGTGGATGAAACCCTCGATCGATATCCAGAAGGAAGACATCCGACGATCAGCAGCCGTTCCCGAGAAGCAGTTCACCCGTGAGGAGATTGAAAAGCACACCACGGATGATGACTGCTGGATCATCATCAATGGTAAAGTATACGATGCCACCAGCGTCCTGAGCTGGCATCCAGGAGGAAAAGCGCCCATTATGGCCCACGCCGGCCGAGTTCATCAAGACACGTCGGAGGAATTCGAAAGTATCCACGACGATTATGCTGTTCAGAAATTAGAGGGTATACCATCCCATCCTTCTCCGTCCCCATCATGACATGCTAACATATCGGTCAGAGTGCCTCCTGGGGTCCGTCACCCAGAAAACGCAGGAGTTCATCAAGCACGACGCCGAAGAAAAAGCTAAGGAGAAAGCGAAATCAGCAAAGGAGGAAAACGAGGTTGCTCTCAAGCGTCACAAGTATGTCCTCTATTCTTCGCATCATGGCTATGAAAGCTCACCTCGATCGCAGATGGACTGCAGTCAAATTCCTCCGCAAACGACCATTATCGGAAGACACAAAGTGCTACACCTTTGAGCTTCCTTCCAAAGACAAGAAGCTCGGTTTGGAAACAGGGCAGCACCTCCAGATCGGCTTCCACTTCAAGGACCGGCTCGTCATTCGTCCATACACCCCTACCCGGCCGATCCTGGAGTCCGAAGAAGACGGCACGTTCGACCTTGTCGTCAAAACGTACTTCCCTAGTTCCGCACAACCAGGCGGCACGATGAGTAACATCCTCGACTGCCTCCAGGAAGGCGAAGAGGTCGAAGTCAAAGGTCCCACAGGCGAGATCCGATACCGCGGGAACGGCGAATTCCGCGTCGACGAGAAGACGTATCATTTCGATCACATCACTTTGATTCTCGGAGGATCGGGCATTACACCGGGGTATCAGCTCATTGCACGAATCCTGAGGACAGAACAGGGGAAAGGACCGAAGGTCAGGGCTATTGATGCCAATAAGTCCGAGGATGATATTTTGATGCGCGGCGAACTCGACAAGTACGCGAAAGAACATCCGGACCAGTTCCAGATTACGTACGTGCTTTCTCACCCGGCGGACGACTGGAAGGGAGAAAAGGGGCATGTGAATGAGGAGATCCTCCACAAGTACGCCTTTGAACCGGGGGAGAAGAGTGCTGCGCTTCTGTGTGGTCCGCCGACCATGATTCAGAAAGCGGTCTTGCCGGTTCTGAAGAAGTGGGGATATGATGAGGACAAGAATTTGTTTGGTTTTTAGTATTGCCTTTTGGATTTGCACTTTCCTATTTTCTGGTGGGAGGATTCTACGTGGGAACACTCATGGGTTGTTGTACTGCGGCAGTTGCTTAGTACTTTCGTGTTTGGATTCCCTGAAGCAACAAAACTCGGAGCAAGCTTTCTCGCATAATCTTGGATTATCAGAAAGAGTTGAATGGCAAATAGACATAAGTCTAGAAGAATCAAGCACAAGTAAGGTGTAAGAAAGGCAGTCTGCACTAGAATCCATCAAGACCTCGCCTAGTTCCAAGTACTCGGCGGGGTTGCCTGTCGTCATGTCATGCCATATAAAATGTACGTAACACAATAGAGTCATATAAGTCCAGTTTTACTTTCCTAGTCTTACGGTGCAGTATAGAATCAGAACGGCTGTATCAACTGGTTGATTGACCGATTGATTGATTGACTGGTTGTTTGACTGACCTAGCCTAGTATACAGACGGTCCAAGCACATGACGATAGGCACAAGCATTATGCATTATATCTATTCACAATGACGCGAACATTGCGTAAACAATAGCAAGGCAGCTCGAAGCTGCTGGTATCGAGCTGATAAAATCAACGGAACAGAACAGCAGCCAAGGCAAATGAAGAGACAGAAGTGAGAAGACATGCTTCTCAACTCCGCGTCATGAGCGGATAAGGAGTTGGCACCCGCTTCAAGCCATAGCCTGAGTGCTCGTCCGCCTTTGAGGGCGTTATTTTCAGTTTGAATGAACTGACTCGCTCCTTGAACGAGGACTCTTTGGAGTCGTTAGCTGGCTTGGGCTTGCGGAGCTCGTCGAGGAGCTTGAGGTAGTGCTTGAGAGGGTTGGAGTTTTCCTTGGCCATGATCGAGTAAAGGTAAAGAAGCTTTTGGAGTTGAGATGAAGAAAGGTTTTCAAGTTGAGATGAAGAAATTTTCTCTTTGGCAGAGTGTTCTTGGAGGAAGGACGAGGGATGAAAGAGAGAAAAAAGGAAGAAGAAAACAGAAGTGAAGGCTATACTCCTTCGGCTGTCTAAGAATAGATAGCGTTCCAGAGAAATCTGAAGGAAAATGACAACAGAGTGATGCCATGAGCTGTGGAAGTTGACTCTGATGACCCAAGAATAGTGCGCTTTGGCTTGGGGGCTGGACATATATTACGATTCGAAGAAGTCAGGCACACGGAGGCAGGGTTGGTCGTCAGAATGATGCTGAGCTATATCGCAGGAGGCATCCGGATACTGGCATTCGATCTTTTTAGAATGGGCTGAAGAAGAACTGGCGCTTTCAGATTCGTAGTTTACGTCTAAGGCTCGCCGTACTTGACATTCTTCTCATTGATTCTGCAGGAAAGTGCAATGGCAGCAGCAGGAGCAGTACCTTCGTAGTGGTCGCCGAAGTCGTCTCCGTGAGCTAACGTCCTACTTGCTAGCCCCAAATACACCTAACACCTTGTAAGAGCAACCAAAATTATGTACTACCGACTGTATAAACGAAGGAAAGAGACGGACGTCGCCTCATGAATGCAGATCTTGGAATAGAACCCGTCGTTCGCAGGAGCTCTGGGCAGTCCGTGGGCCTGCGGGATACGAGGTAGTCAGTCACCTCCTGCCTGCCTGAGGGCGCCGAGGGAATTGGTGACGGGGTCACTGTAGATGCTGCTCTGCGCCTTCCTGCAAAGGACAAGGGAAGGCGCATCTACGCTCGATACAGCTGGCTACTACTGTTTGTTTATATGGAGGCGATTCCCCTCTGGCACCTTCGAAAATCCCCCTCTTCTGCATCCTCTCCCAGCTTATACTCCATCTCTTAGATTCATTCCACTCGTTACACCTTTCAGTCTCATATCCTCTTACTGTTCAACCTTCCGAATTGCATCATCACCGTCATGATGCAGTTCCTTCTTATCGTTTTTCTGCTCTTCTTAGCGAATCCCACTCTCACTGCTCCGCACCGGCCGGGGCACAACGAATCTTCGCTGCCAGACAACCTGCCCTTTCCTTCTCCTGGTCAGCTGCGGGAAATAGAGCTGAGAGCACACGGAACGCTGCCAAACACACCGCCCCCAAATAACATCAGCCGACAGGGTATTGTCAACCTACAATGGATCGCTTTCAACGAGAACTTCGAGGTGGCTTTCTTCAACAGCCTTCTTCACAATGTCACCAACAATGTGACCGGCTATGTGATCCCTGACGACGACGACGAAGGCGAAGAAGATGGAGAAGACCGGGATATGGTCATCCGAAGTCTGACTGCAATTCTTGCGGTAAGCCTCCTCGGTAGACACGTCACTCAACGAGCTCGACTGACAATTGACTTTAGCAAGAAGAGTTGCATGAATTGAGCGCCAATATGGCCCTTCAACACTTCAATGTTTCGCCCATCCTTCCTTGCAGGTATCACTTCCCTGTCTCCGACTTTAATTCCGCGATCGTTCTCGCCGCCAATTTCACCGATCTTGTCCTTGGAACTTTGCAAGACGTGGTGGAGCGCTTTGCCGTCGAGGGCGACTTCAACTTCACTCGAATCATCTCTTCGGTGATTGGAAATGAAGGCGAACAAGAGGGCTGGTTCCGCGTGCTGCAGGACAAGGTTCCCAGCGAACTTCCCTTCCTCACTACCAGTGATCTCAACTTTGCTTTCTCCGCCATACTCAATGCCTTTGTCGTCCCCGGCAGCTGCCCAAATATCCATGAGATTCCACTGCAAAGATTTCACCCCTTGGCCATCCTGACACCACCCGAAAACCGGACGCAGATCATCCAAGTCGCCTTCAGGCCTGGCAGACACACGGCGCAGCGCTTGTGGATCACCTATATCAATCAACAGAATCTACCAATAGTGGAATCAATGAACATCATCTCCACCGAAAACCGGACAGTGGTCGCAGAGGTCCTTTTCCCGTACGACCAGTTCCTGATGAACGGACTGACCATTGCTGCTGTGACCAACAGCAGTGGTCCGTTCCGCAATGCGAACGACGTGGCTCGGGCGACAGTGGCTGGACCTGGCTTGATCATTGTCAATTGAGTTCTTGTTATAAATTGTGCTTTTCATTTTTCCATTATTATCGTCTAAGACTCCTGCCTTCTCATCCTCCTATGCTGTCATCACACTTGGTTGGTTGGGACTCTGGAAAACCGGGTTAGCTTCAGGTCTATGGCAAATCACCAGTGATTGCCTGATAGGTAGTTAGGTATAAAAAGAAATAAACGGTATTACCAGATAGCTGTCTCTACTCTCTCTTCTGTCTCCTCGGCCTTGACGCTCACTTTGTATTGTACGATCCGACGAATATCACCTTCATCGACACCGGACGGCCGTCAATGCTGACTGGCAGTACAATCTCTCCAATCTGCACGCTGTACACGGACCGAGTAATCAGTAGACTATTTGCGTGCTAGGCCAACTGTACTGGCGGCGCGGCCACCTCCAACAAAGTTCTTCGTGGAATCGGACTGTTCGACGTCTTTTTCGCGATGCCAACCGTACGCGCGGAAATGACATCTCGCCTCTACTAATATTGGCGTAGGCTAGAACATAAGGAGAGGCATAACTAGAGGCTAAGCCTGATTAATCAGCAGTCGCTGATCCGTAGTGTTGTGTGTGTCCTATGATAAGAGTCGATGTCATGTTTTCCTGCCTCATCAATGCATCATCCAGCGCAAAAGTCCAGGACAACACAAAATGAGCATCCGCAAAGTTCAAGGCTCACCAGATAAAGCCATCATTGAAACCATGAGAGATGACATTCTAAGGCATTCAGAGGATACCACCTACGAAGCTCTCTTTATCGTTGCTGCCCCTGTCGACTACGACTACCATGTTACGTGCGAGAACTTCGCCACTGTGTGCAAAGACCCGGACTATATCAGCCAGTGCATCATACAGGCTAAGTATGAGGCAAGGGGACCGAATGTACCCAAGCACTGGTTTCCGAATCCGCAACCGTTCAAAGCTACTCGAGTTTCGAAAGAGCAAACCGCAGAATCTGCATCGTGAAGCTTGTGTGTCTACTTGCCCGCTTCTAGGATGGATGCAGTGGCTGGGCTGCAGTTGGTAGACCGGGCGTGTTAAGGTCATAGTTACTATTCTTATGTTGCTGTCGTGCTTGTTTGGTTGGACTTCAGAAACTGAATTAGCTTAGGTCTCTGGCGAATCACCCGTGATTGCCTGATATGGTTATGGTACTTAGGTACAAGAAAATTAAACGGTGCTACCAGATAGTTTTTCTTCTATCTCTCCTCTGCTCTGCCGGTCACCTTGTGTTATGATTCAACGAAATGTGCAAGCTGCGTACAGCTTACAGCTTACCGTTGCCAGCATGGGCGGTGACGCTGGAGGCAACGGTGTTGTAGGCGGCAGCGGAAGCAATATTCTTGCCCTTGAACTTCGAGAGGAAGTCTGTATCAGCCTGGCTAAAGGAGCCAGAGCTTCCGAAGCCGTTGATCTGGCAGGTGTGGCCCAGGTAAGAGGAGCAGACCTTGTTGGTGGAGGTGTTGGGAGAGGTGAAGAGCTTGCCGGAGATGGGGGACTCGGCGACGACCTTGACGTTCTGGAAGACGTTTCCTTCGGCGACGACATAGGCGCCGGAGCCGATCTCGAAGGCGTGGCCGGTGTTGTCGTACCAGTAGTTGTTGACCTTTTTGGTCTTGTTAGTTCATGACATGTAAGGGTGAGGGGAGGAAACGTACAGCGTGCAGCAGGGTGTTGCCCTGGACCTTGGGGGAGCGGCCGCTGGTGTGGTAGATGTAGTTGCCCTTCATGGTGACCATGTCGTTGGAGCCATCGAGGTAGATGCCCCAGTAGTGGTAGCCGTCGCAGGTGGCCGAGTAGTCGGAGACACCGTTGATGTAGCAGTTGGAGATGGTGATGCGGTTGTCGGCCTGGGTGCCGAGGACGATGTGCTGGCGACCAATCCGGGCGGTCTATCCCCGTAGATATCAGCATTGGTCTCAAGTGAGCATGTTCAACATGAATTGCGAGGACTTACAGTGACGTGGTCGATCCAGACGAGGTCAGCGTCATTGATGGTGATGGCGTCTCCACCCCAGACGTACTTGGGGTTGATATCCGTGATAGCGATGTTCTGAATGATGACGTTCTTCGCGCCGCTGACAATACGCAGACCCTTGCCCTTGATAACGCCGGCGCTGCCCTGGCCGATCAGGGATTTGTTCGAATTGACAGTGATGCCGAGAACACCGGCTTTGTCGTAGCTGACGCCGACCTTGGGGGCGTTGGGCTCGTAGTTGTCGCACCACGAGTGCAGGTTGATGGCCACCTGGCACTTGGAGTTAGTACCCCAGGGAGCGCAGCCGGTTCCGCTCGCGGTGCCTTCGGTGCCGCGGAAGTCGAAGCTGAGGCCGCATGTTAGCGTTCCCGTTCATCTTCATCTGTGAGGGCATTGGGTTGAGTACGTCTTGGTGAGGACGATGACGCGGGCCTGGCTGTCACCGAGGTATGAGACCAGCTCATCGTTTGTTTTGGGGTAGACGGGGGCGGCATTTCCACCTCCTGTTACACCCTTTGCGAAGCCCTCGGCGGCTCCAGAGACGCCAACGGCCGCGGCGGTGCTGGCCAGCGCAGCCGTGACGGCGGCGAAGAGAGAGGTATATCTCATCGTGAGTGAAAGAATGACAAGAGAGAGAAAGAAAGAATGAATGAATGAATGAAGTAAGTACTAAAGTGAAGAGCAAAGGAGAGAATGGATTGGTTCAAACAAGCATTCCTCACGGGGGCAGCCTTTATATATACACTTCATCTCCGAGCCGGACATGGTCCGAATGGAGACATCAAAAGATGCAAACCCCTATTATCAGATCCGGTTCATCTATCCGAGTCAATAATGCAGGGCCAGGCTAAATAGAGACCTCAGACCTCTAGATGAAACATACCGGACTAAGCCAGCCCTAAAAGCACCAGTAAAACACCAGTTCCCACCCACTGGCGCTAAGAACGTCTGTTGCAGCGTTACTTAATCCACAACAATGTCCTTAACTATGGAGGTCTATATGTGAAAACTCAAATGTCGGCCGAAATTTCTTCTCGACAGTCAGTAGTAACTGCTTGTCCGCCGTCGACTGATACATAGTGGATAGTGGAGAGTTCATCAATGAGGGGCAAGGGGAAACGAGCCTAGTTTAAAGTGTTTCATAGTCCTACTTAGGAAATCCGTAATAACTATATTAACCTCTCTGCACCGAGTCAGGGAAACCGGCTAACATCTTAGCTGCCGGATGTTGTTACGCTTCTTGAGAAATTCTCCGTCTTGGCGGGTGCGAGCAGAGAACTCGAGACTTACAATGGTAATCTATGCGAATACGAAACTCTTACAATGTGGCTTTGTTTTTGGATCTCTTGATTTACATCGACCATGGTCCTCAACATTCAAGTCTCATTGTAGAGTGGACCGTGTAGTTGTGGTAGAAATCAAAAATGAGAGAGACACGATCCACAGTGGATCACCGCGACTGATTCTTCGACCACATGGTCAGTCTCCATTATCATGACTAGTGTCTTTGTCAGGGCCCTCAAGGGATACTTCTGGACGTCATGAGTTCATAACGCATAAGTTGAGATAGACTCTTAGGGAATAAAAGGATCACCCCTGCATATACAAACTGGCTCCATTCCCCATACTCTGCAGATCCACATAAGGCAGCATCCGAAATACCGAGCTTAGCCTTGCCTTCAACGTGGTCTGATCCGGGCAAATAAGACGTACAGAGCAGTAAGCGGTTGTCTTAATTGTAGGAAATTGCCCGAAGGCCGCAGGCTCTAGTGCCTGCTTAGCATATTGGCAGATTCTAAGCATATTAATCTGCTATACCAAGGAGGTGGTAATTACCGCCTAGACTCTTTTCTTTATCCTCAGAGCAATGCTCATTAACAGGTTGGATATGTTTGTAGAATAATCGTTATCTGGGCCATACGCCAGCTCCCTGCCTTACTGCGACTTTAGTCGACCATGCTCGACCATGCTTGGAAGGTCGAGGAAAATATCTACGACCTATGGTGTGGTACTGCTTGAAGGCTAGTATAGAAGGAAATTTCCTTCGGCCGCAGAAACCTTGTTGCAAAGTGATGGAGAGGTCTGTCTGGTCAATCTGATCATAACATCCAGAGTCCGGAAAGGCCCCGATGGTGTTGCCTTACTGAAAAATGTAGTATTGCCGCGACGTCGAAAGCCCAGTGGCCACGGGTTATACGGTAAGGACCTCGAGGTCAGCTTCAACAAAGGTAAGCGTCAGTGTAAGGTCACGAAGCTCTTGTCGGCAGAAGATGGATCTTCCTGCCCATAGTGATTCTGCAGGAGGTCCGGAGCACGCCCGAGTCTTCTCCGTGACGCTTGCTCATTGCTCATTGCAAGTCAAGAGCACATGCGGAAGGCGGTTCTGTCAAAGACTGTTTCAGACTAGACTGTCAGTGGTAGCTTACAATCAATTGTCTTAACGTCTCATTTCACGAGAAAAAACAGAAGAACGCTGGACAATTGACCATTGAAACGACTGAGAGCGAGGTGACAATGCAGATAAACGGCAGATGGACAGTCCGGACGGTGATGAATGCAGATGAGTATGCCCTTAGCCTTCAACATATTTGCTCTGATTCCAATTAGAGCTGCATATTTATATGCATATCAGTTCATGGTCATGATCATCCCAATCTTCTTCACTCAAGCCGGTAGATGTCTGAATAGAAACGATCGACATTCGGTTCCGGTCGGTGGGTGTCACACAGTCTGATTACTGAAACAGATCTTCAGATTCGGTCTATCAGATCGGTGGTTCGAGAGCAGACTGAGGCGGATGTGATTGGCAAAGCTATGTTGATCTTTTGCGATGGATGAATGGGACTGGCACCACCCAAAGAGGGATAGTGTTAATGCCTTGTTGCCTCAGGCTCTTTCACATGACGTTCGGTCGTCGGGACGGCAGTTCCGTTCCCCTTTGGACCTGGGCCAGCACTCAATCATGTCTATCGACTTCATGACTCAGATTGCTGTATATCATAGACAGTAATAGGAGGTTCGCCTCTCAATTGAAATAGAAGCATCTACCGAGAACGACGGAGTGGCTGCAGGGAATTATATTTCTTGCATGGCAGCGAGCATTCGCCGTGTATCCCCGACGCTTGCAATTAGCGAATGTGTGATTGGCGGGGATGAGCTGAGTCAGCAAATTGCCGACCGCCAGACCCGAGGTTACCTTAGCTCCCAGAAGCGACAAAACATCTCCAGCGGCGTCTGAACCGTCTTCCGGACTCCTTGAACCTCATCTCATCGTCGCCGCTGGCAGGCTGGTGCTATATCTTACCACCTCTACATCTCCTCTCTGCCTCACTGCCACTTTACACTATTTGATTGACCCCTTTCGGCTCGTCCTTACCATTCTGTTCAGCGCTCGCGTGGTTGAAACAACCCTCCTCTCGTCCGCCCACCATGGCTGCTCTTCGTTCGACCTCGCGCCTCGTCGCATCCACAAGGCCTCTGTTCCGTCCTGCCGTCTTTGCTCGCTCGTATGCCACTGTTGATCCCGCTACTGGTGTCGGTCGCACCGGCAGTGCCGAGGCCAAGGTTACCCCCGAGACCAGGACTTCCGATGTTCACGAGCCCAACCCGTCCCAGTCTCCGAGAATCAAGAAGTTCCATGTCTACCGCTGGAACCCAGACCAGCCCACCGAGAAGCCCAAGATGCAGACCTACAGCCTGGATCTGAACAAGACGGGTCCTATGATGCTCGATGCGCTCATCAGAATCAAGAACGAGATCGACCCCACCTTGACCTTCCGGAGAAGTTGCAGAGAGGGTATCTGCGGTAGTTGCGCCATGAACATTGACGGAATCAACACTCTGGCTTGCTTGTGTACGCTCAGCTCATCTGGAATGGATTCAGGACATTAAGCGTGGTTGCTAATATCCCGTTTAGGCCGTATTCCCACCGACACCAAGCAGGAGTCGCGTATCTACCCGTTGCCTCACACCTACGTCGTCAAGGACTTGGTCCCCGATCTGACCTACTTCTACAAGCAATACAAGTCCATCAAGCCTTACCTGCAGCGTGACACCAAGACTGAGGATGTGAGTACTCCTCAGATTCTGTGATTATGTAGCCCAGCTGATTTGAGAACAGGGTCTCGAGCACCGCCAAAGCCCCGAGGACCGCAAGAAGCTCGACGGTCTCTACGAATGCATTCTGTGCGCCTGCTGCTCGACCTCTTGCCCTTCGTACTGGTGGAACAGCGAGGAGTACCTGGGTCCCGCCATCCTGCTCCAGTCTTACCGTTGGCTGGCCGATTCTCGTGACGAGAAGACCGCCGAGCGCAAGCACGCTCTCGACAACAGCATGAGCGTCTACCGTTGCCACACTATCCTCAACTGCTCGCGGACTTGCCCCAAGGGCCTGAACCCCGCTCGGGCTATTGCTGAGATCAAGAAGATGCTCGCTGCTCATTAGGTGGTGTATTCACAATAAAAGAAATGTGCTTCTCTTGTGTCCAATTCCCTGTGCGCCTATATTTCCTTTCACCTTTTGTGCCATGTTGTTGCATAGTTTTTCCCCTCGATTTCGAGGTTCTTCATGTCGGATGTTTTCATAGGTGTAAATTGAGTATCTGATTCAAGCAATATAGTGGCGATATTCATCTTTAAATCGTTTCCTTTTGGGGCAGTTTCTTTAGAGGGAAATTATGGTCCATAATCCTAGAATTCATTCTATCCGCACTGATATGAACATGTGTCTTGTGTCTACATGGTATATGTGACTCGTCAAAATACCTGTGATAGCCTGGAGCATGTTCGGCAATTCTTCGGCATTTGTTCAGTTTTCTTTATGGAGGCAGAATTTGGGTGGCGATATCATCACTGGGCTGTTAGCACAGTGGTAGTGCGCCCGCTTCGCATGCGGGAGGTCGTGGGTTCGATTCCCACATAGTCCATTTTTGCTATTCACAGCTTCATCTCGTCCTTTATTCCTTTTTATTGTCAATTTTCTTTGTTTTTTCCCTTGCATACCGTCACTATCATTATTCTTGCAGTGCGGAAAACTGGAAAGTGTGTTATTTGGATGGTTTGCACCTCTGACCATCTACAACTTTATATACATAACTGGCAAACCATTCGTCCGTTTCCTATAGAGCCCCTTATATTATATGTTTGTGCTGGGATAGGGAACTCTTAGACCTATGAGCATTTTATTTAATGCGTCACGACTGTCCATAGGGCTGATAGCAAGGATTAATGGATATAGTCACATATATATCCAGCGTCAATCTTCCATGGCTTGTCTGGTATATTTATACTGCAGCACGGTCTCTTATCCGCACCTTTAATGATTTTGACATGTATATTCACGTCTTTGCGGAGTACTCTTGGATAATTCAGTATACATTCTTGACTTGTACTTATATGATTTACTTATAAGTAAGCTGAAATCGGACCGAGGACAATAAGCTGGAACATAATACTATTTATAAAGAATCTCCACTATCAGTGTAGATCCTCCTCTGCCTCAGCTCACTCCCTAGCCATTAACCCCACCATCGATCCGCATTGTTTCTTTCCTGTCCTCAACTTCTAACTTCATCCAACTACTACCAAAAATGCCTCCGCACGAAGGATTGGTCCATCTCAAAGAGTACGACATCAAAGACAGCAATGTGGAATTGATCGGCTCAGACATCGACCATCGCGTCAAATACAACTCAGCCGCATCCGAACCAGCCTGGAACAACGGACTGGTAGGCCAAGAATGCGGCCTCTTCATCTGGCGCATTGAAAACTTCGAGGTCGTCCCCTGGCCCAAGGAACGCTCAGGCGAGTTCTACGACGGCGATAGCTATATCGTCCTGCACTCCTACAAGGTCGAGGACAAGCTGTGCCACGATATCTTCTTCTGGCTGGGAAGCAAGACCACGCAGGATGAAGCTGGTACGGCCGCGTACAAGACCGTCGAGCTCGATGAGTTCCTGCGTGGGACTGCGACGCAGCATCGTGAGGTCCAGGCCCACCCGTCGCCGGAGTTTACGGCGCTTTTCCGTCGGCTCTGTATTCGGTCTGGGGGCGTGCGGTCGGGCTTTAACCACGTCGAGACAGAGGAGAAGTCATCGAAGGAGGTCATCACGCTGCTTCGGATCTTCAAGCATCCTGGTGCTGCGCGAGCTGACTCAGTCATCGTGCACGAGGTTGAGCCGACCTGGGAGAGTCTCGACGACAATGATGTCTTTGTGTTGGATCAGGGCGAGAAAATCTGGGTCTGGCAGGGCAAGAACTGCAGCCCGATGGAAAAAGCAAAAGCTGCCCAGGTGGTCAATGATATGACTCTTGCTAAACATCTCGACGTCGAGGTTCTTTCCCAGCTGGAGTCACGGTCCAAGATCATCGTGGACCTGCTCGGTGGCAAAGATATCCAGCAGTCCTCTTTCCAGGCACCGCGGCCTGTTTCTTTCCCTGCAGGAGGCGATCGGGATAGTGATGAAACCAAGTCAAACAAGTTATTCCGACTCAGTGACGCCACAGGGGCGATTTCGTTCGATCTCGTCAAAGACGGGCAGCAGATCTCTCCGTCGGATTTGGATGGAAATGATGTTTTTCTCTGCGACACCGGAAGCAGACTATGGGTTTGGCAAGGCTCGCAGGCGAGTAGACAGGAGAAGGCGCTGTGGCTCAAGGTTGCCCAATCCTATATTCGCCAGATTCAAGAAAATCGGGCCAACCCAGATGCCCATCTGATTCCGATCTCAAATGTGGTGCAAGGTCATGAGAGTCCAGCATTTTGGAAGGCTATCGCAATTTAAGAGTAGCCGGGGGCTAGTACACATCTCTTCGATTGGCGAGACACGCTTGCTTCGGTCTCACGCTGTGTATCTAATCCAAATGGTAAAAATGTCACATTGTATTTAGATATGATGGATGGCTTCAATATTCAATTTTATTTCCACAGAATATACTTTTAGGAACTACGTTGCTATTGGCATACAGGGCTATATCAAATTGCAGAACGCTGACCTGATACCCTACACTTGCCGGAATCATCTCCCCGAAGGTAAGTTTGGCCATATTGCGCTTCAAGTGCCCCTTCACGTTCCCTGCTGATGCAACAGAACTTAGTAGATATGACTGCTTGTTTTCCAGGTTTATCCAGGGAATCATTGCAAGTCACATATATTCAATAGCCATGCGAGCCAGGGACAAAGGCTTCCCTGTTGAAGTGGTTCAACCGAACACCCTCTGATTAGTTAGTTAGCCAAAGGGCCCTGATTATTTAGATGCTTTTATAAGGATATATAGCTATATATGTGCATCTAAGCATGGGAAGTCTACTATAGAATCTGATTCCTCTCTACCTCCTATATCATACACTGTTACATCAATCTACACTTGATATATATAATCACTCTCATCTATATCATATCCCTTCTCACTTAGTATTCAAATAATGCCTTAGCCTCTCAAGCTGCTGCCGGTGCATGAGCCGCGCATCCCGTGATGCGCCTCCATCATGGGGAGGTCGAAGCTGGTCTCATGGCGGAGGCTGCTGTATTTGTAGAGTGGGAGTTATCTGTGCGTGTGGTATATTCAGCTTATGTGTTCCGGTTGCACTCCCGGTGGCTTCTTCAGCAGGTATTTTCAGTTCATGTCTTCCGGGTGCTCTCCTGCTAGCTTCGTCTGGGGTTTCTGGCGTGTATTCGAGCTGGAAAATACCGAGTGGCCCATCGTTTTGGATTTTGACAACCTGTCCATTGGGCCCCAACCACCCTAGGTGTGTTCCCTTTTGATCAAAGAGCTTGACTGCGGCAAAATCGTCGTCGTCAAGCTCGACGCTGCGATTTGGAGCTGGATTGAATGCTGCTTGAATTGCTGCGTCGACTTGTCTGTTCAGTTCTGCATGACGCTTTGAGTCGAGGGTATTCAAAATCTGCATGAATGCCGCTCTGACTGGTGAAGCCATAGATTGGCAGTTTATGGCTTCAGCCGTGATCAGAGCAGCTGTCGTGGCGTCTGGGCCTTTACCTGGTGTACTAGAATCATCCTTTGCCCGCGCGTTTTATTGGCATCAACGAAGGCCCCTAGTAGGTTCGATGAGGCACGTTTGCTACCATAGAGAAAGCCTGTATTGCTATACTCGTCGTTGTCGTCGGTTTGCCGCAGGAGATACAAATCCTCTCGTTCATAGTTCTTCGTCATGTGCCGGAACTGGACTTTGTAATGAGACGTGGTTTTTAGCTGGCTATTGTATGTCAGCAACAGGAACGCTCCGTCTGCTCTGCTCTGTGACGGGAGGCAGATAAGCCAGGGGAGGAATACCTACCTTACAATTATAGTGCGCTGCGGAAAGCGGGGGTTCGAGTTCGCCTGTAACGTCGTTCGTACCGGTGCCGAGGAGCACTGCACGGGCGCCGTCGTCGTCTGTTGGCCCACCGCCGCTCGCATTTTTGAGCGACTGATCTGAAAGGTGGTGAATATATCAGCTTTAATACTCCCTGTTTCTGGGGGGCAGTGTGCTCCTTACTCGAGCGTAGGTCCAATTGGAGGCTACCAGCCGGAACGCTGACACCATTTGCATCACCCAGGATAGGTTGGAAATGGGCTTGCTCTGGGGCACGTAGACGGAACGGTTTCCTGACCAGCTGCGGGTATCTTTGTGAATGATATCTTCCACCAGTCGTGGGATATAATGGTACGCTTCAAGTTTGCCGATCATGCCAAAGATGCTGACTACGTCTTTCTGCTTACCGGATAGTAGCATATGGCATGGTCGCGGTAATAGACCACCTGGGCCTTGTACGTTACCTTCATCACACGCCAATTATAGAAGGAAGCGACTGTTGAACACCAAGCCGGCGGGCTTCATTGACAGTGGTAGATGCCTGTTAGCACGGTTCTGGCCCCGTGGAGGAGGAGAAACAGAGTAAAAAGTGAATCAACCAACTTGTTGCAAAACAGAGTGTCCCCACCCTCAGCGTTCCACTTGATGGAATGCGTTGATTTGCTTGCCGAAGACTCCGTCTTGTCGCTGGAATTCTTTTCATGGCTTGTACTGACCTCAGCCTGAAAACCAAACCCAGACACTGAGGCACTCCTCCGTAAAGCTAGGGGCTGGAGATATGCCAGCCTTAAGATGACTGCTAAGTTTGCGTTCATTGCCAGGGCGCTGGGGGAGATTACTGGGTTAGTGGATTTGTGTGGAGATCGTGGAGGGACCATGTTGGGAGTCTCTTTAGAAGATTTCTGGGGAGAGTAAGGGTTCTAAGGCGTGGGATACGATCTTCCTGGATTATTTGAAGATTTCATACCTGAATGATTTGAAGCTTTGTAAGGAACTGGGTATAGTGGCCCTGGGGTCTATCATTGTGACCCGCTGTACTCTGAATATGTGAGGGCACCGCTACAGTCGAAGGTGAGGCGAGGAAGGCATCTGTCGGCTGTGACAGCGATGGTGGATTATCGTTGGGCATTCCGTATCTCGTCTATGAGTCTACTATCTTCGAGGGACTCCAGCCGAGTGGACTACCAGTGAGGAATCCACCCGACTCACCCAGTTGCTCTGATTGAAAGCGGCTAATGCGAGACAGGATGCAGTAGAAGTGTCGTACTGTGTGGACGCTGCTGATCCTCGACTAGACTTGTGTCGCTATTGGTCGCTGAGGGATATGTTTTACAATGCAAGAAGCCCTGTTGAGTTTGAGTTGGGAATTGCATTACACAGCCGGGGAAGCAGGAAGAGGCAACTATATTATGCGGAGGTTGGAGAGGGGGAAGCGTCAAATATAATGTCCGAGCTCCTAATAGAAAGAACGTAATGGATGTCACTAACTAGACGCTGAGACAAGTGAACGTGTAATCAGGCAATGTTCCTTACTCCGTACCTTATGCTGCGATGAAGTCGAGGACAACCATGAATTCGACATTACCCCTTTCCTCAAGCCAATAATCACTGGAAGGATGGAGCTTCCTCGAGGTTGCATCCCAATACCAAATTCCTGTCTCTGTCCAGCCGCCGCTTCGTAGATCTTGGATGTAACCCTAAGTCGTCCTTGGCCCACAGTTCCCGCAGGGTCTGTTTAACGTTATTACGGTGGGTCTGCCGCTCTCATAGATAAGAATTACTACCTCTGCATGCAACTGTAGTGTGTTCTTGGCTGTCATCATGATTGTGGATATCTGAGATATTGACGTTGGGATGTGTCATGGACCACTCTCCGCACCTATGGGAAGGTCCAACCCTCTGTGTGAAGGCACCGGATTGGCCTGACGTCTGAGAATTGAAGACTGTTGCCTTGAGGAAAATTGCAGAAGTTGTTCCTTGCTAGTATTTATAGGAAAATCATTGCCTGGTCAATCGTGCGAGAAACCTGTTCCCGCAAATGCATGGAACGTTGCAGAGCTACCCCGTCGACCAAACTTTGGATATGGAAAGCTTTCAAGTCTTGCATGAAAATGGCGAGTCTTGAGCCGTAAGGAGGCTACACTGCTCTTTGGGACCTACCCAAACATGCTTGACAGATCTCAGGAGATCTGGAACCGTGTAGGATGATGCCCGCATCTGAGCCTGGGTTGCCATGGCTCCCTGGGATGCTCATGTAGTTATAAATGGCATGTAACGTCAAATCCGATCCTGGTCTATGTTGGCTTCTGTCTCTCACTGGCACTGCTGCTGTTTCACGACCTTAGTCGCCGACATGATAGAAGACTCAAGCCAAGCTACCCTCCAACCCGATTCGTTTCGGGTGCAAATACCTGCGAATCACTCTTGGGACTCAGATCTTGCTATCCTCAACTCATCGCTTCCTCGGCTAGTGCTGCTTGCTGTCCGGGCACTTCCCGTCTGTGCTTTTGTTGCCCGCTATATTCTCTGCAGTATCTTGATAGCATGCACAAAAAAAGATGCCTTATCGAGACGTCTCGGACTTATTCCCTTGCTGTGCTTGTCAGTAGTGCAAGGTACATTGGCACCACTCCTGACCAATGATTCGTCATTCATAGGGCATCTTGGTAGGGATGCCTTCCTTGGTGCTTGCCATGCAATCAACCTCTTGACCCTCGTTGAAGTCGACGCTACAGACCTGGAACGGGAGATTCTGCGTAAACGACACTCAACTACAATTGAAAGAATATGCAGCGGACTGTCTATACTGTGCAATAATAGGGGCATCCGCACGAAATGGCAGGTGAAGAACATACCTCCTTTTCCTCAGTCATTCGACGGCGCCAAGAATCCCAGCCACAGCTCTTTCTGTGTTAGGCAGATTACCATTGCCCTGTGGGAGATTGGCATTGCCTTCCTGGTGGCGCTATATTTCCTGAGAACCATGCCATCGGATACGCCGTGCGATCGTGTGCTCCCTGCCTTCCGGGACTCCCCGGGGCTATGGCGAGTAATTTGGCCCTTGATGTGGATTCTTCCCTTTCGCACGAGCATTGACAGCATTTACCGGCTTGCCAGCGCCGTCTCAGTTGCTATAGGGCTGACTACACCGATTGACTGGCCTCCTGCCTTCGGTAGCGCCCGTGATGCCTGGACCCTGCGGCAGTTCTGGGCTGTATACTGGCACCAGTTACTGCGGTGGCCTTTTAGCACCATCTCAACCGCTATCGTGGAGAAGGGGTTTGGCATGACAAAGTCAGATCTTGTGGGGAGATATATGCATGTTCTCTTGGTGTTCACGCACTCTGGTCTCTTCCATCTCATCAATGATGTTCGGTATGGGGTCCCGTGGCGCAAGTCAGGCTCTCTGCTTTTCTTTTGCAGTTTCACTCTCGGATTTATGATCGAGGACGGGGTGCAGGAACTCTGGCGTCGCGTTACCCAAAAACGAGGGAAGAATCAGGCGATGCAGTGCAGTGAGAAACGCCCAAGCACGGGTGCTGCCCTCACCCCCACGCCAGTATGGAAAAAAGTATTGGGATTTGCGTGGGTAGGGGCCTGGTTGAGCATCTCGACCCCAATTTTTATCCAGCCCTTTTTCGAAGGCGTGTGCCGTCAGGGTGCCGCATCTGGCTTCCTCTATATAATCCAACAGCTGGACCCAATGTTCCTGTGCGGGGCTATGGCGGCTATGACTTTGCTTGTTTGGCACCATTTTGGTATAGACCTCTGAAGTGTCCATCAGCATTGCTCATTTACCCAACCTGAATAGGCGTTTAATGCAAGGCTTCATTTTCACTTATTGAATATTTTGTTCGCATGTAATCTGACCATATCACCGAATTCGGTTACCACACGAGACAATATAGGAGTGAAGTGTTACTGAGCCGTGCCATGAGACATGGGCTGCTACCACCTCAGCCTTGTGCAGGGAATATTGAATGAGCAGGATTCTAAAGAGCTGTAGAAATTGAGCTTGTAATGCAGCAGCAAGCTCCTATTGCTGTTGGTAAGCTACATAAGCCGTGGAGCATGAAACCGACACATGAACTCTCAATAACTACGTTATTGGTAATCTCGAATTTCAACACCTGGAGATATTACTCTCTCAGCCGAGTTTGACCGAGTTTAGCATCTGTCGATCCCTGTACTCCACTCGTTCATTTTGCCTTTGCTCCTTATCACGTCTAAGCGCCTTTCCTTTCGGTTAGACCATAACAGATTTATGAAAGATGGGAGCAAGCGAAATCATTGGTCATTCTGTACGGTCACAAGAACCATGCACGTATAGGCAAGGGAGTTAGCGCTCAGGCAAGCACCGATTTGTTTGACGCAACGTGTCGACGTGCGTTACACAGGGCTATGGAACGATTCGATATCCGGCTCTCCGAGTCAGTGAGTGCAAGCAAACAACAGCTGCCGCTTGGGGATATCGGCGGCAATGTTGGGCTGCTTACACGTAGCCCAATAGTTATTCTATAAGAATGGATCTGCGTTGGAAAGCAGTATCCAATTCTTTAAAGACTTTCAAAGTACTCCAAGATCACGCAAGTAGCTGTAAGTAAGTTTTGATTGAATCCTCTGTGCTCGTTTACTGATACTCTTTGCGCAGTATCCTTCTATCCTGTCCTATATACCACCACATCCGCTACACAGCCTTCTGACGTCTTCTTTTGCTTCAAGATGTCAACGATACAGGTATATGTAGCCATATCCAACGACGGCGGTGTTTACAACCATTGGGCTCTTTTCATTGACCAACCCGAAGCGGAAACCTTGCTCAATGTCAGGGGATCCGATGGCCATTTTCGATATGAAACGGAGAAAAGAGATGTTCGTCATGACGAAAGCCTAGTGGAGCTGGTCTACCTTTGTGTCGTTAATGACGCCAGAGCCAAGACGATCAGGAATATTGCGAGGGCAATCCCTGTTCATAATGAGATCTCAGGTTGGAATTGTCAAGACTATGTGCTTGACCTCTTGGACGAGCTGGAAGAAAGAAAAGTCATTGACGGTGAAGACGAAGTATATCGCCTGCAAAGGACTTACCTTGCGGGAAGGCAAGAAGGACTCCCATAACGCTCTTCTTCGTCTGCCTGATACTGGAAAAGTTGGATGGATTTCTTCCTTTCTTTTGGTGAAACCGAGTGTTCATATTGAGCATGTAAGCTCACTGCATGATACCTATCCAATCTATTGTTTGTCAGCGAGTTGCCACTATATCAGAGATCGAACTTTCAAGCGACTTTAGTTGAGTGGTGTACCGCAGCTGAAGGGAAATACAGTCATCTGGGGGCAGAGAAATGCCATGATGTTAGCTTGTTTTGGCATGGATGACCCAGAGCTGATGAACAAGCACAAGCCAATGTATAGGGAACTGCGAGGGAGAAATGCTTTTTGACAAATAAGAATACCAGTCATTCTCCTCCGTCAGACACAATGTCCTTGTTCCTGAAGTACATCCATAGTACTGTGGATAAAACCCGGCTGTCTTCCCAGTCAATGATACCGGTCACGACACAGGCATTGTTCTGATCCCGATTCACTATAATATTATCAGTTCTGACATCGCCATGGGCGAACACTAATCCCTGGACAGGATCTGCAAGGAAAGAATGGATTTTACTGCGGAGTAATATGTGCGAGATCCTCACATCCGGGACGTAAACTGAGTATTGATCTGTCGGTGTGGCCCTCGATTCTTTTTCTTTTAGCGCATTCTAAATACTAGTCGTCTCTTTGAAGTGTCCTCAATTGGCACAAGATATTATCCAGATGATGCTGAACAGACACCTTGTCTTGATACCTGAGGTAGGCCACGCCTTAGTTAACAACATCGACAGGATGTAGGTCACGAAAATAATGCAAATACCTCCAACTCTGCTTAAGCCATGGGGCTTTGGAGCAGTGATCTTTCGTTCGCGTCCAGCAAGGTCCTCAGAATCGTGTACTCTGTGTAGTCACCGCTCATCACGACAGCTTTTGCAACGAGGTCATCATCTCACTTCACCACGACACCCCTTACAGGATCTTTCATCGCTTTTGGCAGACCACAGCAGTTGTCGCAAGGGTCCAAGTACCGAGTGCCCTGCGTCCGCTGAGTCGCGCATCGATAAAGTCGACAGTACTTCGGAGGGAAAACCGACAATAAGTCGATATCGAGATCATCGCTTACCCAGAATTGGAGCTGATTCAAGGTCCTTTGGTTGAGCTTTGCTGTATCTGTATTCAGACCTTGGGATTGTGATTCTTGATGCTTCTCGCGATATCAGTGATGAGTGCCATCAAATCGGCAGCTGGATTTCTCTCAAGCGCCATTTAAAGATTCCTGTATCAGCTCCTGGTTAAGCTCAACGGGGTCAACACACGCCAGGAAGGTGAGTATTTCCGTAGTCTGGCAATATTATCCACGATCAGTGAGAACAACTGGGCTGCAAAGTGTTTACGAAATAAGCAATCATAAGAAACAGTTGGATTAGAGTGAGAGAAACATAGGTCAGAGTTTGTTACCATACATGATAGCTAGCTATAAAGAGAGAAGATAACTATAAGGGGTGTTATATTGGTTACATCCAGATATTACGTTCTATATGTGCTCACGGTTCTATAGACCAGTGCTTCCTGGATTATAGAGATGCAGATTATGTAGTCCATTAGAATGTAAGCTAGTGCGGTAACTCTTCAGAATTAATAACTAGCCATGGTGCCTGAATATCGGTGTACATGGCTGATCTTCTGCGACAGAACCATCCCACATGCCACAGACTCACAGTCATGGCCTCGAAGTAGCAGCTCTCCTCCTGTAGAACTTTGTAGAAATTGCTTTCCGGACTGGGGAATTGTGCACTGCTGCCTGACGCTGAAGTTATTGTTGTTGTCATTTATGCTGCCTCTCTTCCAGCGTTTGATGTCGTTCTTCAGTTTACGACTGATCTTGACGGTCATTGAACCACAAGCGTCGTCTTTCAATATATCGCAGCAACAATCAGACCGCCAGGCAAGTGACCACGTCTCGAGGTAGGTACCGAGGGAAGACTGCAGGCCGCAGGGCCGGAAATTGCGATGTGCTACAAGGTGAACTACTCGCTCTAGTGAACAAACCCCTGGCATGCTAGCTAATTAAGGGTAATGGATTTTGTGGCAGTGTAGCAGTGGTCAGTTCTAGATCCAATCTAATATAGTATATTCACCACTAGTCTGATTGGGAATCTGCGTAGATCGACCAGTACATAGATTCTTGAGCCCGACAAACAGGCTCCAAACACCTACTTCTTTTTGAGTGGCTGGCCTGACTTTTCTCTAGACAACAACGTTGTCACATCGTCCGATATCGCCGATCTTGCCTCCCTTATGCAGACTGGGATCAACCTTCCAGAGGCGTCAACTTGCCAGCAACGATAGGCTCGGATCCAGATCCCTACGAAAAGTTCCTGCGTCTGGCTTCTATTGCAATCAAGGAAGACCCGAATGGGCCAATGGCTTAGTCATACGGGAATGCCACCCAGGCCATCAGAGAGGGGGATGTGAACTCGCAGCATATCAACGACCGGTGTGCTACTCGACAGATTAGAACTTTCCATCTACGGAGTCCTGGAATGGGACTTGACCGTGATGCTATCCTGGAAAAGATTGATGCTATAACGGAATTTTAAGCAACTGTGATCACCAGCACTCTTGTCCAGACGCCTCCCTTTCTCTTTCCTTTTTCTACACATCTACTTGATTTGCCTGCTTCGTCTACTCTGTAGCTATACGACTCCGACTTTCTTCTTCTCTCTCTGGCAAGTTGTCAAATCTTCCTCCTTCATCTCTACAGCTTGACAGCATTGCCCTTGTCCAAACAGTTTGCTCCTCGTGTTCTCGTATCCTTGTGATAGGTGAAAGCATGCAAGCGGGTTTACCTTCTCTTCCACGCCTCTACCTAGGCTCCATCTATCAGTCAATGTAATGAGTAAGCAAGTGAATCACTTCAAAGACTTAGCGACGCTACTCGCTACAGGGAACCCATGAGAGGATAGTTACAGGCGCCTATCCGTCATGACTCATGTGACAGGGACTAACGATCTTAGTGCACTTGATGATTCGTATAAATAACTGCCTCGATGGCCTCAGTGGCCCAAATCACCCAACAACTTCCACCCACACGCACCACTTACTTCATTTGACTCCCGCACAAATGGGCCAGCTCTCTTCTTTTGTGAGGTCTTCTCCTCCACGTCTTACTCTTACTTTGGAAGGAAAATCAGGTCTCGATCCCTGCTTTGACACGTCATACCACCTCATCATCACAATCACGCGGGATGGAGATGATCCCCAGACACAACCATGTATCATTCACTGGGACCCTGTTGAGGATGCATTTGGCCAGCCGGGTATAATGCTAATCCGTTCTAATTATGACTTCACGGAGGACCTGGGACCCTTACAAGTCGACTCTAACCAACTGCGGGCAGAATCCCTCCACCCTAGGGAAGTTTCCCAGTCCGACCCCTGCTTCAAAGAACTGTACCCAGGCTCCAGCGTCTCTTGGGAGTTGGACTTGCCCTCTATCTACTTCAATGCCCTCGAACAAGGACGCAATTACAGAATCCGCTGGGTAGGCGGCCAAATCTCTTTGTGGGACTGGGGCACATTAGCGCAGCACAGTGGCCGCACACTCGGCCCCAAGGACCCCCCTGTGGTCCTCCCGGGCGGACCAGAACAGCTACTGAGCGTCGGTTTTATTGAAGCCGATATAGAAGAAGAGCCACCCTCATTGCCGCCTTCTCCCGCACCCATTCTGGCACCTTCCAGGATGAGTGGCGCCCCGGTCTTCAGCCTCACCATCGCAGGACCTGCTACGCTATCGATGAGAGATAGTGATCCATCCAGTCGGCTACGCTATCCGGTCACAATGACACTCTCGTATGATGCAGCTCCGGATGGCTTAGACGGAAAGCCAGTCACATTTCATACGTTCATATTCAAATATCTCGATAGCCAGCAGGGTTTCAGGCTCTCCTTTAGAAAAAAGGGTGATGACGACTGGAGCCCACATGAAATTCCGGAAATATTTACGTACCACATGTACAGATGGTCCAAGCCGGTCCCGGTAAATGTTGGCCGCACCGACCAGGATGAATTTGCGACCCTGGTGCCTGGTGAGTCGTGGTCATTCACGCGAAAGGTGACTCACTTCCCGAAGCATGTAGCGCCTGGTGATGAATACCGGTACCGGTTCAAGGGAGGTCAGCTTGACTGGTGGGATTGGGGACACCTTAGCTATCATGAGGATACTGTGGTGTGGATTGATGACTGGGTTCGCGATCCGAAAGATAATGGGGGCCGGCCAGGGCTTGTGGTGCCGGCTAGTAACTCGATCGAGTTTACAGTGGTTGAATGAGATCCTTGCTTACAAGGCATCAATATGAAAGCTATAATGATATCTGGGCATTCACATCTCTGCTGGATGCCCCAAAAGCGGCTCTGTCTCGGTCCCCCGTTGTACAGTGGCTTTGCTCGAAGATGAGCGATGCAAGGCCAATAACAGAAGCACTGCCTGGCCGAGGGCGAAGACAAAGCTGTTAACAATGATGAAACCAACAGCCCCGTACCACACAGTAAAGGTATTCCAATTGTAATGACCCTCCAACTTCTCATAGGGAAATGGAAGACACGGTATCCATGTCACTGAGACGAGAGCGAAGATGAGAGTTTGCATAGCCAGACTCTGCACACTCAGCGCATTTATAATTGGTGCAACCAAGATCTCACGAGCTTGACAGAAGATCCCCAGAACACCCAGCGCCGTGAGAATTGGGTAAATGCAGATGGAGTGCACGCCGTAAAAAATTGCTGACCAAAGACTTTGAGGTCCATGGTCGGGGATGGAATTAATAACCATCAGAGGAACGATCGATGTAAGGAGATAGATGGTGTAAGTGGCAACCAAGAGTAACCTCCGGTTGCTATAGATGAGAATTTGTACGAATCTGCAGGACAAATATGAGTATTTACCCAAATTGCTTATGGACATTAGGATGAGATCTCACAATGCCACAAAAAGGATTGTGACCACAGCACAGTGCCACAAACTAAACCTGTCCCCTGCGCTTGTGGGGTAATGTAGAAAGAAAGAAGGGTGGCCATCTTGTTCATTACCAACAAATAGTAAGAATATATAGATCGAGAGATGCTCAGTGGCGATAAGCAAGTTCGACAAGGTGGTCATCGAAGAAACTCCATTAATGGTTCGTTTCCTCTGGATGAGCAATATCTGGGGAACAAATGAACCGACGGCGAGAATCAGCAAGATACTAAAGACGTTAGTAAAGAGATTTTGGACGACATTTTTCTCAGTATGCGTACACACGCCACCATAGAGGTGGCTCTGGAAGTGAGAAACGCCAGCGATCGAACTCAGGCGACCCTGAAGGTGGCTCTGTAGGTGACATCTTGTGTTGTGAGAGGTTTTAAGAAACTAGGGTGTATGAAATGTAGAGGCCAAAAGGCATCAACAGCCGACCAGCTAATAGGACGTATAGGCTGGTTCGGCTTTAATTCAGCGTTGGTTGAAAATGAAAGGGGAAATGAAAAGAGAACCGAAAAACAACAGGCGTATAAGCTTATATAAAGCCCAAGGTGCAACAATGCCAAGATCGGGTGGCCCTAGAATCCCATCTACAAGAACACCTAGAGGAGTAATAGTCAATACAAACTAAATAAGCTAGCCATAGCTGCTCCGGACCACCCTATATGATGCCACCGTTAGCGCTGAAAATAGCCCTCATTGAACCGGCGCGCACCACCACCGAGGCGCTATGCTACTGAGTACTGCACCTTGTGGTCTCTACACATCCATGTCATCTATATGAGCCCAACTCCTCTCCCTCGAACAACGACATGCTTTCTTTGCGGTGCTCGGCATTGCTGTGGTCTTACGAGACATCTGAAAAGTAAGGCCTTAGTCGAGCAGTTATCTCAGATACCAGGACCGTAGTCTAATAAGAAACCAGGATGTGCACCTTCCATGTAGTAGAAGATCGGAATTACCAGCAATCATTTGGAGAGTGATCTGTCGGACATGTTGGCGTTCCTGCCCCGTACTGTGACTGATGTGGCATTCAGATAGAGCTCCGGGTGAAGTCCTAATAATCTCGTGTGGGCTTCTACGGCGACATTCCCACGTTGTTAGCCATACAGCCTGGATCCCCAAAGTAGTTTCTAAATCTGTCACGTTGGCATAGTCAACGTAGAATGCTCTTCTATGTGATTGGGCGAGTTGGAAACTCCTGTGAAATCCTGCCTGGTTGCTAGAGTCTGCGCATAAGATATCTTACATTAGAGTAGCCCCGGTCGAAAATCGAAGCTTTTTTCAGGTTCTGGTAATCAGCGTACCCGTTCTGTACTGGAAGAGAATTGTAGCTTGATATATACAACTTTATATATATTGGTGTACATGCCTCAATAGGGCGCGTGTTTATTTGCGTTGAGTAATACTTCGTATTTACTTTGATTTATTAAGGGTAACCACTGAAATACCATCATCCCAGTTGTATTATCGCTGCCTATTCTCTACAGACAAAATCCACCTTAGATCATACAAGAATCACGACGATTATTTTGTGCACGCACGCTATTCCAAACAAGGGATAAGGTAAACAGTGTACTTTTGACACGACCTTTTTCATTGGACAGGGGTATGATTAGTGAATACACGATACGGCCCACGTAAAAAGGTTGTTTTTGAAAGGGGATTCTTGTCCTCTCGAACATTGAAATCAATCAATTTCCTGTGAAACAATTTGATAGGGTTGTAATTCTCAGAATGACAACGGAATATGAGTTTGGCGGACCGTAAGGAAAATTCCTCTTCATTCAAATCAATGCTAACCTCTTGGTCTCACAGTCTGGGGGCCGGGGCCATCACCTTTGGCTTGCCATTGCTGCTGTACGTCTTTGCATTTGCTTGTAATGATGTCGCGGGTTGCCCAATACCGTCTCTCCTACACATTCGCTCCATCACCTGGGAAAAGGTGAAAGCAGACACAGGACTAGTTAATGCCAGTATAGCCAATTTCTTCAGCTGGGAAGTGACACTCGTTACTATCGCCTACTATATTTTGGGGCTACTTCTCTGGAGGATCCTTCCTGCCAAACAGGTCCATGGTACTAAGTTGGTGCACCATGGCCGTCCACTATTGTACCGGTTCAATGGTAAATATAGACCCCGTCGCATACCCTTCTGTGCATTGCCAGAGCTAAGAGTTCTAGCATTCTCTGCAAGTGTGGTTATTCTAGTCATCTGCGCTGCAGGGACCTATCTTCAAGGCGCCGACTTCCCCGTCTGGACTTACATCACCGACAACTATGTGCAGCTTCTGACAGCGAACATCTTAATCGCATATGTACTCTCTGCTTTTCTCTACGCCTATAGTTTTACTGCGGATACCAACTACCCCAACCGGGACCTTCGAGAGTTAGCTGCCGGCGGTGCCACCGGTAACCCGATCTACGACTTCTTCATCGGCCGTGAGCTTAACCCTCGCGTCACTCTGCCGTTCTTCGGGGAAGTCGACATCAAGACCTGGTGCGAAGTCTGCCCTGGTCTGACCGGGTGGATCCTGCTCGATCTTGCCTTTGTAGCCAAGCAGTATCGCACACCTATGGCTACGTCTCTGATAGCATCGTCTTCACGACAGCTGTACAAGCATATTATGTCCTGAGCAGCCAATACAACGAATCCAGCATCCTGACCATGATGGATATCACTACTGACGGCATGGGCTTCATGCTCTCGTTCGGTGATCTCGTCTGGGTACCCTTCCTTTACTCAACACAGTGCCGCTACCTCTCCGCCTACCCTGTCCATCTTGGCTGGCCGCGAATCGCGGCTGTCAGTGCTGTATTCGCGCTAGGCATCTATATCTTCAAGGCCGCCAATAACCAGAAGCACGCTTTCCGCACGCAGCCAGACAACCCGGCTGTTGCTAATCTGTCCTACATCCAAACCAAAAGGGGAACCCGGCTCCTCACGGCTGGATGGTGGGGTGTCTCCAGACATATCAATTACTTTGGGGACTGGTTGCAGGCGCTGCCCTTCAGTCTGCCTACGGGACTCGCTGGCTATATGATATTACCGGAGGGTAGTGTAACTGATACCTCGCAGGCCGTTCCTATGCTGGATGGCCGGATGGCTGTTCAAGGACCGGCGGCTGGTTGGGGTATGATCTTTACCTACTTCTACGTGCTCTACTTTGGGATCTTGTTAATCCACCGCGAACGCCGAGACGACGCCATGTGCGCGAAGAAGTATGGTGATGATTGGAAGGAATACAAGAAGATGGTTAGATGGAGGATATTGCCTTGGGTTTATTGAGTATACCCCGCTTTTGTCAACTCGGTGGCTTTAGTTCAAAGATTTACATCCCGCTGGTTCGACATGAATTCAAGGAGGAGTGGATGAGACATTGCAATAATATAGTTTCTCGAGGGCAGTTGGATTCTTGCGAACGGTCGTCCCACATGCGGTCCTCAGAAACTTTAGGAGTTCACGGAAAGCAAGAGAAGAAATCAAATTAATGATATTCCTTTAGCTGCTTCAGGGCGTATGCACCATATCGTGAATCCCTCATGCAGCAGCCGTAGTAGTAATGAACAGCCGCTCCCATTTCATACCAAATGTCGCAAGCAGGGTGATCGCACCAGCCACAATGCAGAGGATATAAGTCCGATCAATGGCCGTCACAATCGCAGCGAGCACCCTGCTTTTGGTGGTCCCATCCAAATACCGTACGAACGTCGACCCAGTCCCAGAAATGGCATCGATAATGGTGGAACGGGCCTCGTGCGGGAGAACCCATGCAATTCCTAGCAACAAACCATAAGCGCACAGCTCACAACACAAAGGGAAAGCGACTTACGCTTCGCAGCCTCATTGACAAAGACACACTGTGCAATGACCAACGCAAACGTCAGCCCATTCAGCTGCGCGGTGGTGGTAAACGCCACGGCGGCGGGGACCTTTTCAGGCTTGACTTTGGCCTGCGCTACGGCGTGGCCTAGCTGGAGGTACATCCCCGCTCCCAGACCGATCAGCGCACTGTACCCGTAGATAGCTCCCGCGCTGCTGTGAGGGTGGATTGTGTACATCAGTGCGGAGCCAACCAGGCACAATGCGCCTCCCATTATGTACCACGGGATATAGTATCCCAGACGGGAGGTGAGGAATCCGCCCCCGACGCAACTGAAGACGAGGAGGCAGACGAACGGGAGTAGCCGGATGCCTGACTGGAGGGACTGGTCAGACGCCGTGAACTGGAAGTACAGAGGGATGATGTACGTGGGAACCGTGACGCAGACTCCTGTGCAGCAGCCGCAGATGAAGAGGAGGGTGAGGAGCGGCTTGCGCCAGGAGACCAGTTCGACGGGGAAGAGGCGAGTCTCTTCGGTGGTGAAGATGCAGAACGTTTGCTGGATTCCAAAGACGATGAACAGCATACCACCAAGAACAAGAGCGACGATAATGCCTGGTGCGTCCCATGGGTACATGGCCCCAGCGAAGTTGACGCCGATGACTCCCGCCGCAAAGGCACCCATGAGGATGAGCGAGCCCAGCAGATCCATCCGCTTCAGCCGCTCGGTAACAGGCGTCCCCACGGGCTGCGGATGCAGCGAAGGCAGTAAGAAGATGTACACCGGGGTGAACAGGCCGCCGACGCAAAGATTGATGTAGAACGACCACCGCCAGCCCGCTGAGCTATCGGTAAACGCCCCGCCGATTATGGGACCGAGCACGGTGCCCGCGCCCCAGGTCAGGCCCATCGCGCTGACGTACATCGGTCGTTCTTTTATCGACGTTAAGCGAGGGAGGAAATTCATGACGCCGACGTACTGGCCCACGCCGCCCACGCCGCAGATCACACGGCCCCCGATGAGCATGTTCATTGACTGCGCTGCTCCGCAGATGGCGGAGCCCACCATGAAGACGGCAATTGAGAAAATGTACATCCACTTGATGTTGAACTGGTTGAAGATCTGGAGCCAGGTGAGGACGGTGGCGCTGGAGGCCATCACGAATGCGACGCCGGACCAGGCTAGCTTGTCGACTCCATTCAGTGATTTGATGATGGCGGGCTGGATGTTGGCGACGATGGTGTTATCGAGGGCAAAGAGAAACGTCGAGCTGTAGATGGCCAGGACGACCGTCACCCATAGGAAGCCATGGACATTGCGTGGACTCTTCGAAGTATCCTTGGTCAAATCGCATTCCGAACAGCTACTCTCTTGTTTCTCTGGGTCTGTTGGGATGTCCAAGTTCGACGGCTGCATCTCCGTGTCTGAGAGAGCAGCCATGTTGACGTATTGCTTGAGAATACTCAACAAAGTCCTAGCCTCGAAGGTTATGTATTGCACGGGATAGCTCGTCGCAGGAGGAATAATCCTGACTTAACTTGGGATTAGACGATATATACCGTGTCTCTAGACGTCAGGTGCGCTGACAAATGTCATGGGATGATGAGACTCGGATTAGAAATTACATCGAAAACAAGGGCATTTGATACAGTTAACTGATTCCATTCTAAAGGCTGTGTTCGGGTGCTCGACGGGGGATTAGGGCTGGAGGAATTGCCGAAACGGGCAAAAGAGTGGTTATACTTCACAGCAGGAACAACACCACAGCATGAGAGGGGATCTACTATTGCTTAGTTCTTCATCGAATTACGGATTTACTACTTGATGATTATTAAGAACATTGTTTGCTGCCTTCTGCTACTGTTCTCAGCAGTCAGAGACCGAAAAGGCCCCGATGCGTGCTGACTAAAAACTTCCCGAGATCGGGCAGTTTTCCTTGCCCTAATGTCTGCTGGCGATGGCCTCTCCACGAACCATCTTACTCTTGACTTCCATATATCCAATCGATACAAGTCTGTCAGAATGATTATACACGAGGAATCCCTCTCTAGCCACTTGCCAGCAGGTAGTGCTTGGGAACTTCGACTGACCAGCGACATGTTCGACAACTTGATTCGCAACTTGGAGATCACTCTCCGGAACATGCAAGATGCATATTCCTCGCGCGAGGAGATGCCCTTCTGGGCCACCAAGTTATTAACGCCGACTTTCATGGCCGTCGCTATCCTCACCACCATTCCCTCCCCGGGCCCAACGCGAGTCATCGTCGGGATGACAGCCTTCACATGTCTGTGGCTCTACGTGCTCACCCACTGGTTATCGGGCCCAGCTTTCTTTATGGATGCGATCTTCATGATCTCAATTACGGTGCGCTGGATGCTAATGTTCCTAACCGGAACCCCCGAAATCGACTACTACCAGACGACCAAAACCGCGACGAAGCTTGACAGCGCCAGTGCGGACGGCAGGATCTTACGCAACTCAAGATTCCTGAACAAGGTCAAATGGAGCGTGGAGTTGTGGTCGTGCTGGCGCGGGCAGGGTTGGAATTTCGCTGACCAGCATCTCAACCGAGGCGCAGAGCAGACCCAATCTCGGCGGTATGTATGTTTCCCTAAGTGTGCCGGTGCAGCTGCTGATAGAGCTTTGGTAGGGACTTCCTGATTGCAAACACCGGCAGAATCCTTCTGAACCAGTACATCTCCGACATGGTGCGCAAGTATGCGTTCTGCGCGTTCTGGCCGGCTCACCACTCAACCGAGGCTAGTATCGATTTCCGCTCATTGCCCATGCTACACCGACATCTGCTGGTCGCGGCTCAATTGCTTCGAGACAGCCTCATGCTGGACAGCGGATACCGAAAGGCCTCTGTGCTCTTCGTGGGGCTGTGCCTTTCCACGCCGGATCGCTGGCCAGACCTCTTCGGCAGTCCAGCCGACTTGTACACTGTTCGGAATTTCTGGGGGAGAGTCTGGCATCAGGTCTTCCGGCACATGTTCACTCGGTCTGGCGAGGTGGTAGCTGGAGCCCTGGGTGCGGAGAAAGGGACGCTGGTGTACAGGTATACCAAGCTGTATGTCGGATACTTGGTCTCCGGAGTCCAGCACTATGCGTGTCCGCTGTTAATCCCGTCTTTGCGCTACGGCTGGGGAATGTTTTGGCAGATGCCAGCGTATGCTGCTGTTATCACGGTGGAGGATTTGATCAAACATTATGGTAAGAAAGTTGGAATCCGGGATAATGGTGGGTTCTCGTCTTCTCTTCTCTTTCGTTACCTCGACCATCTTTGCTAAAGGTTCACAAAAGGCTTTACCCGCGGTCTAGGGTATATATGGACGGCGTATTGGATGACTTTGATCTACGCCCTGCCCGTCGGCTATGTCTCGGACATTGGGGGTTTTGCGGGTGTGTGCGCGGTATAAACTTGTCCAACACCGCCAACATCAATAGTTATGTTGTGTATAGTTTATGGAAATTTTACATCAATTGCCGTAGCGATGTATGTAGAGTTGCTGAATCGAAAATTGCCATCAGTTGACGTTATAGTGCATCCTGGTTTGCCAATGAGCCGATCGGGCTAATAGTGTCGAACATGCCTCCAAGTATATGTAAGCGTTGTCTGTCTCTGATAATCTCTGCAGAAGACGTTCTTCATGTGAAATATTAGAGCTGTAGGTATTGAGCAGCAGAAGAAGAGGGGGGGCTCCCGGCTTTTCCGGATGAAATTCAACAGTCAGAATCACCGGCGCTATCCTCGCAAAGTGGAATTGCTCATTAAGAGTTATCGCACGGGACCTGGGTGATAATCCTCGGAGATCATCCAGATGCCACATTGGCGCCATTAGGTACGCAGTTAACGTCTGTCTTGCATGCGGCCGAGAAGCGCCGCCAACTGGTGACTGATGTCTGCTTAGTAATTCTCTCCCATCTTTTCCAGTCTTCACACTCAGACAATCATCGCACCATCGGTAACATCGTAAACAACCACAACCAACAAAGCTCAATCATGCCCTCGACTCCTTCATCTCCATCTCCATTGTGTACACAAGCTGAGGTCACTGCCAACTGGGAGCGCCTGCGCAAGTCGTGTGATTCTTGCCAGGAAGCCAAGGTCAAGTGCAGTCAACACAAGCCCTCATGCCATCGCTGCCTTCGTCATCGCCAACCATGCATCTACAGCCCGCAGCGAAGAACTGGACGGCCGCGAAAGAGGCCGACACCCGACGGGAACTCATATTCCGCGGTCAACTCAGGGTGCGATTTCGATAGGACAATAATCACAGAGCCGACTAGCTCAACGGTCAACGGCCAGAACCTCGTCATGGCCGATGTCCGCGGTGATGATACACCTTTGCTGGCCGGTGGAATTACTGCGGACAACATCAATCCCATCAACAGCGTTTTTCAGCCATCTTTTGAAGCCTTGTTAGCAGCCTCACCGCTCAGCAAGGATCGGACAGCCAGAGACACCAACTCAAACTCCTATCATACGGGCTACATCAGGGACTCACCGTCCGATGCGTGGGGCGATTTATCTCTTTTCTTGTCTGATTACAATAGCCCTGGTCTACTGCATCCAGAGCATGTATTGGGCGTTGACCAGCTGCCCATACTCAGTGTGGACGCATCGAACACAAGCAGTGAGTGCGGGGACTGTAGAGCCAAATGTTACACGGCGCTTCTTCAACAGCTCTTGTTCTTGCGCCAGTCGCTTCCCGAGAGTACTCGTCCCTCAATCGACGTGATACTGCAGATCGAAAGCCACGTGCGCAGCCTTCTCGACCGGGTTTTGGCCTGCTCCGCGTGTCTCAGTAACCGCTCGTCTGTTCTCCTCATGTCGGCAATTACTGAGCGCGTAATCCAGATGCTCGACTGGATCATCGAGGAGAAGACCCTGCTTGACACAGAAAGCGCGCGCTCCAGTCACCGAACAGTCAGTTCCTGGGCTCGAACTTCACAACTACCCCCGGCCGGGGACCGCGCTGGCGATCGGCCGTATGTGTGCCTCATTCCATTACTTGTAGGGAACACTGAACTCGATGAGGATACCAAACAGTACTTTCTCAAACAGCTTATCCTCATGCGGATGAAGAAGCTTGCTGTCAAAGTACAGAATGTGCGACAAACCACTAGTACGCGCGCTGGAGACTGCATCTACCGTGCTGCAGAACTGGTGCTTACAGAGTCTCTTCAACGATTAGACTATCTTCGCGGCCAGGTTCAAATGTGGGAGTGAATGCTTGCTTTTTACTAAAGAGAAATGGATTTGAGATACCCATGCAGCGTTATGACTGTTATTTCCTAGCCTAAGCCGAAGTAAGAAGAAGCGAGTCTCAATTTCTTGAACTTCTTCTTTCTGCTTAATCAGCCTTTCGCCTTCAATTAATTCATCATTTTCCGCATCAGTTTCCCTACATTTCTCAACCTTGCATTGAGACAGCATCCCTACTTGTCTGATTTCTTGTAGTAAAATATCCCATAACCCACTTGTTATAATCATCTGTACTATACTATTTCCTGCGTCTTCACTCGGAAAACAATCTCCCCAACAGCGCCAACACCCTCGACAAGCACTGGCTGACAGGCCCGTCGCTCTCCCGACCATACAGGCCCGACCTCCTCCCCAACGCCATTCCCAAGTCAAAGTCCACCACGACAGTGGCAGTAGCAGTAGCAGTCGCACCATTCGCTGGATCACCGCCCGCCGCTTCCTTCCCAAGGACATACACATTGCGCAGGAGAGTACTCAGGCGCGTAAGCACGGCGTAGACCACCTGTCGCGCGAGGAGGGTCTCCTCCTCGGCCTGGAGGGTGAGTTTGCCCAGCGCCATGGGTGATTTGGTGCATCTCAACGGGGAGCTTGCATCCGCTGTAGAAGTAGGAGTAGCCGTAGAGGTACCATTACCTGCGGCGGTAGCTAGATCATCATCAAGGAGATGGTAGGTCGTGCAGGCTGCATCGCAGAGGGAGAGCACCGCGTCGCAGAGATCGACGAGGGGGGTAGTTATTTCTTGGTTGTAGTTGTGGTAGGGGTGTTTACAGGCCTCAATGGATTGGGAGACGTCGGTGAGGGGTTGAGTGATGGTGGGGAGGAAGCTGAATTCGAAGGGGCCTTGTTTTGGGAGGGTGGAGAAGAGGTGTTTGATTTGGGGTGGGCAGGGGCAGGTTGTGGTCATTGTGGTTATCTGTATCTATAGTGAGTTTCGATTCCCATAAGAGTTTCGATATCTGGATGACTTACAGTGGGTCATGGGATGGCATGATCTGGTTGAGAGTCTAATTGAGGTGAATGATTGAAAGAAGTGTTCATGATCATGCATGACTAATTAGCTGGATACTGTTCTAGCATGTTCCCTCTATATAACTCTGCAAAACAAATCTGCTTTAGTAAACTATGAATACTTATATAGCTTGCTCCGCCTTGAAATATGTACAAAAGGAGTGGCATGGTCAGTTAGATTAAGTTTATAATACATAATTCTAGCGCAGAATGACCAATATACAGACTGAACTATACATCCCTCACACCGACTGTCTGATGATATTCAGTACCAACTGCTCCCATTAATCCGTTACTTCTCTATTATTCCCGCTAACCCAGCATCCCGAAGAATCTCGTCTCGCCGTTCACCACGAAAGACCAAAAGACAGAAAAACGAGAAACAGAAAAAGCCCAGAAACAGGGTGTGCAGATAGCACGTATCCACCGCACATACAAACTGACAGGTGCGGTAGTACATCAAATGAACACGACAATAGAGGCGAGGAATCTATGACACGTCAATCGAGGTAGTCAATATGGTAATTGGACATACAGAAAGGGATGCTTGTAGAATCCAGCTTTTTGCATAAGATGCTCAGGAAAGCCGATGTAAGACGAGAAGGCTGCAGCTATTTCCTTTTGCTGGAACGACATCGGGTTAGATTGGACGGAGGTTTCGGGTTTCTTAGAGGTGGGAGCTGAATGAGGCATTCTTGGTTCGTAGTTAAATAAATGCAGACTGATCAAAACATGTGTGCAAGTTAAGGTAGAATGAGCCAGAAATTATCAGTCTGTTGCCTGCTGGCCTATTATGTAAATAACGGACCTGAGCTTGTGGCTGTCTCTAAGCCTTCTGGGCCCATCAGTGGGTCTTATCCACTGTAAGCTAGGGCAGTACTAGGCTATGATGGGAAAATGCACATGGCAACATGGTACTATGGAGCTTGTGCCTGGTGATATATGCAAATAGTCCTATAGGGCTAGAATAGTACATTGGTTTTGTGCTTCCGAATTAACATTAGGAGTGGTTACATACTTTGCTTAGTTCAAAGATTATCAAATAACCGTTAAACCCGCCGAACTCAGGTTAGAAGTATTCTTGTCCGAAAATTGTTCAAATTGAGTCTCTTTGAGAAATGCACATGAGCAAGCTCAAAAGTTATACTGCTTCATGAATACTCTGGTCCTCTCCCAGATGGCACTGAGTCCGTTGTGGTATAGCCGGCCCGACATCGTTCAGTGGGGCCGAATCGATATGAAAAGTCCTTAATGGTTTCTGAGCCAACACTGATCGATGTATATTCAAGAGTAGAGGAACATCCATTGTGTGCTCAATAATAACTCGACAAGGTTTGGCACCTTTTCAAATATTGGAATTCCTGAGAAAGCGGGAAGCCGTTGGCCAATTGTACCGATCCTTGAGAGGGATACTTCAGGCATCCAGGAAAGCAGTTGTCTTGCAGTATAGCATTTTCCTTTTTTAATTGAACACTATAAGGATTGAGGTATACTGAGAAGGGTCAATATGCGCCTGTTGTGTAAGGATATCGGTGTTTGCCCCGAGAGCGGCATATAGAGACACGGAGGATTGCCGAGTCGGTCCTCGGCCGAGATGCGGGGAAACGTGGGGTTATAATTATTTTATCGAAAGAGGCATGCAAAGAAAATGTATATCGCAATTCTATGACAATAGGATTAAGCAGCCTGCCCAGTAGACCCCAACATATCCATACACCTCTCAACAGCCTTCTGCATCTCGTTCGTCGCCTCTTCCAGCACAGCCGTCAAAGGCGCCCGGCCCGACTTCTCACGCTGCACCCGTACATACTCATTATTCAACACCTTGTTGATATTCACCTTGGACACCCCACACTCAATGCACTTGGCAAAGATCTCCGGCGTGAACGGATCCGCCCCATGCAGCACAAGCTTGACCCGATCCCCAACCGCCTCCTGAATGCTCTTCAAGCGGTCATACTCCAGCCGGATCCCCCGCGGCCCATACTCGCCATGCACGTTCCCAAACGCCGGAGCCAGCCAGTCAATCCCCGTATCCGCAAACTCGCGGCTCTCCTCAGGAGTCGTCAGCAGCCCCTCTAGATCAGCTGTGTCTGCGACTCCATCCTCCCCGCCCTCGATCCGCCCGGGCTCCGCCTCTGTCGCGATCCCCCGCTCGTGACAGTAGCTCACCAGTTCCCGCGTAAGCCGCAGGTTTTCTTCTTTCTCGTAGTGGCTCATGTCGACCATGATGCTGTCGAAGCCGCCGAGGTCAGCGGCGTAGCGGATGATCTCGGGCGTTTGCGCGTGGTCCATGTGCACCGCGATGGGGACGGACGCTTTGCGCGCTGCTTCGGCGGCGGCGTGCACGAGCAGTCCGTCGGCGTAGTGGATGGCCCAGGGGAAGAGGAGGATCATGGCTGGGGAGCGCTTGGCTTCGGCGGCGCGGACGGTGGCCAGGATGCCTTCGAGGTTGTAGCAGCACATGGCGGGCACGCCGTACTGGTTTGAGGCGGCGTGGTCGAGGATGGAGAGGGCGCGGTTGGAGGCCATTTTGGAGGCCATTTTTGTAGAAATGGTGAAGATGAGCGTGGAAATGAGGATAAGAGGAATAGAGTATATGATTGAAGATTCAATCGGATATATGCCTTTTATATATGGGGTCGTTTACTCCGGAGGATAACTCCCCCACTCTCAGTCCGGAGTTGGTCCGACTGACGTCAATGCGCATTTGGCATCCCGCGCATTTCACGGGTTAATATGAAGACATTAATTGAAGGCATTACATAGAGAGAGATCCTAGTACAACTGTACAATTACTGGCCAAACATCTTAATCACGCTCGTGCTCGCTTCCCCTCCGAGCCCGTGTCTCCGTGCCATCAGCAACTTTTCCAACGCCGCATTCCCCAGATGCAGCGGGCAATGCAGATCCCTCGCCTTCTGCACCACCTTCTCCATCTGTGCTACGGCTTCGTCGAGCGTCTGTGACCCTTCAGGCGCCTTGTCGCCAATTCTCCCCTCGATCATCTCCAACCCCTTGTGCATAAACACTTTGCTTGCGCCAGCTGCGTCGCTGACGAGTCGGTGGAACATGGCGAGATCGACGTTCAGATACCGCGCAAATGCAATAGCTTCTGCGGCTGCTACGAGGTTGACTCCCAGCATCAGATCGAGGACGAGCTGGATGGCAGCGGAGGGATCCTCCGCGGTGCAGGCCACGTCGGCGAGGGGTTTCGGATAGTACTGGCGGACCATAGCAGAGTCGTCTTTAGGGCCGTAGCCCTGCAGCAGCGCGGAGAGGTAGACTTGTTCAGCTGTCGAGCAGAGAGGGGTCGGGAAGTGGTGCTGGCGGGCAGAAGTTGTGATAATACCCTAGCCAGTCAGAATCTGTTAAAAAACACGGCAAAGACAACATACCACGTCCTTGAGAATAATCGTCAGCGCACTGGCACCGGGGTTCCAATCCTCCTCCACCATCCGCTGCAACCTGTTCTCATGCATCCACGTCCACGCCTCAGAACCAATAATCTTCTCGGCGGTAGTCTTCGCATCCAGCCCCAACTGCGCCGCGAAGCCCATCGCCTCACTGGCGCCCAGGATGTGGATCCCCGCCAGCACCTGATGCACCATCTTCATGTTGCTGCCGGCGCCGACGCCGCCGGGGACAAGGTACAGCTTGTTATTATCAGACATCACCTGCAGGATCTCGCGCCCACTGTTCAGCGCCTCCTCCGACGCACCCGCCATGATAGACAAGGTCCCGTCGGCGGCACGCTTGGCCCCCCCGGACACGGGACAGTCGATGAAGCGGATATCCGCTCGGCCGCGCGACTGCAGCTCTGCCGCTACAGACTGCGCATAGGAAGCGGGGACTGTGGAGCAGAGAAGGAGAGTAGCGTTCTTGGGGAGGTCTGTTCATCTCGTTATCAGCTTATTCCTCATGGCTATCATTGCACATCTCAATAGAGGTAACGTACGTTGTACAACGCCGTCCTCCCCAAAAAGAACCGACTGGACCTGCGGCGCCGACGCGACCATGCAAATATAAAAATCCTTCCCCTCTGCCGATTCCCGAAGCGACGAGGCGGGAATTCCTCCTTGAGACTGGAACCGCTGCACCGAGGCGGGGAATACGTCGAAGCCGACGACGGGGTATCCTTCGCGGACGAGGTTGGTGGCCATGCCGAAGCCCATGGCTCCCAGGCCGACGAAGCCGATCGTAGGTTTGGACATTTCGATTGATCTGATATTTTTTTCTGTATTTACGAAGATTGAATGTAGGATTGAATATGTGGTTTCTCTGTCTGCAAATTCCGACGAGATTGAGGTGTTTATAAAGCGCGGGGGAAAAGGTCCAAGCAGTGGGGGGGAGTGGGATGAATGGCGGCTGTCGGAGTTGGTCCGAGATACACTCCTCCTGCCTGATTTGGTGATGGCAGAGTGATTATTCACGATTCTGCTACTGTACAATCATGGCAAAGGTAATAGTGACGGAATTAGAGAATGTGACATGAGATTCACGCAATTAATCTGCAAATATTCACGTAAGAGAGAATAGGCGAGAATACGCGAATAGATTCACGTATTCAGGACTCCAAGAGAAAGATATATAGCTCCTTCTTCTCCCTCCTCCAGGGGTCTTCTTTCTCTCATCATTCAGTCACCTCTGAATTGGCTTTGAAGTCCAAGAAAGCCCTATCCGCATCTACTTATACTTCTTTTTTCAGTTTCATGTTACTATCCCCTCATTCGGTCATCAGAGAGCGACCTTACAATCACCCCCTTAAGATGGCTAGCTCAGCGACTCGTAGCAACAAGGCTACTTGACCGCTTACACAACCCGCTTGGTCACTTCAGTCGTCTACAAAGCATTTGTCTCCGCGCGAGGTGACATTACAATCTGTGAGCCGGCCCCGGGCGTTTCTCCCCGGGGGGGCTATCGCATTGAAGAGGACTGACCATTGCGACATGGCAATTACCAGGTTACCCAACAACGTGGGCGCCTGGCCTAGGACATACGGCCTACGCTCGCTCCAAATGGATTGGAATCAACTCACGAAGTTGTGAAGAAAAAGGTATGTTGAGCTTGCACTTTCTAAAGTCGTCGTCGACTAACAGGCAACAGAATGCACCTAAGCAGGGGCGGAGCATTAATGCCCACTGAAACAACATCGCTGAACAACAAAAGGGCGAGCTGTGGCAGGGTACACGTCCATCCTACCCTTCTGGAGGGTTCGAAGAGGTGTCCGTCCAGCAGATACCGGCTGAGCAGGACCTTTGCCAGCTCACGCTATTCTTCCCACGAACAACTTAGGTGAGTCCGACCCACAGGTCAGACAAAATCTGATGCTAACCAACGACAGTGGTACTGCCTCTCCAGGAAACAACTTGCAATGGCAGTTATTGCCTCCTCCTGGAGATGGTGGTCAGTCGGAAAGGCAACAGGAGTCATCAGCAGAAAAAGGCACCTGGAAGAGACCGCGGTGCGAAGAAGCCAAAGGCTCTGTTTCCGACTATCACTGATCGGGTCAATTACCATCTGATGTGTCACTCTCCTCGGTGCCATTCAGCAAAGAATTTCTATGGCACTACCGGCCTTGTCTCGCTGCGCGACATGGAGCCCGCAGCGGAAGACTTGTCCCCCGTTCCAAAGACATTTTAACATTTATCTGTATACTTCGGAATTCACGACTTTGGCCCGGGGAGCCTTCGCAAACTGAACGAAAGGTGTCCAAAAGATAAGAAACCGCCTGAGAGCCGAGACTGGACCGGAACAACATATGACAATTTCAGGGGCAGTACTGCATCCACCCTTTGAATACGGTCCCGAAATGTATGGCATGCTCCTCGGTGTCTGAGCCAACCGATCCTTGGGGCCCCTCATCTGACATACATTTGGCAAGGCGTTGTTCACATTGCCCGACGGCATTTGCAGCGTGCCGTCCCAGTTCAGCATCAAATCAGATACGGAGAAGTCATTCGGTATCCTTCGTCAACGGGCCGGCAGACTTGGACAGATGAGATAAACGACATAAGGGATCCAGTCCCTCTGGAAACTGAACTGCGTGGGGGTATGGCATACTTCGTGGGTCGCCCCCTTCAAAACACGGCGATTGAAATACTAATGCGATGACCAGGTTATGTCTAGAACTCACCGGCTATCGAGTACCTCGTTAGGAGGCTTCTGATCAACGCCCCGGCCAACATCGAGTAAGCTCTCCGCTCGCACCATGGCATAACTGGAAACAAAAAAGATCCGCAAGGTACGGTGACGGATTGTGTTCGGTGCATCTAGAGGCTTCTTCACTGACATTCAGTAGACCACTCGATACGACCCATTCCTTGTTGGTCTGTATCTGCGACCAACTCGGAGAACGGCCGGTCTCCCGCTTTGCTTCGCCCATGCAGGGAATCTGGGTATGTTTCATGGACGGCTGCCATGCAGTTCTTCAACACTGCCCTAGCAATGTGCGCCAAGGCTTCGGAGCGTCGAGGTGAAGCACCACCTTGTTATTCAGGGAATGACTCAAAGAGTCATGACTGTTATAACAAGCGGGTTCGCATGCCTAACTCTGGCTTGCCACTGTTTAGGCAGCTTTGCTGAGCTACCTAAACCCCGATCAGCCAGCGTCCATTGTACGGACGTTCGGGAAAGAAGGGAAATTTTGTGTATCACCTCAACGTGAGGAAATCATCCTCAAGTGATGTTCGTCCTGGGCTGGCGAGGCTATTCCTCCGAGCCAGCTGCCTCGTTATTTTGGCATATTTTGATATTCTAGGGCTGGGGGCTTTTGACGCCGTGAGTGTTTTCAAAGAAGTAATTTGTTCATCTGGCTTCTTCGTTGACCCCAAGTCGCAAAATGGCTGACAATACCTCTCAAAAGCATTCAATGCCTGAAATATGAACATCAAATTACGGATACATCCTACCCTCACTTCAAATACCTGCAAGACAGGCAACATTTCAATTTCGATCTCTTTGTTGTCGACCAAAACTGGCGGAGCATGCTCTATACGAGTGGAACCTGTTGGATACGTTGCTTGGATTGCTGCCCAGCATGCGTTCGCCGAGGGCATAGGCTCACCGACGCATGATAACCGACTATAAACAAGTATATTTGCAATGGCCGGTCTGTGACAGTTGTCCCAATCGAAACCACAGTGTGCATCGCGCACACTGGACTGCAAACCCAAACCTTGGAGATGCTCTGCGCGATTTCCCAGAGGTTAAGCGTGGCCATATCAAATTGGGAAAATACTTCCCCGACCTTCTTCATGTCGTCTTTTTTTTGTTGTCCTTCTTCCTTTGTTCGACACGTCATGCTCTCGGCTGGGGTCTCAGCGGTGCGTTGGGCATACGATAGACAGGGCTGGGTCAAGCAGCCATGTTTGTGGATATGAATGATCAAATTTTACATTGATATTTCTAGTCTGTACACGATGAATTCGTTCCAATTGAAATCAGTCTCTGTTGTTTGCGTGCTATACTCTCCTCTTCACTCATGGACCCATCTGAATGCATGCACCTCGCCCCGTACGGTCTTGAGTTTAGTCGGCTGTTGACAACACCATCACGCATCCAGGAGGTGACTTGCGTCGTGATAGCTTTCAGGCATATGGCCTTCGATTCGTTTATCTATCCGTGCGGTAATCCCGGAACTTTCTGAACACATTTGTTTTCTTCTGCTGGCTTGGACTATACGTTCCCGTCTGCTTGACGGCTTTCGAGTATAGGAGACCACACGACACAATGGCAATCTTAGTGTACTCTCAGCAATATCAGATGCGGGCTTGGAGGACACATGGACTCTGGAGCCAATGGAGAGTCTACCCGGCCTGCGAGACCTGCGAGCGCGTGAGAAGATAATTGACTTCATCGGTATGCCAATACCACCTGAGCAGGTTGAACTTCTGTTAGTGTCGGCGTTTTCCCAGTGTCCTTCCTCGGCCCATTCCCACTACAGGCATCTAGGCCTTTGGCGCCTGATACAGCCAAGAAGGTCATATCCAGATCTAGTTATGCGCACGTCAAAATCCTCGTCAGTGTGAAATGGTCGGCAATAAGCCAGTCGCGGATGAAAGGCCGAATTGAGGCGGATGGGCACTGCGTCTGCATGTTTGCAGGTCCCGAGGAGAACGACTATACAAGATTGACAAGACGTTCCTGCAGATCTACAACCTGCGACTCTTATCCCTCGAGAAGAGATTATCCTGGATTCCACTCAATAAAAAAAGGTGTCTGACTCGTAATATTTCTGCCAAGGTCACAATTGAAGGAGCATTCTGAGGCCGTTCTTATGAACGTCTGGAAAACAACGCGGGCTAAGGTGACAGGCCAAACCAATCCATCCTGGGGGAACTTGACAATTTTGCGAACACGGTCTTTTCCGTTGACAAGGACAACCTTGAAGTATTGGATGCACAATCTTACCGTCTCTCTGCGTGTTTGAGGAGTTCTATCTGCGCTGGTAGCTCGAAGCCAGTGTCTACCTGATTTAGCCGAACACCCAACAGGGATACAGCTGCTCTCCTAAAAGAACATGGGGACCCGGATGATGACGAAGCATTCAGCAGACGAACGGAGTCGTTCCGACGACCCTACGAGCCGCCGAGAGCGCGGTCCCGTTCCCTGGCGACAATCCACTTGTGTCGCTGCTCAGGGGAACCTGAGGGCAAGGCTCAGAATTTAGGATGGTAGAACTCAAGATGTACATATCACTTCCCGGGACTCAAAATTCAAGAAGAACGGATAAAACGATGCAGCTTTACGAGAAAACTAGCAGGGAAGGGTACTTTTCTGCGAAAAGAATGGCGATGCCATGCAAACAAGTATAGGAAAATCTAACGATACATTTAATGGGAAGCATAATGCTGCATATTAAGATAAGTTGCGTGATCTAATACTTCTATAATTCCAGGCGATGATTTCAAACGATGGACACCAGTATGCTAAACCAAGTACTGCTAAACGCCTGGCGAACTGAGAGCAGTTCCGAAGTAAGGGGTAGCCTTACATTGTGGCAGCAGAAACCAAGCATATTCCAGAATAATAGCAAGTTGGATCACCATGTATGAGACTGAGTATTTCCGAACGTGCCAAGACAGGTTCTACTTCAATTGCTCGATCTGAATATCAGGAAAGGGATGATTGGGGTTCGGCGGCATATCAGACGAATCTCGACGTACGAACAAAGCAAAGAACCGGTTCTCTGGAGCATCCCATTCATGGTTTACGCGACTCGAGATGGCTTTTATCATCTGGTTATACCACGGCCATTTAGGTTCCTCACTGGGGAGCCACAGCTCACTCAGGGGCAGTTTATCGATGCATAAGACCATAGCAGGATTCCCTTCTTTGAGGGCAGTATCGCCGCTAGGAGGGTCTTGATAATCATGGTACGCCTGGTAAATTGGCAATACCGCACGTAGTGTGAAGAATTTGCTCCACATGAGTGCCGCGTACTTGTCTAAACAATATTTCAGAGCTTGGTTCCAATACTTGTCATCATCCTCCTGACAGCCCGGTGGCCGTATTTGCTCAGTTACGTGGTGAACAGTTTGTGTAAACTTCGCAAATGCCGTCCATAGGACCTTTGTGAACTTCCTGAGGATGTCGTTGGATGAGCGGAACGCGATCCCAGTCTGCATGTTGAAAAATGCTCGAGGACCGATGCCAACATCTCTGCACAGCTTAACATTGAACAGACTGACAGCTATGAAGCACTCGAGTATTCGTTGCCGATCCAGGGGACCGCTCAATGCTGAATTCGCCAAGGTATAGCTTTCAGATGAATACCACTGGAGATGAGTGTTGTCCCCTTGTGACTGGAGGTACACAACATATGTGTAGCCTTGTACAGCCAATTGCTGCACAAAGAAGCTCTTGCCATATCCTCCAGCGCCTACGAGAGCAGTATAAGGTGCAAAATTGCGGTGAGAACCATGGCTATTGAATTCAGAAAATCGATGCAGGATCTGCTCGTAAAGAGGGCCAGTCGCGTCATGTAGGGAGCGCCTAGGAAAAAGTCCATCCTTCCATCGATGGACAGGCAGGCGGTGCCAGTCAATTGGCAACAATCTTAGCAACGCTTCATGGTAGCTAGATAGCCTTTGCGTGTCAAAGTATGGGCTTATTCTCATTAATTCAGCGTATGTCTGGATCAAGACGTCTTCGGAAAATCGGGCAGTGTACACAGTACAGCCGTACGAAATACCTTCCCAATTACCCTTCCTCAGATATCGTAGTACAACATCCAGATACTCCTTGGCACCTTCTCTCAGCCAAGCAGGGAGATCGGGTTTGATTTTTGAGCCGGGTGGAGCGATGTAGCCCTTCACATCGTCATCCAGATTGAAAAGTCTCACAAAGTCGTCGACTGTTTTGCAATTCCTCCATTGGCTTTCAAATTGAGGCTTAGGGGGCTCAGGCTTTGGCTCTTCCTTTCCGAACTCGGCTACACAGAGTGATTGATTATGACGGTCCAAAGCTGGATCGGCCCGCAAGTCTTGCCCAGAAAGGGAGTCTCGCAGGATGTTATAGCAATGGTAGATCCCGTAGGAATCCAAGGGAGGCATGTGTGGTGTTTCGCGCAGCAGTAATCCAAAAAGCCATATCAGTTTATCCACGCTCTCGTCGGCAACTGGTGACTTGAACCATTCAATACCCTTAATACCAGCGCGTTGAAGCAATTCTTGAAGGGCCCTCATATACTCTTCTGCTCGGTGCTGTAACCATTCGGGAAAACCTCTGTTGGGAGGGTTGTAGGAAGCCTTGAAATCCCGTATGCAGGCACCATCCAAGTAAGAGTACGGATACGTTGCTCGCACCCAGGAGTCAAAATCCGAGCAGTCCCTCCATCTCTTTTCCACGGGCAAGTAACAAGTATCTGTATCGTTTGACTTGCTTTTTGAATCCTTTTTCTTTTTTCTGAGCTTTAGGCGACGCCGTCTGCGCGAAAACAGGTTGTTGAGTTTCGCAGTGAAAGCCATTGTGAGATGTACAACAGGAGTGAAGAGAAGGGGGACGGCAATAGGCAAGCCATCCCAGAGAATAGCATGACGCGCATGTCGTGCTAGAGGTGAAAAATCTTCACATTAGTTACGATTACCACGGAATGACGCGAAGAGACAAGTACAACACTGGTGCCATGGCGCAATCAGATGAATCGTATTTGAGGCCAGCTCCTCGATGAAACTGCATGATCTCACGAACTCGGTGACTGTGCCGCAAAAGGAGAAATTGGAAGCAAACGGGATAACGATAATGACAAGCTAATTTGATCCTCTCGAAGAAGGAGAGATCTGCCAGCTTGGACGAGTCACGCGACAAGTGCCTTAGGCAGCAGTACTGTTAAAAAGTCTTCAGTCTCTATTTGGTGCAACCGCATAGCTCTTTCCTGTAATGCCGGCCGATAATCCAGGTATAGAAAGCCAAGTTCTCGTCCGCTGCAACTTGACTCCAGAAGTATAATTTCCTACGTTTGCTGTTTCCAGCCAATGAACGAGTTTCAGCTACAGAGTTTAGAGAGCATAGTCAAAGCAGAGTGCTAAAAAGGATGAGCGAAATAGTGAAGTTGAAAGGATCGCCGACGAAGAGGGATATAGTCAGTATTCAGTAGCGGTGAGTTTCATGATACATGCAATATTCGTGTGCATCATTCCCAATTATGTATAAAGAACCAACCTTGTTTCCAGACTCATATCCCCTTGCCCATACCAAAGTAAGCAGACTGTCAAACAAATAGCAGATCTGGAAGGCTATCCATCAAACACAGACATGCGACCATAGCTTCCATGTTGCGTTGCATCACGCTCACTTAATGTCGATACGTTTGCTCACAGACGATTCAGCCGTCTTCGGGATGGTAATCGAAAGGACACCATCCTTCAAACTAGCATCGATCCCATCGCGGTCAACACCGCCAGGAAACCGAAACGAACGGCTGAACTCTCCCACCGAACGCTCAGAACACCACCAGGATTGTTCAGGATCTTCTGATGTTGACTCTCGCTCAGAACGTCCCTTGATGGTAAGGATATTGTCGTCGCTCAGTTCAATATCAATGTCTTTCTTATCCACTCCTGGAAGCTCTCCGTCGAGACGATAGCTTTCTTTCGTCTCCCGGACGTCAAACCGAGGATAGTGACCCATTACATCATGGCTGCCCACTGGGCGGTTCAAGAAGGACTCGAGATCATTAAGAGCTCGAGACAAGGAGGGAAAGCCAGCGCCAGGGTCCCTTTGATTCCTTTGCATCAAAGACATTGCCCTGGTTTGCCATGGCTGGCGCGGCCGCACGGAGCGGATAATCGGAGGACGCGTAGCGAAGTGTCTAAGAGGGAAGTTCAGAAGCCTGCGAGAATACATCTTGGTCTTTGATGTCTGGTGTCTTCTTTGTCACCTGAAGATAGAATATATGCCTCCATATATATCTTTACAGAAGCGTAGAAACGTCATTATTGTATTTCATCGTCGAAGTTCGAATGCTGCCTCTCCGGAAGCCTCTAGAAAGTACATCCCCGCTGTACCTGCAGCTGATCGATCTATAGCGTAGGATATGGCACTTCTGTGGCGTACTGAGATACCAGAAAGTGTTGGTTAAAACATCATTGTTCCATGGGATTCCAGCCGTTAGATGCCATGTGACCTCATCCCACCGTCTATTACAAGGCCGCAGAGGTTATCTTCGCTGCCATACACTCATTACTGTTATTAGGGATACAGTTCAACTATAGCTTTTCGAGTGATGGGCTGCGACCGCGAAACTTAATTTAGCCATATCGGCAAGCCGTAGCTAAAGTGGACCAGGATCATTGTAGATGTGGCGATTGACAGGTTGACGTTCGTCTATGATGATCATGCGACCCTTGCTCCACATTCCAATTACTTTGGCTTTTATTGTTTTCTTATCCATAATTCATCCTGGTGTGTAACATAATTCCTAATTATCATCGTAATGATGAACATGATGCGTCTTAGACAGGGCTACACAATGGTGGAAATTAAGACCAAATGTTTCAAACGAAGATAGTGACGCATCGCGCTGTAGCAAGCAGTCCAACCTTCTCCAGGCTGTTTAGAAGGTAGAACGATATCAGCGTGATGGGGGCCACGGAAGAAGAAACTTGATAACACCGTCTTTCCCAGTGAAAATACTTGAACACGTCAGTGTATGGTTAAAAAAGACTCAGGAACCCCGAAGTGTCCCGAAGAATTTTCTCATATAGTTCGAAGATCGTGAGATTCGTGGGTGTATATACACTGAGAGCTGTAGACTCCAAATAGTTTCCCGTTGTTTCCGTTGACAAAACAAAACGCTGGCTGAATGCTGCCGATCCCACCAGCTTGACACTTTTATCCTGTTTATTGTTTCTCCCCCGAAAATCGCGCAACTAAGGAAACGAATGACCATCAGCTTTTGTCGATGTCAGGTGCCAAAAGGCCTGTGAACTCACCTCGTATTGAAAGGACACTCTTCATTCAACGTGCTGCATCCTAGCAGCTCGACATGTCGACATTCTCTCGATAACCCACGAGTAGGGCCAACGAAGGCTCGTGGCTTGATGGACGCAGAAGCAGTGTGACGCACATTCGACCAAAGTCAATGGTGGAACATATTTTTGGATCCTCCAACATACGACGGAGGGCCATAGGATTCACACTGTTGTAGTTCTGGGTGCGGAAGCGACCCAGTCGCCGACGTGTCTCAACCGTGACTGTTGACTCTGGGTCAATGTGTCATGGCATCCTTTTGTGGTGCAGCAGTATTTGGAGTTGGGGGCAGGTAATTGGAAACGGCCTCGGCTAAATGATGCGATAGAGGGTCAGCTTAATGGTCATGGTCAATGTGTTGGAGAGGCCAGAAGGACGTACTCCCTGGGGGTTTGACAATCTGGGCTGAGCTCTTCGTCAGTTATGGGCTTGATTCAGGTGCTTGGGGAAAGATGATTGAGTGTATAGACCAACTGAGCAGATTCAGTGCTGCTGCCTGCAAGAGAGAATGAGATCCATTGGGCCCAGTTGATCCAGAGGCCGGAGGGGACGTTCCTCATACGCACGACTTCCAAAATGGAGTAGCAAGGCGAATGAAAGCTCCGAGTATAGTCACTCAATCTCCTTTACAAACCAATGGTTTTTTGTAATGGAAACTGAGGATCCAAACAGCCAGACTTTGGGAGGCGATGCCAGTTGAGTCGGGAGCAGAAGAAAGCAAACACAATGTGGACGCAAGATGGGCAGGCGCATCGGGGGCATTACGGCATATGGAAATTGATCGCCCGAAACACTGAGCACCTGCTTCAATCAACGTTGACTTACCAACACACGCTCTTCGAAATTTAGTTACTTGGCACCGTTGCAATGAGGTGCGAACCGAATTCCCATCGGATTTTGCGTCGAGCATACAGACTGACAAGACAATAAAAGACAGATCTACAGAGCTCTCGCCAATGCTCTGCCTATCAATTTGCAATACCTTTGAACAGCGCTCGATATTGTCTATCGTCAACGCCTCGTTTTTACTGTGCGTAACAAGGGTACTGCCAGCTCTGTACAGATACCCGTTTCATGGCTTGTCCTCTCTGTCGTGAATAGCCAATCTTGGGATCTGCGCCATAGTTGACGGTTATGATATTGAACCCGTCCACGCCAGTATCAAGATCGGTTGACGCCGTCCCTCCTGGCTGAAAACCAACCTCAACGTTGGGATCAATATTTGCGAATCTCTCCACAGCTTGTGCAATAAGGCTTTGGCTTCCTCTGGTGTTCCCAATGCATCTCGCCGTGAGAAAACTGCCTCTGACGGGACCACGTTGGTTTCGACACCACCTTTCACAATATCCAAATTGAAGTGAAATGCGGTACTTGGCGCTGCTAGACAAGCCTTCGGACGAAGCGAAATGTTCCCAGTTGCTTGACAAACTATGCGACTGGCGAAAGGCTTGAAATAGGGGTCTTCCATGGCCAAGGATATCCTGAATGAGCGGCCTTTCTACTCGCTTTAATCGTGAAGCTAATGCCTCCGCTACTGTTGGCGAATCTACGCTTATCTTTGAGCCAAGCACTGTTCTTGGTGCGTGGAGTTCGAAACTTCAAGTCTCGAGCGCTCGGGGACCCAACATACACAGGTCTTCCAGCACGAGGAGTCGTGGCTGCTCCATTGATTATCAGACTACTATCCCCAATCCACGCAATTTCTTAAAGCTTAAATGAAAGTACAAAGCTGGAATACCATATTTGAAGTCTGTTATTGCCCTTGCGTCTGCGTGGCTGACAGAGACAAAAGACCGTTCCTCAGGCAGTCTCTAGCAGCCCAAAGATTCAGGCAACGAGGCACAGATCAAAACAAAGAATGGCCAAGACAACTTCTCGTATAATAACTTTTTACTGTGGCCCGTTTACGCTCAAGCCGACATTGGCAAGACATGTTCCACTGTTTGTACGAAGGACTCATCCCTTTTTAGTCGCTAAGTCAGTATCACGAACACCACTATCTCCACAAAAATAAAAGATCCATGGATTATTGAACCCATATATCACACTAAATTAAACTACTATTGCTCCTAAGCCACAAACGGGTGTCGGGGATGCCTTTTTGGCTTAGTGGTTATATGGTTGACAACATGGGTACTGGGATGCTAGGGTAAAACTTCAATAATCAGTTAGGTACTCCACAGGTTCTTTTGTACAAACAGGCAGCCGTAAATAAGCGTCTCTCACTGGCCCCACAATCACAGCCTTGCCGATCCCGTACAGCCTCAACGCAAAGCCTCCAAGCTCCAGTCCGCAAATGACATTGGCAGACCAGTCTCGTGAAGCGCTTCTTCCAAGGCCCCAAGCCTCGTATTGTGGACACTCACCTTCTGCCACAAGTACAGGGCTAACAGCGATCACAATGCGCCCGATGACTTTACGGAACATGAGCGAGGGCGTTACTGTTAGGTAGAACCTAGTTATATATAGACCCTCTCTGTCGTATATAAAAGATGTCCATGCCCACGAGCTCCAGCTGAGCAAACCATCACCTAAAACAATCATACCACTCAATCAAATCACCATGGACGCCGAAAAAATCAACTCCAGTACGTTTCGTCTGACCTCTCATTCCATTGACGAACTGTAACTAACAGAATCATGATATCAGCCCCTGTGCCAGCCTACGAGCAACACCCCAGCCCAGAAGCCCACCATGCACAGGCCGCGCCGATAGTCGCAGCCCCCCCAAACGCACACATGCAGCCTCTATCCCCCCTCCCCAAAGACTACTCCCAGCAGCAACAACAGTTCGCGCACCCCCCCGCGCCGGAATACTACGCCGCAGCGCCCGGGATGGGCCACCCAAGCGGGTACAACACCGCGACGCCGCTGCACGCGCTGCAGCGCGGGCCGACGCCTGTTGACTGTCCTGTCTGCGGACACCGGGAGATGACGCGCGCGGAGGCGCATTCGGGGAATACCACGCAGTAAGCACCCCCCGACCCGCTCTGTAGAGGAAAAGGGCTAATGTGGGATATAGTGGATGGGCGGCGGTGCTGTGCTGCTGTTTCTGTCTCGGGTGTATACCCTACCTGATGTCGTCGCTGAAGGACGTGGACCATTACTGTGGGAAGTGTGGGGTGATGTTGGCGACATGGCATAATAGTGGGCGGGTGGATGTGCATCATGCGGTTAGGAATTAGGTGTCTTAGTTGTTAGTTTGAGCTGTGTGTGTTTTGTATTTATGATACCAGAAAATATAGTTTTTTTGTTGTTCTTTTTTTGAATTTGAATCATGCGACCGTCGTCGCGTTCTCAATAAAGCAAGGCCCAACACCAACACCAGGTATCATTAATGCGAATGCGAATGCGAACGCTACTATATACAAAATTCGACCCGATCAATCAATCAAGCAGCCTCATAAATCGGCCTCTTGATATCACTCGTCCCATCCATCTCGTGCACCTGTCGACTATTGCTCAGTTCCGCCTCCGCCCCGTTGCCGGGTAACTCAACGAACTTGGAGCCTGCGTATGCGCGCGGATGTCCATGCCCATGCGCATACGCCTGGGACATCTCCATCTCGGCGAGTTCCTGCTTGTGCGGAACGATGTATGCTGGCGCTGGTGGCCCGGCTGTATCGTTCGTCGAGACGAGGCCTAGTGGTGAGCCCGGTGGGAATTGCGGTGTTTGTGGGGATGCCGAGCGCGGGTCGGTCTCGGGCTGGGCTGGCTTGCGGTTGCGTCTTCCGAAGAAGAAGAAGAGGGCGGCTATGATACCGAGGGCGGCGATGGCGCCGATGACGATTCCGGCGATGGCGCCGCCGGAGATGGAGGAGGAGGACGGGGATGGGGATGGGGTCGGTGTGGTTGATGCCGCTGCGGAGGTGGCTGATTGGGATTCTGCTGCTGTGGTTGTTACGGCGGTGGAGGTGGGAGTTGTTGATGTAGACGAGGTTGTCGTACTCTTCGAGGTGGTCGACGGGAAAATGATGCTGACGGACTCTGCGGGCATGGGGAAGACGTCAAAGGCGGGGAGGTCGCGGCTGGCGTCCTGACGCCAGACCCTGCCGTCACAGGCGTAGCCGGCGATTTGGGTGCATTCCGCGTCCTTGTAGAAGTGCATGCACCATTTTCCCTCCGGATCCCAGGCAAAGGGTTGGCCTTTTTGGTGCCAGATCCGCGTGCAGTTTTCGGCCTTGTTCTCATTGATGATGGTGGCGCCGGCGGTCGAGTTGCGCCATGTCAGGGTCCACGCCGAGGTCAGTGGTGTCAGGGCGAGAGCACCGATCGCGAGGGGGAATATCCTCGATGAGAGAGGTGCCATGGTGATGTGAGGGTCGCACAGCACACAGCACGGCAGTATGGAGTCAAGACGGTGATTCTCCTCAAGTGGGGAGCGGCATGTTTAAATGCATGGCAGTATGTGTGGTGGATCGGAGCCTCACGACGCTAGGGGGCGCGATCTCGTATAAAATGTATGACCACCGGGATGATTCCACGAAGAGCCGGGATGGAAGGGTCGTTGGCAATGCTTACTGGCGCAAACTGGATGACAGATGATCGTTTACTCCATCAGGGGTTGAAGATCCATGCCCTGTGGTGCAACTTGGGCATGCAGCGGGAGTCCAGATGGCGCAAATGGAAACAGTCAGGAAGGATCAAGCTGAGGAAGGGAGCCAATCGAAGGTAAGCAGTGTGCCTGGGCTCCGACTCATTTCCATTCTCAACAAAGCGGATTGTTGATCAATGTCCGTGGACGCGTTAATTGGTGCCTCATGGCCCGAATACGAGGTCAGGGACGTAGCGCAGAGTTAGCTCCTTAGCAGCGGATACCGATATCTTCGAGCCAGGAAGAATCATGAATGATACTGAACGAGATGATATTGAAGAATGCATTGTGGTGTTTGATGATTTGAGATGATACTTTCTCATAACGAATGACAGTGAGCGAAGAGTAAAAGAAGGGATGAGGTTGGTAGATTCAGTGTAACGCGATGACATGCTCGGATCGTGAGAATGCCAATGCTTGGCGCGCCCTTAGTGCAGCCATCAAGACCAGAAATGGGGCCATTTCGAAGGATGAAACTGTCGAGTATGGGGATTCGAGGAAATTAATCGGGAAATGGCATCTGCACATGATAGATATTTATATCCATCGCTTGACCCAAATACGAGTTCACGATTTCTAAGTAACCAGGGCGCGTTTCCTCTGGCCTATGTTCCTGATCCCTTTAGGTGCACATACAGAGGGCAGTGAGCATTACAAACGAGTGCTGACGTCAAGAGCTGTAATTCATACTATCTTCTGCTTCCCTACCTAATAATGCCTATCAGTCCATGATAATGATAACGAGGATGATCCAGTGGTGACGCAGACGGAATAAGGGATCCACAGAGGTACATTGGCCTTTGCACGGATTAAGAGAGGTACATATACGTATTTCGAACAGAACAGTGATATTTCTCTCAAATGGTCATATTGCTGATATTGACAGACCCAGCTGCTCCCTCATGTAGAGAAGATATTGCCTGTCTATGAACTATGGAGAATGAGTATAGAATGGATAAGGGAGATCGACGTGGGGTTGTGGGGTGCCGGAGCTTGGCGGATAGAGCTCCATCTCGATAGAGGACAGTAGAGCTCCTGTAGAGAGCTAGCTCATGCTGCAATTGAACGTAGGGAATACATCTCGAGCTGATCGGAAGCAATCATGTCCAATTGTCACCATGATGGATGACAACGCAGGGATATCCTCCGTCGATTAGCTTTCTGGTCCCTTTGCTCATAGACCAAGTCAAGGTTGCACTGTTGATATCACCACGTCATTGCTAACCTGGCACCTATCCATCTTCCGATGCTCCCGATACTCTAGCATTTTCTCATTCTCTCGCCTGTCGACTGCCTTTGTTCTCCCAGGTCACATCTTCATCTGAGGCAGAATCATCCCGACAGTGACCGACAGTCATTGTTCTGTCTTCTCGTCCTCAGCTTCACACCAGCCGATCCGTAAGTAGGTCGATTGAGCTCGTGGTCAAGAAGAAACTGACACGAACGACGACAGACAATGGCTGCAATCGCACTCCGCGAGTCGCATATCCACCACCTAGCCAAACGGCGCAACTGGGCCAGCGAGAACCCCGGGGTTATTCTGGTCTTCTGCATTGTCTTCATTGTCGGAGTCGGGATCATTAGTCTCTTCGTGTATCGAAGATGGATGGCACGAAAGGCGAGGTTGGCATCGCTCGAGGTGGAGGAAACCAAATAGGTTGATCGGGCAAGAGATGGCTCATGGAGGAGATCAACAATCATTTTTATTGCTTTGATGCTGGATTGGCATGTCCATCGTCTTTCAAGAACACCCTCTCCGATTGTCTGAGTGTGAACTATGCTAGACATCTAAGACTGTCGTGGTAGCAAGAGGCAGCTTAATAATAATCACATTCAACTCAGCACAATCCTCAAACATTGGGATGGACTTGCACCTTCATCCCTCCCATATCCCGATACTCATCCAGCGCAGCATTGATCTGATCCGCATCCAACCCCTCAATAACCCGAAATTTGCTCGGTCTGATAACCCCCTCCTTCAACCACCCCGTAATCCTCTCCCAGAACAGCTTCGTAAAACCATCCGGATGAGTAGCACACGAACCTCTGATAAACCGCCTCTCATATCCCGCCCGCTTCTCCCCAATCTTTGCACTATCAACCTCCCCAACCGCCGGCGCAAGCGTCACCAACGTCCCGCGCCTCGAGTCCGAAAGCACCGCAACCCCCAGCTCCTGCTTCGGTCCGAAATTGAACGCATCAAGCGCATAGACGAGCTCATCGCCCACGATGTCCCGTACCTGGGAAAGAACATCGTCCGCATGCCGATCAACCACATGCGTAGCCCCAATCCCCCTCAGCTCTTCCTCCGTTCGTAACCCAGCCACTGCGACAACGACCCCAAACCCTAGCCACTTGGCAAACTGGATCGCGTACCGGCCGCAGTTCGTCGCCGCGCCGATAACCACTAGCTTCTGCGATGCGTAGTCAAAGTCGACCCCGCTGTCGGGCAGGGGCAAGCCGAATCCACCCTCGGAGAAAAACACCACGAAGCCCGTGGCGACGTTGACGGGGATCGTGGCGGCCTCGTCATCCGAGAGACCGGTGTCGGTTACTCGGGCGGCATACTTGATGTCCACCAGGGCGTACTGCTGCAGCCCGTTGAAGTCGTTAAGGACTTGGTTGAGTGGGAGCCGGCTCTGCGCGAAGATGTGTTCGCCGAGGGCGAAGTGGGTGGTTGTGTCTGGTCCGATGGCGATGATTTCGCCGGCGAGATCGTGCGCCGGGATGTAAGGCGTAGCTGTTACGAAGAGACCGCGATCGCGCGATTTCTGGTCGTGGGGATTTACTGTCAATGGTTAGTTTGTACGGTGCAATGGAGGAGAGGAGGCGTACGGCCGACAGAGGTGAGTTTGATGAGGAGCTCGCCCTTGCCCGGTTGGGGGATGGGTCGGTCAACCTCGACCAGACGCTGGCCGATTTCCGGGAGGATTAGGGCTTTTTGCGACATGATGCTAAGGAAGCCTGTCTGTTGGATATTGAGGTGGTGTCGTTGACGCCATGGTGTTGATTGTACTTATACCATTCTCCTCGTATGCGAGCTGCGAGCTGCGAGCTGCAACTACAGTCAGCATGATGATTATTGTCTACCTGAGAATGGATATTCTCCTTCATTTACAGTCAGAAAACCTTGGCAGAACACTTGATCAACTCGGATTGAGAGGAATATCGAGTCCTGACTCATTTGGTTGCGTATCAAATATCTGACATGTCTGACATGGCTGATTCAAGCTTCAACGGCCGCAAGCCCACCCATCAAGTCAGACGCAGCAGTCAGCCTTATTGAATATTTAGACAGCATATTTCCCGAGATAATAATTGATGGATCTTAGTAAGATGGACTGTCCGGAAATGTCATGCATTATTGGCCACCCGAAGTCTATCCTGATGCGACTGACAGCTCCATGACACATTCTCCCGAACCATGACTACACCTCTTACCCTCCACCATCGCACCAGCACAGTATGGTATAGCTTCTTAACCATAATCATAATATCACCATGTCCCTCTTATCCCTCCTCATTCTCAGTGTCATCCTCACCTCAGCTTACTTCTACGTCTCCCATCGTTCCCTGGCTTCCCGCATCCACCCCGTCTTCCATACCGGCACTCTCCCCAAATCCATCTCTTCCTCTATCCTGTCCATTCCACCCGCCGTCTACACAAAAGAATACTTTTCCCTTCATAATTATGCCTCACGATCCGTTCCGCGCCATCTCCTTCCATCACACGATCTCCCCGCTCTCTTTGTTCTGCTCCTCCGCCGCAACTTGACTGTCTTCTCGCACTTCCCCAAAGCCTGGAAACAAAGATCAACCTGCTCCAGGGCACTGAGTAGGACCTTTCGCTCGTCCTATATACAATCCTTAGACTTCAACGAAGGCGACATTGTCTGCAAAGTCTACCGGGTTCTAGTCCGGAAGCCAGACCGGGTTGAATTCGACGTGGACATGGAAGAGTGTGACGGGCGGTGGGTGCTCCGGTACTGGAAGGAGGGCGAGGACGTCGTCTTCTGCAGTGAGACAATTAGCTGGCGACCGACTGAGACAGAGACCCCCATGCCGGGGGAGAATCGCATGCTGCGATTCATCCATGAGACAATGGCGTGGTGGTTGTTGGATTCGGGGGTGCGGTATCTGATGGATCTTGATGGGGAGTCGGGGCCGGAGGAGGAAGAGGCAGAGGATAAAGAGCTGGTCAAGTAGTCTTTGATGGTGTCTCATACCTGTATGACTGATGTGCCAGCTGATTGATGGGAGTGTAAAAAGAACAAAGAGTACAAGGGCTTTGTGTCCGCCAAGGCCAGAGTCTCATCGCGACAATAGCCCATTAAAAGTGCTTTGCTTTCGATGTGGTGCTGATGTCTCCGATGCATGTCTCACCTGTGTGTATATAAACACATCGAATCGAGCTATGGCATCGACATCCCATCACCATCACCATCGCTTTTCGCAATGTGTCGATATATCTTCCACCACTATACCCGCTGCGGCCACATCGCCAACTTCGATTTCCATAGCTGCGTCGAGGTTACCAATCTGCTGCGCGGATTATCCCAGCCCGGCTCGAATTCGCCCGATCCAACCTGTACCAACGTCAAGGTTGAGCACGACTTGTGCTCCACTAAGATAGAGGTCTACTGTCTGCAGTGTGAACTTGACTTTCAGCGCTTGACCCAAGGCACTGAAGGAGCTGTTCACGACATCCCGGACTACATTCAAATTGAAGGAATCGACAACCCAGAACCCGTCATCTCCATCAAGATGCAGTGGCAGGTTCCTAGGTCCCGAAAGCGCGGTTTCAACGAGGCCTTTCTAGATCTTGACCTCGATGGCGACCACAAGTCTGATAGCAGCAATGGCACTACGGTTCAGCCCAGCACCATTGCCAATGCGTCAACCCTCACTTCCTCCGAGCTATGGCATGGCTTTTTTGACGTCCCGCTGAACGCCCAAGACCACGACGCTGCAGACGCAGACAAGGTTGACTGCGGTCTCCACCCGGCCAAGAGACGTAATGACTCCATCTCTGAAGACTACGTGGTGATCGGTACTGACATCGTCACCACCCAGGCAGAACGACTTACTAGCGCAGCCAACCACGAGGAAGGCTCGGACTCGGACGACTTCTACAGCCTGTGGCTGTCTGACTCGGACTCGGACGATGGCGACACAGAAGACACCACCGCATCCCTCAAACGCCAGTTGGAAAGCTTCACTTTCCTAAACTACCGATCTACACCTCGAAGCCCTGATATCCCTTGTTCACCTCGTACCCGTACCCGTCCTCGTCCTGACCCGTTGCCTCTGTACGTGGGTTTTCCCGGTCAACCGCCGGAAAGGTCGCCTAGGACCCTTCGGCCTTCGTCTAGGGAGAATTATCTTGATGCGAGAACGGACCTGCAGTCGCCTTTATTTGATGGGTTTCCGGGTATTCTTCCAGATGAGGATGAGTTGGGCCTGCGGTCGCCTGGTCTTGTGAGTTTCCCGCGTATTGTGACTGAAGATGTTGATGAGGAGGAGAAGGAGAAAGAGACAGGGGAAGAGAAGGTAGAGAAGGGGAGATCGACTGGTACAGTGCTGGGTCTTCGTGGTTCGAGTTTGGCTTCCGGTTCTGGGTACGCTGCTTCTCTGTTGAAGGGGCTGAATATTACCATGTCGAGGAAGTGAATTGTCTTTTTTTGCTTCAGTTTCTCTGTTTTTGATTTGTTTTGCTATTTTTGCTATTTGCACTTTTGCTATACAGAATTCACAAGGGCTCGACAACAACTGTAGTCATTTCCGCTGTATAATCCGTGGGAGAGACCGATTCCAAAGCATGAAGGTCACCGAAAGCAGTGAACCTCAGTAGATAACAAGTGGACATCCACCTACTCCACCGTCCCCAGCAATTCTACATTCTCAACTTCCTTTCTCCCATTCCCCCTCCGTCTAAGACGATAGACAACCCAAGCCAAGTACATCGCACCACACACCCCAGCAACAACCCCATACGCGATTTTTCCCCCATGAGTATTATCCGCAAGCCGAAGCCCTAGTCCGCCATTGACCATACCAAGGATGATCAAAATCCTGCCCAACCAAACATGTACAGGGGCAAGAGCCGTGCGCGTCTTCTTCCGGATATAAATCCAGTGGTGGATGACACCCAGGAACGGCTGGATGAGCATGAGGACCACGATGACTGTTCCGAAGATAGTGTGGGCGTTGTTATGTAGCTAAAAAGTTATTGAATTGAACATGTATTGCTAGATGATGGCTTACTCAGTCTAGTATTTTCCCCACACGAATACCGGTTGCCAGTCCGCCGAGCATAAGAGCCCATCCTGTGAGTTGGATGCCGAAATGAAGCCAAACGGCATGTTTGGACTTGACAAGACGAAGTACTGTAGCGCCGAGAGGGAAGATGAGGATGAAAGCCACGCTCATCAGGATTCCGTATGCTTTGGCGTAGGAGGGTACGAGGTGGAGATCTTGATATAGGATGGTAGCTGAAGCTGGTCGGGCAATTATCGCTGCATAGTAATTACTAGCATGCTGAGCAAGGAACGCTGTACATACCCAGGATCGAGTATAGGTATGCCGTACGAGTTAATTTGTTATCCATCTTGTTGCTCTTGGTAGAGAAGAGAGACTGGTCTACTGTGCCGTTCATGATGAAGAACAGCGGTATCAATATTTATATTATTGCTCGTGTCTTCTGCTTTGTGTTTACTATACTATTGTTGATGAACAAACCGTAGTAAGAACAAGTGCGTATATTCCAAGCAAATATCCAACCAATCATCAGCCAAAAATATACAAAGACCGAGAAATGCGAGGGATAGGCACTGATTCGTCCCCCCACGCATTTCACCGTTAGGGTTCGGATGAGGTAAGGACAGGAAATCTGGGATATTTTGCTTGTAGAGCCAGACGCAGCTCCCATTCTCAACCCTGCATTCGAGCACCTGCAGCGGGTTGAAGTTATAAATGAAGTGCAAGTACTCGCTGGGTTTCAAGTTAGAATTAGTGGGAGAGCTTCTGTAGAAGAAAGGAGCCCAGTTTTTCTCTACCAGCTTTCTTTCCTCTCCATGAATTGTCAATGGTGTTAGAAAATGGGAGTAAGGCTTGAAAATCCACATTGTCCGAGGGTTCCCCGTGACATTCATCATCATGTTGAAAATAATGATCCCCTCGACGCCTTGGACGTCTTCTTCCAAGATAATCCGAGGATCCTCGGGGCCAAAAAAGCTGCCATCCTCCCACCATATTGTAGGTATATCAAAAAACAACAGAAAGGTGGTCTTCTTCCCATACCACTCAATGGTATAGTTTTCCAAATGTCTCTATTGCTCATCAAATATTCTACCCCTTAAGAAGTTTATTGTAGGCCATGAGGTGCCAGGCCTTGTGTATACCACGCATAAAGTAAGAAGATACACTTTTAGCTCAGGAAGCCATACCCCTGAGCCCATAAATTAGGACAAACAGCTCTCTAATACTTTCTTAAGCTGGGAAGGGTCTGTGCTATTCTCCTTATATCTATTAGTAGCCTAAACCATCGGATGGAAAGTGAGACAGTCAGCCTCTCTATCAACTATGCATATCACCTTGGGCTACAATCAGTACTGGTGGTGCACAATAGTAACATGCAAAGGGCCTTCTGAAGTTGTGGTTTCTACGCAACGTTAATTCCCCACAACGCCACTGTACTGTATACCTTGCCTAGCACCAGCGTAATGAAGCACATGCTACTCTGCAGGTCGAACGAGAAGTAAACACGTATAGAGTCAACGAGCCGAATTTCTCAATAGCTGGAGTGGCGATACCTAGCCTGGAAGGTACAGAACCGGGTTCCATCCAATAGTTGGCTAGTGATGAGGCAAACCCTGCCAGACTTCCTAACCAGTTCGCTTCATCAGCTTGTGGTGCCTGTTAAACGGGTCTGGATATTGCGCGGACATGTCGTTTTCGTGCTATATCTTATCATCGATTCTTTGGTAGCTTAAGAGCATCTGCTGAGAGTCATAGTACCGGTTAGACCGCGTCAAGAAGAGATGGACATTTTAGAATGTACATGCTGTGCTCATGCGGTTAGACGTCTCAAGATTGGATCCATGAAGTCACTGATATTGAACCGTTTGGAAAATAGATCCAGAAATGGAAATGTCCTCCCAGATTATTGAAATACCGTTAGGCGGGCATACACCTATTTTGTACTATGGATTTGGTTACTTCATTAAAACAAAAGCCGTAACAATCTTAATTGGTTTCAAACCCATGAGAAAACCCAGGGGTGAACAAAAAGTTTGCCTGATAATTCCAAATCATGGGACCAAATTCAATCTGCAGGGCTCAGGCAAGTTCAAGAATCTGCATAATAAGGCTTTTTAATGACTTCCCTGCTGAATACCCCAAACTGTGTCGAACTCGGACTATGAATTCGAGATTCAAAATCGTCACAAATCTGAAAGCTAGCAATATACAGAATTGGCCATTCTATCATCTGGGTTGTTGTCTACGTTGCCTTTCCTGCGCAGAGGTTCATAAAGCCACGTGATTTCGGTTTGGAATACATTTCTCAATTTAAGTCTATCAGGGAATACTCGGCAGGCTTGTCCTTTTGCATAAAAGCAACAATAACCCTGAAATGGGAGTCTTGTCACCAAAATAGCCAAGGGGTGCCGAGGATAGTAGCGATCATCGATGACCAAAGGTCAACCTTGTTCCACTTATATTCGAGGACCAAGCGGTTATTGGCCTGCTAGGCATTGGAGTGCTTTTCTCTGTAGGTAAGTGTGCGGCCCATAAAGCGAGCAGTCTGTGTAGAGGCAATGGACGACGTCCAGCTGTCTATATGCCGAACAGTTGGGAGCTTTTAGACTGGTTCAGCGGAAGTAGTCCCAGTGAGGATAGAAGCGGCCGTACTATCGACAGCCGTCTCTTCCGCAATGGAAGTAGCTTTTGCCTGCTCCTGGATCTTCCGCATGAAGGCGTCGGATTCTGCAGCAAACTTGCAGCGTTTGCGTATGGTGGGGCCGAACTTGTAGAACAGAAATGGGAAGGGCACACAGGCGAGAGCAAGAAAAGCTGGTATCGAAGAGGCCCAATGTATTCCCAGGTTGTGATACATATAGGTAGTGAAAAGGGGGAACGATGCGCCGAAGAGTGAGCGCAGGACGGAGTTGGCAGCCAGGACGGAGGCTGCAAAGATGGTATAAGCGTCAATCAAATAATTCATGATGCCCAAGAACACCAACACCATTCCAAAGCCAAATGGTACACCGGCTGCAATACTGGCCATCCAATGAATTGACGGATAGTTTGTCCAGGCGAACCAAAAAAGTCCAACTGGGATAGCAACGGAAGCTGGTAAGCAAGGGTGGAGGCGAGCTTCGGGAGGTGCGAAGCCACCATTCTCCTCCTCAACCCTCACAAATCGCTTGTTATCCACCATGGAATAAACCACAGCGATCAGCATTCCAATCATAACACCCAAGAAAGCGAGACCACCGACGCCCTGATTCCAGCCACGGCCCTCTTGGTAAACAATAGGGAAGGCACCGAACATCATGTACAAGGTGCCATAAACAATTGCCATGTACAATGATAGTAGGAATACAATAGGCTCCCGAAATAAAAGAATCCAGGGGCGGGACAATGCTAGCTGAAACGACGCCTTAAAGGAGATATCTCCCTGCTCAATGTCAGTCTTGCTCCTGTAAACCTTTCCAGTAATCCTGGAAAGCTTCTCTGCGCGGCGACGCAGCAGCACAGGAGCATACGTCTCAGGAAGAAAAAGACTGCCAATAATCCATACAGCGCCCGAGAAGATTGCAAGAAATCCCATAACCCACTTCCAGCCCTCAGTCATTCCCAAGAAGCCCCCGATGATAGGACCAATCACGGGGCCAAGGAAAGGCGCGGAGGCGAAAAGAGTCATAGCCATGCCTCTCTGTTTAGCAGGAAACATGTCGGCGATAACACCACCGGCATTGGTGAGTGGTGACGACCCAAATGATCCGGCGAGAAATCGAAGAACTATCAGCGTCCAAGCGTTTTTAGAACCACACATTCCGGCATTAAAAGCCGTGAGGAGCGCGTAAGTCCCGATGAAGAGGATCTGGCGTCCGAATAGCTCACTTAGAGGAGCCCAAAGAAAAGGGCCAATCTGTCAGAGGAAGAAGTTAGTGCTAGCTTCGATAGAGGTTAAAGAGGAATTACAGCAAATCCCAGGACAAAAAGCGAAACTCCCAAGGTCGCCACTTCGCTGCCGATGCCAAATTCCTGCTGGATTTCCTCAACGCCCCCCGTGTAAGCTGATGATACTAGGGTAACAGCCAATGTGGCAATAGCCACTAGAATTGTATATGACCATTTTCTTGCTTCAGTAAAGTTCATAGGGTTGCGCGGGTCATCCGGTATCCATGTCACGACGTAGGGGTCTTCGTCTGTCCCTGAGCCACTGTAAGGGTAACTGAGGACAGGTTGAGTCACTACTCCTTGGTCAAAGAGTAGGCGCCAGAATGAAATTTTTGCCATAGTCGAAGGCTCTATCTTCTCATCATCTGCCATGTTCCCAAGCTGATGAACCAAGTAGAGTGCGAATGCCTCCTTTTGATGCGTGAGGATAACAAGATAGGCGACGATAGAACAGGTTAATCCTTTCGACTTTTGGACAGTCCTTCGCTGTTTTCAGAAGGCCAAAGATTGAAGAGTCAGATTCTCGAGTGAATACGCTTGGATTTTGAAGAGATACCCGAGAGGTTTCTAATATATCAATGCCAAAATGAAGAATGTACCCTTGGATTTATGAATTTTTTCTACCCACCTTTCGCCCTAGGTTTGTTCTCTCAATTCTCGACCAGTTATTGTATCTCGGTGCCTGGGCCGAATTCACATTATCGCGCATAAGGAGACTCCTATGAAGGAGACGTCATGAATAAGTTGCCCCCATGTTGTAGGTAAGTTCTAAGCCCATGCAATAAGGCCCAGCTCCATGTTTGGCGAATTAGAGACAAACCTGATCATTGAAACAATTCAGACAGATTCCAAGGGCACAAAATTTGTGCACGTTGTAGCATAAGCGCCAATGGTGGGTCAAAGCTCCTGGTAAGATCCGCCATGCGATTAGTAGTAACTATGTTATGTATTATAGAAGTATTATGTTCAATTCATTATCCACGGATATTCGGCATCTCTGACGAAATTCTACACTTTCAAGCCGAGATCAGGCTTGTGTCATTATCCCGTTGGACACAATCGTATCTCTTATGATCTATAGTTCAGTCGCCTGGATATGATTGGCATCATAGTATCCTAAAGTAGCTGAGTATTTCCTGGAATCATTGACTTTGCATTCGATGGCACTGCCGGCTATGGCTGCTCTTCATTGTTTCGGCCCGACCTTCTCTGCGGCATTTAAATCACCAACTCGGCCTTCGACTATGTTTCCATAGGGCCATTTGACTTTGTAATTGCTATACATACCTGTCAGCCATACATACCACTGTTATTACCACTGTGTACTATTCTACGAGATGTCTCCCAAAAACTCCTCTTCCGCGTCCACCAATATCGCTCGCAAGCGCGTCGACAAAGCTTGTAATCGCTGTCGCTCGAAAAAAACTAAGGTGCGCAAATGGATATGGGTTACCTACGCAGACCTAGCACTGACCGGGTCAGTGTGATAGTGGTAAGCCGTGTTGTCGATGTCGCGCCGATAATGCCATCTGCATTTTAAGCGAGCGCAAGAAAGCCCATGACAAAGTGTACCCTAAGGGGTGAGCTGCTCTTACCCCGTAAGAGGCGATTCGTTAATAACAGCAGCTACGTCAAAATGCTCGAGCAACAACACATCTGGCTGGTCGCTGGTTTGCGGCAACTCTATCGCCGCGCCCTCAACGGCCAGGGATGGCCCAGCGGCCGGCTGAGATGCCAAGCCAACGGCCACCCGCTGACCCACGACCTCCTCACCTGCCTCGGTGTCCTAGACCATTCCAGAGGCGAAGGCTTCGAGGTGGACGCCCTTGTGATGTATCATGAACTGTGTAAGCAGGACGCCCCGGCCTCCGCCCAGCACCAAGAGTGCTCCGACTCCAGCTCTGACTCTGCGCACTTATTGAGCCTAGCCTGCCGCTTCGTCAACCCTTTGGCTCAGCAGATGACCGTGCCACAGTCGAAACATAGCCCCGGTACCAGCGTCAGGTCGCAGTCAGGCTTGTCGACATTGTTCGGTGGTCCTCAGCTCACTATGACTGGTGTAGTGAATCCAGTGGTGCTGCAGGAGCCGCTATCACCATGGCAACAGTGGTCTGACAGTGAGTACTGCAGGCTTGAGCAGATCGAGGTGATGGGGCTGTCGGATTTTGAGAATGTCTTATCTGAGGACGAAGCTGTCAGTGATGAGTGTGCCGTTCACGGCCACTCAGCTGCACACCATATACAGTTTTTTGAATATTAGCTGCAGAAATCCAAAGGCTTTGTAAACAACAACGGACCGGACGTCACGTCCATGCAGTTACCCTACGTGTGAATGTTACGCAGGAGAGGTTGCTGTCGGAGAGAATTCTATGTGTCTTACCAAAGCCTATGGGGACCTGGACCTGGAAATGAAGTCCTACAGAGTTAACATGATATTCTAAAATGGTTAGGTGAGGTCCTAAACCAGTCATTGAAGGCCCTTATGCTCAGGAACGGGCCTGTTTTCGGCTGGTCGATAAACGCGTAGTCCAATAGGTGCTCACGGTTTATTGATCCTGAACAGGCATAAGTTATTGAGTCTGGTGCTCCATCTATCGCCTTCAATTTTACTAACGGACCGCTCCGCGGCGGGATGCGCAAGGTTATGTAGTTTTCCCATGATCTGATAGAGCCGGTTATTAATGGCTCTTTTCTTTATAATGCCAAGTGAGTTCCAGCACTCTTCGATGGTCGGCCCCTCGGCCAGCTTTATAAATATATGAACGTATACCCACCTTTATTAACGAGCTAGCCCAAATACCTTTAGGTATGAAAATGCTGACTCCGAAAACCTTCTTGACCGTTCAGAGATTCAGTACCTCGACGGTAATTATGTGAGGGCCGAACTTCATAAGTAGACCAAGCTCCCCGATTCGATAGGTATAGATTACGCACGTGTATCGATATCCTTGGAGATGTCCGTGAGAGGCCTGGGCCTTTATCAGCAAGCTCGTATTCTGATTGAAAGAGGGCAGGTTAAGACCTAGAGCTCACGTGTAAAGTGTATCAGAAGAATCTCAGGCGGTCATCGTTTCGAGTTTCAGTCGCCATGTTGGAAGGCAGCACTGTAATCCTGCCCACATCGGCACTCAGGGCCAGGGGGCTATCGGGATTGGCAGTAGACCGTATCATTAGTAATATTTATGCATTGGAGAAGAACCTCCGCTATGTCTTGGTGGCGGTAAGCTCGAACCGTTTCCTTGCGGTCGAGGGCTAGGTCGTCGTGTCTGTAGAGTCGCAGGAAAAAAAGTAAAAAAAAAGAGGGTCAAAGCAGCAATGACCAGAGGCGACTTGAGGATATCCTCGGCGCCCACCTGCAAGAATTGCCCGCGTATACCTGCGGCGTTCGTAATGTATTCTCAGAGTGCTGGTGACCATGTTTATGGTTGCTGACGACGCCTGTTTCAACAAATTATTGCAGATAATATCTATAATCCATGCGTATCCTCTAGTACCCAATACTGATAATCCACAGGATTTGAATGTCCGCACGCAGATTGAGGCGATCTGCGTGAAGATCTGCTGCCGGGAAGGAACCCTACTGGGGTCTTTATGCATTACAACATTGGCACAGTGATCTCTGGTGTTGCATAAAGTCATTATCCATAGCTTGTGAAGGGGTGACGAATCGAACTGCTGCATATGGGCCAGGCTGTGTCTGCTCAGACGGCCTAGCTAGGCTCAAGGATGCAGCAAGCAAGAAAGTGACGTGGCTCGGAAATGCAGACTGCAATATTCGCTCAATGCAGAGGGGCAAGGCTATTGCCAAGTTTAAGCACCGGACCCCACCTTCTGTCCTATTCTGTGCCAGTTATGGTGGCCGGACAATGTCCCACCAGGCCAGGATGTAGTAGTTGCACACCACCAGGGGTCCTAGCGGGTCTAGTGTACGCATGTGCTCTGTAAACACAACCAGCAGCATGATCAACTGTCAGAGGCATAGTTACTTTGTTACATTGCTGTGCCTTCCCATCTGATATATGCAGACCAAGATGCCCAACCCTATCTCTGGATCTATGTAAGTATAATGTTTGCGGAAAGGTGTATCATGCATAATTAAGCGCATAATCTGTGAGAACTCTGCATAACTAAATAATGCCAGGAGAGTCAGTAATGCCCACATATGAGGTGTGTCCTCCTCACTGGTTAACTCAAGCTCTATTGATCGACACGGCATGTAATCCTTCTGCAATTTTCGACGAGTCAGCATCAAGAGATTGCGTCCTTCACCAAGCAAGCCGGCTAAACGGAATCGATCTGAATACTCCGTAGCGTACGGCGTGTATAAATATCTTGAGGCAGCTGGCTGTCATTTTTCGAACTATTCTCTGCTGATATCTCAATCCAAATGATGGCTTTTCATGATTTGTTAGAGCTGCAAGCCCCTTCGAACATGGGTTGGCTTTTGCTCGGGGGAACCTTGGGAACGGTGAGTTTACAACCACAGCTATGGCTTTGTCGATCAACGTTCGGCTAACCAAGCTGCTTCGGCCGGGGCAGTTCCTCCTCTATTTCACTGCTCTTGTCTTCTACAATCTCTACTTGCACCCCTTGGCTAAGTACCCTGGCCCAAAGTCAATGGCGGCTACGCGCATACCCTATATGCAACTGATCGTAGGGGGCCAGTATCCCCAAACTATCAAGAAGCTACATCAGAAATACGGCAATGTTGTCCGGATCGCTCCCGATGAGCTCTCCTTCACTGATGGTGACGCATGGAAGGCCATCTACGGAACTCGGCCCGGACATGGGCAAAAAAGCAAGGATTTTCGATTCTACTCACCCACCCCTGGAGGAGCTCCAAGCATAATCGTCTCTAACGATGCGGACCATTCTCGCTTCCGCCGTTTAATGTCCCATGGATTCTCTGATAGCGCATTACGCGGCCAAGAGCCAATTATCAAGGGATATATTGATCTTCTAATGCAGCGTTTGCGTGAGAAATGTGAGGGCGGGAAAGCGGCGCTTGACCTGGTGAAGTGGTACAACTTCACAACCTTTGACATCATCGGGGATCTGGCGTTCGGAGAACCGTTTGATTGCCTCCAGAACTCGGACTACCACCAATGGGTATCCATTCTAATGAGTCAGATCAGAGCCGCTACATATGCGAATGTGGCTCGTCGTCTCCCCGGGTCACTGTCTCTTCTCAAACTTATCACTCCAAAGCATGTCATCACCCAGAAGGATACACACATCGCATTGACTACGCAGAAGGTCAAGGCTCGGCTAGGCAAGACCAACGACAGGCCGGACTTCTTCAGCAACATTCTTAAACACGAAAACACTGAAAAGGGATTCAGCTTCCAGGAGCTCGTCACCAATGGAAGCACCCTTATCATTGCTGGCTCCGAGACGACCGCGACTTTGCTGTCCGGGGTCACATATCTGCTGCTGAAAAGTCCACGTGTGCTTTCAAAACTTCAAGACGAAATCAGATCAACATTCACGGATGAGAGCGAGATCAACTTGGAGTCCTGCAATAAACTGCAATATTGTCTTGCTGTTCTCACCGAGGCTCTTCGGGTCTATCCCCCAGTCGCGCCCGGTCTGCCACGCATTGTGGACGCCCAAGGTGACATGATAGCCGGAAATTGGGTACCAGGAGGCGTAAGTGCACTTTTCAATTTGCAACATAAAGCGCCATTCGTCACTCACCATTTTCAGACCGTGGTATCCGTCTCTCAGCTGGCTGCCAACCATTCTCCCGCTAACTTCACCGACCCCGAGCAATTTATCCCGGAACGTCACCTTGGCGATCCCCGCTTTGCGAACGATAACAAAGAGGCAATGCAGCCGTTCAGCTATGGTCCGAGAAATTGTATTGGACGCAAGTAAGTCTATAACACTCTCTTCCCTCCTTCAGCACTGAGGATCTGTCCCTAATTTCTGATTTCCTTGTCCAGCCTAGCATATGTTGAAATGCGTCTCATCCTTGCCCGCATGGTTTTCAACTTTGACATGGAACTTGATCAGCCTGAGCTTGATTGGTTAAACCAAGAGTGTTTTTTCTTATGGGAGAAACCCGCTTTGCCGGTCAGGCTAACACCGAGGAACAAGTAGACGTGGTCTTCTATGCACTTAGCCAAGGTTGGGCCCATGGCAAGGTGGCTGCAACGAGTGATGTAGCCCCATTGCTTGTACAACTGACCAGCAGAAACGGGGTTGAGGTCTTGCGAGGGCAGCATGACAATGCAGGACAGAAGAAATATCCTTAGCGAACCTACCAAACTCTTCTCACAGCAGTCGCTTTTTTGCGTGTTGCAGTAGACCGCTTGTCAATAAGATTACTGTTTCGCATATTGCACATTAAATGTCGTATTTGCATTCGGAGACCTTCAATGTTGTGCTTGGCGGTACAACTTTAGAATTCCAATAAGGTTTGAAGCAGGCAACAGGCTGATGAATATAGAGTTCAGACTGCCTTGCGCGATGGATACTGTTGATTTCGTCAGTGGTTGTCCCATAGCACGATTACTTACTACACTGTTATAGTAGTCAGATGTGTTGATGTATGCTTTCTCTGTTTGTCATTATGCGGAATAATATAAAATACAGAGCTACAACTGAAGAAACATTAGCTTCTCTGTTTCTGTTTGACCGATCTATTTGATGACCAGTACCTGTGTCTTTCGATATGTCTAGTACTGCGTTTTGTTTATGTATTCTGTACTACAAGTAGACTGGCTTACCCACCCCACCGAGTCCACACTTTGGGTTGAATATGGGTTGAACCTGCTATATCCACGTGGATATCGACAATGCGCTTCGCTGGGTAAAGAAACCGCTAGCGCCTTTCGATATGGACTGCACCGCACCGCTTTCGACATTCCGCATCGCAGATGCGCCAGACCTGTACGCGATCCATAGTCGAGCGTACAGTATCCGGGTCCGCGCTGTTATATTTTCTTGCCCTAGAATGGGAGACGTGAGAACAGACAGGATACTTAAGCTCTGCGCCCTTCTTCTCCAACGTGCCTCAGCCGACAGCAAAGAATGATAGGGGGACACTGGCCCAAGCGGACGCCTTGAGAACGGAGATGCAACCCTGCAAGAGGCCATCAAGCGCGAAGAGACGAAACGTACTAGCCTCCACCTCTCCAAGGTCGTTCACTCACTTCCGTCAAATAATAGAGACGGTCAATGCGCAGTGAACAGCGAGACCGGATCGAGTTTCCATACATCATCAATGATTCCGAGTCAGATGAGGACATTTCTTCGGCTGACTCTGGACGTGCGTCTGGCCGAACAAGCCATATAGAAGGCATTGCCAAAGAACACGAGCACTTCGCAAGGGCAACAGAGGCTTCATGAGGGCCACAGAAATATCATTGTCGAAGCCTTCGATGGGGAGGGGACGGCGAACAAGAGACTTCCATTAGTTACCTCAAGAAGGGAAGAAATAGAACGTGTGGACAGGCTGTGGCGTGGATGATAAATACTGTTTTCAACATCTAGACGGTTGAACCTGTATCCAATCCAGCTACTTAACTTTACTAACAGCCACAAACCCGTATAGACGCCCTTCGATGCAAGCAAGGCAGCGATTATGTATATCAACCGAGTATATTGCCGTTACCTGTCGAATATTGTGTCAGCTGATCCGCTGCAACTCCAAGATCAGTGGACTGGGGCCGGTAACCCAAGCTGGAAACATTAGGAGGACTAGTTTCTATTGTTAAAACACCCCATACTTTGAAGCTTTAACTGCTGCTGCGTCTGGGAACGTGAATAAGCCGGAAGGCACCTGGAGGCGCCTCGTTGGCCCGATGAAGTATTCATTCACAAGCATGGAAAACGACCAAGGGATGGTACTGAGAAAACCTGACTCCCCAACCAAACTAGAATCAATCTATTCTTACTTGAACAGGCGGGTTGGGGACCCCTGAAACCCATCCTGGGTATCTCATGGGCGGGCTCAGAAAACGAAAACCCAACCCAACCCGCGTTTTGGTGAGGTCTAGTGCCAGTATTTTGTGTAAATGGCTTCCTGGCGGTTGTCTTCTGGAATATGTCTGGAGCCGAAGAAGCTTGGCAGTTCGGGACGGCCCGTCAAAAAGAATCGGAGACGTATAGTTTCACATTCTTTCACCCTTGGTAAAAGCCGTAGTGGTTGAACTGGAAGCTTGTTAAATTGTTGTGCGACTGGCTTTACTGCCATATCTGGCACGTCCTCGATTGTCGCTCAATACTGCATGCCAGGCCGGGAATCGTGAATGCCAATCGCCGTGCAATTGCCGAGCAGAGCCGTCTTGCGTCATCCAGGTCTTCAGTGTCTTGCTTGAAGAAAAAGCTTGCGGGTAGAGTAATATGCATCTGAAATGACGCAGCAACTGTTCGTGGTACGGTGGATTTGCCAGTACCCGCCATACCTTCCAACCAAAAGATGCACTTGCTTGACGGACTCTTCGCCCACACGGCAACCTGTGACAGCAGCTCTTTTCTAGTCCTGGGAAGACATGGGCCATCCTCTTTATTTGTGTTTGAATTGAAGGAAGCTTCCTTTATTGGATGAAGTGACTCTAAAAGTAGTTTCCGGTCTATCTTTTGAACACACTCCTGGGAACTCTTGATAAATATTAGCACATGCATATTATCATGAGAATATCACACTTTATATTATACATTTGAGTGTTTCGGATCCTGCTTATTCCATCTGCCAGTTCCCTCGCATTCTTCACTGGCTCTTTCAAGCTGGGCATCTCTTCCACCTCCAGGCCATCAACCTTCAATAGAAGTGCCTTACAGTAGGCAGCTGCAACAGCCGCGGCGTAATTGGGTCTGTTATTTTGTTTATGGGAATTGGCATAGCCACAGACCGCGCCCACCAAACAAGTGATTTAATCTGTATACCAGCCGCTTCCATTTCAACCAAATTGCGTCCTTGAACCCCCGTTGCAATCGATTCAACCCCAAGTGTTCTTAATGACACTATTTTCAGAGAGAATAAGAACCCAATGAATGATAGGCTGCTGGTCCTTGCGTGGAGAACGAATAGTAACTCTACTCTCACTGACAGCCTCACAACCGCTGCAGTCAAACCCAATGTTCACGTGGTGGAAACCTGTTCGTACAGAGTATTATCTGCATCAGGTAGCATAAGATCAGGGTTCGCAATTGTAATTCTCCGTAAGGTCTTTTTCAATGGACATTTCTTCATGAGTTGTTCTTGTGACAATGCACAGTCCGCGCTAATCAGAATCACTTGGGGCTTATTAAGGGTTCCTCTTAGTCGAGAGTTGTCTTGCTCGTACTTGCTGAAGTCGTATTGGACGCCGCCAGGTGCCCGTCCTTGGGTATACTGACAGCATGATCACCGAGGCGAATGTCATGTAATAGCATGTCTGGAGTAGCAAGCCTGCTTCATTGGTGTCTGGTACGTAATACGCTGCACCAATCGGAGCCTATTGGTTTTCTTAATGCACTACCAACGAAAAGGAGAAAGCAAAAATAGCTGGCGGATTTATGGTAAAGGACGGAATGATTAACGTGGATGATTAACGCGTCTTGGTGATAGTAAGAGATCGCCTTAACACTCAGGATATATGAAAATAACAAGATATGAGTGAGCAATTTCTCGTTCTAAACAGGTCGCTCCTCCATGAGGCTGTAAAACTCTTCTTAGTAGGGTATCCAAATGAAACGATTGTACACGCAATGTACGTATCCCAACTGCCCCTCCATTGTGAAGGGAAAGGAAGCAATGCAACAGCTGCGAGGCAAGAATCCAACATCTATTCAACGTCCTCACCTAGTATCTGAATCTCGTCATCGGATCCGGTGATAGAATTTAGGTCAAATGTAGGTGGAACTCGATCTGCCGCAGTGAAATCCTTCACTTCGGACCCAGCCGTAACTACTTCTGCAGCACAGTCGGAGGCAGGAATACCTCGGTCAATTACCGGGGCTGGATACTTTCCCTTCAGAATTACAAGATCCTTGTGTTGAGGGAGACAGCGCGGATGCGAAGCAAAACCTGAGTGGCTTGAAGAGACGGTGGCAGCTTCTCCTCTACCATCACAGTCGAACCATTGGCTATCCGCCGCAACGCTTTGCAGGACTGAGGCATAGACATGCGGGTGGTGGTGACCTGCTTCTCTGAAGATGTATTGTGTTCTGCGGTACGGCGTATACTGGACGATGAGTGTGTCGACGTCAATGATTATCAAGCAATAGTATTGTATTTGTAACTAGCCACGGGGGCTCCCACCGGCCTCCCACCGGCCTCCCACCGAGGCCCAGAGCTTCTCTAATCGTCAGCGTCACAGGCGGTTCCACTTTTGGGAATCAAGTCCAGCAAGCAGCTGTGCATTTCAGTGAAAAAAGCTTGAGATGACTATGCCGGATGCCGGAAATGCCGGGAAGAACGGGAGTGGTTTGGATTTAGTCTGATATGTTACTGATCGTGGAGATATATCTAAATAGAGCCGAATCCCAACATTACTATTTGAATTATCTATTATACACGAATTCTTTCGACTTTCTGCATCCTGGCTCTCGGCCGATCCTTGAAACGTACGGAACAGGCCCTGCTATCTCATCATGAAAGAAGCGATTGTCAGGAAGGACCTGTCAGTAGACATTGTCCATTCGCCTATCCCTAAACCAAAGCCTGGACATGTATTGATCAAGGTTATCGTCGCGGGTGAGTAACGATTTAGAATGCTTGCAGTGGTAGCCTGTGTCCCCAGGCAGCTGGTGTCACCATGACCGGCCTTTTTACGCTAATGCTCCATTTTCTTGACGTGCAGCTAATGTGACTCATTGAAAGGTTCCAACCCGAAGGACTGGAAGCTCCCGGCCATGTTCGGTACGGAAATAAATAGCGGTGACGATATTGCCGGTACCATTGAAGCCGTGGGAGAAGATGTTGTCGGATTTCGCAAAGGGGACCGCGTAGCCGCCTTTCATGAGATGAGGACTGCTCACGGGGCATTTGCCGAGTACGCTGTTGCACCCTACTACACTACCTTCCACATTCCGGACTCGACCTCATATGAGGAGGCGGCCACAATTCCTTTGGCTGCCTACACATCCGCCTGCGCGCTCTTTCAAGACCTTGAGCTCCCTGAACCCTGGTCTCCACTCGCCAAGTCCGCGGGCAAAAAAGGCATCAAGCGTCCTTTAATTATCTATGGCGCTAGTACTGCTACAGGAGCCTTCGCTATCAAGCTTGCTGCAGCTGCCAATATTCACCCTATCATCGCTGTTGGCAGCAAGCGGAGCGACTTCATCAAGCCATTCCTCGACGAAACCAAGGGAGATGTTCTTATCGACTATACTGCTCATTTGACAGAGGAGAGCCTTATCAAGGCGATTCAAGAGGCTGTCAAGAAGGGGGGTGCTCCTGACGGTCGCTGCTGGAAGGCCTATGACACCGTTTCTGAAGACAAGACGATTAGGCTTGTTACTAAGGCGATTGCTGGGCCCCCAGACGCTACGGGTCAGAGGCCGAGGGTAACTAATATCTTCCTTAAAACCGAGGTCGAGGGCTCCGACCCGAGTGTTGACATTGTCTTCTCTATGGTGGGACAAGTTCACTACGAGGACGAGAATGATAAGCTTATCGGTGTGATCTGGGGAGCAGCTTTCTCCCGGGGTTTGCGCGAGGGATGGCTCACACCTCATCCCTACATGACGGGCAAAGACGGCCTCGAGAGCTTGTCTGAAGGCCTACAGGGTCTAAGAGACGGCAAAATCCGCGCCCAAAAGTTTTTAACCCGCCTCGACAAAGCGTCTGCATGAGAAACTGAGCCAACCTAATCGGGCTGACAACACCAGGCGTACCCAAATGCATACACTGTCTAGGTATATAATGGATGATTGTAAAACAGCCGAGGCCCTCCAGTGAAAATACGCTTTGTTTTCGACAGAATGATTATGTACTGATGAAGGTACTACAACTAAACTAGTCTTTAACATCGACAAGGCTGATGTTGTTCTGAGAGATTATGCAAGAATTTTTAGTTAATTTTTCTTTGGGGGCGAATCGCAGCTCAAAAACCCGGGTATAGGAAAGACAACAGTAGTGTAACTTTATGCTTGCTTCCTGGCCTCTGTAATTATCCCAGGGGATATATCCATTGAGACAACTGGTTTGAGGCTGGCAAACGATGGTGTGTCAGGGTGCCAGAAGACCCTCGAAAGATTCTGAACACCGGTGAAGGCGCATTGTTTATTAATAAGGCATAGTAACTTGCGCAGGGAAGCAGCTTCAGAGGCACAGGTCCTTGGTTTCCTCCTGGCAGAGGTTGAGAATCTCATAGGGAAGATTATATTATTCTTGCCAGATACCAGCAGCTAATGATGAAATTTCTCCCCCATAATCTAGGGTTACCAAGTTAAGAATAGGCTGAGTAGACTCTACAGTTGGATTATTACACATCAGAGTAGACAAGGCCCTGGCCGTGAGGGGTTTGCTAATACAAGGGCAATTAAGAATATCAGGGCTAGAATTACAGAGTAATAGTCTAAGAGACTCAAATAGGAAGGGCTAAACTAGGTCAGTCAATTAAGCGAGAAGGATCTCAGAATCAAGCACGCGGAGAAGAGACCAGATCGTCTACGCCTTCGTTGATTCCATTTGGCTGCCATTCAGTCGAAGCAGCGCCGTTACATCCCATCCATTGGTTAGGGAAACTCGTCACTAGCGTTCTCATCGCCGAGATGTGGTTCGAGATCCATAGCGCGGGCAATGCTCATCTACGCTTGCTGCCATGATATCCTCTCGGAGCACACGACCGAAACTCTTCTCCACAGCGGTTAGTATCATCGATATCCCTCGACGGGTGCATGAAGGTCCCCAGGCTAAAACGTGGAGCTGGTTGCTGAAGGGATACCTCCAGTTCCAGCCTTTGTTGTTTGTGGCGGCGGAGCTTTCGTCGCGGTCAATGGGGGATTTGCTCAGTGTGCGGCTTGGGAAGTAGCGCATACTGCGTTTGGGAGAGGCCGGAGGAGACGAGGAGGACGAGACACGGGAAGTTATTGGATAGCTTGTTGAAACACTCGCAGGAAAGATGGAGGGGGATGGATGCAGCAGGAGGCAGCGCTTGCTACGGCTTCCTTGTTGGTTACCCCTCTAGGAGATGAGTCTGCTCAGGAAAGTGAGCAGTCAAGTCCATTTTGTCAATAATAAAGCGATTCATTAGGGCGAAATAAACAAGTATGAATGTGGACCCATTCGACCAATCAGCATCCCTCTTTCAAAATATTTCATCATCCACTCCTGATGTAGATCCCTTATTTCCTTTCTCTCACTCTATCCCTCCCTATCTATCCATCAAATATCAACAACTACAATGATCCTCTCTCCCCGTTTCCACCTCTTTGAAATAGGTGACCAATCCTGGTGCCCCGACTGGGTCATCGCCTACATCCAATCCTACCTCACCAGCGTCTGGAACCTACACATCCCGCCCTTCAGCCGGACCTCCCCGGCAGGCATAGCCGCCGAGCTCGTCACTGAAAACTTATCCGATGCATCATCCTACACCTTTGTAGATTGCTGCGCCGGGGCAGGAGGGCCCACGTCGACCATGGAGCGCGTCCTGAACTCCCAGCTCCAGGAACAGGGGAAACGGCCCGCGCGGTTCGTGCTAACTGATCTGCATCCACGAGTCGATGCTTGGTCCACTATTTCCAAGAAGCAGGAGCATGTGTCGTTTATTCCTGAGGGCAGGGATGCGACGTCTTGTGGGCGGGTTGCCGCCGAGGGGAAGGAGTGTCGCGTGTTTAACTTGTGTTTTCATCATTTCGATGATGCGGTCGCGAGACGCGTTCTGAGGAATGCAATTGAGTCGGCGGATTCGTTTATGTAGGTTTTTTTCTCTTCTTTTGAGGCGAACTGGTGGTGATGCTGACTTGGCAGTATTTTCGAGTTCGCGCAGCGCAACTTCTCCTCGCTGCTGAATATCCCTGTCATGGTGCTGTATCCGTTTTTCCATACGCTGCAGCGGTACAGGTATTCGCCTTTGCATCTGTTCTTCACGTATGTGGTGCCGCTGTTCTCGGTGGTATGTTCGTTTGATGGGTTTGTGTCTACGTTGCGGTGTCGGACGCCAGAGGAGTTGAGGGAGCTCCTTCGGCAGCCTGATCTGGATGTTTCTGAGTGGGAGTTTACGTCGGGCAATCGCATGATGATCTGGCCTTTCTTGCATATTTATTGGTTTATGGGTGTAAGGAAGCAGTGATATCATTGTCAGTCGTGTCATCATCAGGCAGATAGCTCTGGCATCCGTTGCTCTACCTCTTGTAGAACATCAAATCCAAGAACAGCTCGTTGTCGCAAAGACATCAGTCCAATCCAGTCTGTTTCTCGAGTCAGGCCTGACCAGCTCAAAACGAAATCGCGCAGTCGTTGTAAGATGCCATCGGCGAGGTGAAAGGCGCCTCGGTTGCGGATGGCCCCTTGAACGTTCCGGGCAGTCCGGGATTTTCGAATATTTTCGTAGAGTTGCAGTGCTTGTGGGATTCTGGATTTGTAGTCCTGCGAGTATGCTACGTGGTGGAGTAGCATTCCCAAAACTGCGCCATCTTCCACGGCCATGGCGGCACCCTGCGCTTGATACGGTAGAGTTGGATGACACGCATCTCCAAGTAGTGTAACAGAGCCCTGGAAACATTAACAACTCGTCAGCTAGGGATCAGTCGAACAGACCTTGGTCCACCTTGGCAACTCAGGAAGATGACACAGCTTCCACTTCAGGACAGTCGCGATACAGGAAATCATCTTCCCCAGCCTATTAGGTTTCAGTACTCGACACCCCCGAACCCAGAGGAACAGAGACGAACGTTGGATCCCACTCTTCATACCCATACCGCATCTCATCCACATCCCCCAGCGTCGTACGCACTCCGGGCGGCAGATCATCTGGCTGGAGCAGCACAAGATTATACTCTTGTCCGCCGCGAACGGGGTAGAAAACGGCATGTTTCTTAGGGCCCAGCCAGGCGGTTACGCCTTGTTTCTCGCAGAGTGCTTTCACCTCTGGATCATTCAGGGCTAGGAGCTGCGCTCGCGAAAAGGTAGCGCGGTAGGCTAGGTCTCCTGTTTCTTCTGGTGGATGGGGTTCACCGAGGACGGCTTCGCGGATTTTGGACCAGAGGCCTACCTTATGAGCGCGGGCATGAGATGAGGATGGGAGAGAAAACGAACCATCAGCACCAATGATCACGTCGCCCGTGATTGTCTCTTTACCCACAATGACTGCCGTCTCGTCGACGAGGACCTTCTCGACAAGCGCTCCTAGACGAATCTCCACACCTAGGTCTCTAGCCTTGTCGAGAAGGATCTGATGGTAATCCGCGCGATGTATGACGCTACACCTGTCAGCAGGCCGCTGCGATAACGGGGGCTACATACATCCACGGCGCTCCATATTCCTTCACTATAGACTCACCGCAGGGCATCGAAGTGATGATCCTCCCATCTTTGTACCGTCGCAGATCCGTGGACTCGAGTTTCGTGCCTTTTTCCTCGATCTGAGGCAGCAGACCGAGTTCCTTCATGATCCGGGCTCCATTTGGAGGGATTTGGATTCCAGCGCCAACCTATCGAGTCATCTTCTGTCTAGCAGTAGTATTGTAATTTGGGATGCCGATGCTTACTGGCAGAATTTCAGCCGATTGTTCCAGGATAAGCACGTCGAGATTCTTCTGGCGACAAGCAATGGCACATGCCAGTCCGCCGATTCCTGCGCCTACTATAATGACTTTCATTGATTTACTTTATGTACTTCTTACCCAGTCTTGCTATGCTGAGGTGAATGCCTGACATTGTGGATGCGGACAGAAGGAGATGTGAGAACAAAGAAAACGAGCGGTGAACCACGTGCGGAGGGGTTATCCCTGCTTTACATTGCATAAGAATACTGTATACTTAAACATTTCTGAGTCTTTGATATCCTGACTTTGTTGAAGTTCAACTTGGGCAATTGTGATCAAATCAACCTCAGTGCATAACTTTATCCAGAGTATAGATTCCCACTTTTCAAAGATGCTTACCAAGTTACCTGTCCATTATTTTGAGACAAATATATTTTGGCCCCAACACGTGCGAGACATGTCCATTTCTAGCGCGTCTGTTATTCGGCTGTTTGTGCTCAGGTGGAGAAGATAATATAGACGCAGTATCACGTAGATTAGTGTCTAGATAAGGCCAGACTCAATTACGAGTCAGAAGGATCCAAGTTTGTAAAAGCCTCCATTGAACATGAATGTGGGCTCTCTCGTTTCAGATGCCGACGGTTACTCTTGGCCTGCCCCTGGGACATTTCCACTATTCCTTTCGAGCACTCTGAAACACGCCGATTGCGAACTGGGAGGGATTCCCGATCCCAGCGGTTTCCCTTTTGTCATGGCTTCCGGAGGATCCATTCCGATAGGCGAATTTTCTGCCTATAAAAACTGGAGTTCGCTCTATATCCGTGGATCATATCCTTGACGGTTGACGCAGGGTGCAAGAGCTACACAAAATGAAAACAGCGATTCTTTCTCTTTTACTGGCTCTCCAGGCCTATGCTCGGGTTACGGGCTCTCCATCTGGCTTTGCCGCTGGGACTACAGGAGGTGGTTCGGCGACCCCGGCAGCCCCCTCCAGTCTGGACGAGTACGCCTCCTTGCTCCTTCCGACACTGATTGCTCTCAACTAACTGTTATAGACTGGTGCAATGGATCACCGACGACACTCCCCGCGTCATCCTGATCGACCGGACCTGGGATTTCATCGGCACCGAGGGCACCACCACGGGCAAATGCTGCAGCATGCCATCCACGACCGTTTGCAACGGCGGCACCTCCAAGGGTCAGGCCTGGATTCAGGATCACTGTGACGGCGGACAATGGGTGTCGTGCAAGTACGACAATGCCGCGCTGACGCCCATGGACGTGGGCTCGAACAAGAGCATCGTGGGTGTCGGCAACAAGGGTGTCATCAAGGGCAAGGGCCTGCGTGTGCGCAATGGCAACAAGAACGTGATTATCCAGAATATTCACATTACGGTGTGTACCTGTATCCCTTGACGCCTACTTGTACAAAGCTGATCAAGCAGAACCTCAACCCCCAATACGTCTGGGGCGGTGATGCCATCACCCTCGACAACGCGGACAAGGTCTGGATCGACCACAACAAGGTACGTCTTACTGCCTCTGGTAAAGGATTACTCTGACAAGAAACTGGAAGATCTCTCTCATCGGCCGCCAATTCATCGTCAGCGGCTGGGGCAAAGCCGGCCACGTCACCATCTCCAACAACGAATTCGACGGCCGCACCTCCTGGTCCGCCGGCTGCAACGGCAAGCACTACTGGACTCTTCTCCTCCTCGGCGAGCAGGACTACTACACCTTCGAAGGCAACTGGCTGCACGATGTCTCGGGCCGCGCCCCGCACATGGGAACCGACCACACCAAGTCGCAGATCTTCTTCCACGGCGTGAACAACTACTTCCAGAATGTCGGCGGGCATGCCTTTGACGTCGACACCAACACCTGGGTGCTGCTCGAGGGCAACTACTTTGAGAACGTCAAAACACCGATGACCGAGACATCTCTCAAGGCTGGCGGCAAGCTGTACACCACCTCCACAGTGAAAGCGGCTGGCGCCTGTCTGGATAAGCTCGGATATATCTGCGAGTGGAACCGCTTGGCGGGATCCGGTGCCTGGCAGGACCGTACCGATGCGGATGTCATGACCAAGGCGGCTACCTACAAGAAGAGCTTGGTGGGCCATTATGCTGTGGCGGATGTTCCTGCCAAGGTTGTTGCCAACGCTGGTGTTGGCAAGGTGTAATTCTATTCTTTGTTGTATTTTATTCTTCTCCTGTATACTATACTGTTTGTATATAGACTTTAGAGCTGGCTGATTCATCATCGGCATTTGGGTTTGCGGAGGGTCTTACATCAGAATGACAACTCGGTGATAAGCACCTTAAATACCGGCCACATCGTGCTAACCGGTGAAACTCCACCAGTCAGAGTCAACACAACATTAAACATAAGAAATGAAGTCTATCCTGGTCACCGGCGCAACAGGCAAACAGGGTGGCGCCCTCATCAACGCCCTCCTAGCCGAAGACGCCGATATCGAGATCCTGGCCGTCACCCGGAATCCGCAATCCAACTCCGCCAAAAAAGTAGCCGACAAATCGCCCAAGATCAAACTCGTACAGGGCGACCTCGATGACCCAGCGGGAATCTTCGAAAATGCCCGCCAAGTATCTTCCGAGCCAATCTGGGGCGTCTTCAGCGTGCAGGTACTCACCCCAACCCTTTGAGAGACTATCAACTAATACCAGCAGATCCCCATGGGCAAAGGCCAAACCGTCGAAAAAGAAGAACGCCAAGGCAAGGCCCTAATCGACGAAGCTCTGACCCAAAAAGTCCAGCACTTCGTGTACACCTCCGTCGACCGCGGCGGGGACGCATCCACCGACAACGCGACCAACATCCCGCACTTTATCAGCAAGCACCGCATCGAACATCACCTGTTTGAGCGGACGCAGAACGCAAGCATGTCCTGGACAGTGCTGAGGCCAGTCTTCTTCTTTGACAACATCACCCCGGACTTTTTCGGGCGGTTCGTCGTCACGGCGTGGGACGCGTACCTTCAGGGAAAGCCGCTGCAGTGTATCGCTGTCAGCGACATCGGGTATTTCGCTGCGCAGGCGTTTCTGAACCCGAATGAGTACCGGAATCGGTGCCTGTCGTTGGCGGGGGATATGCTTACGTATGAGCATATGCAGCAGACGATGAAGCGGAAGACGGGGCGGGAGGCGCCGACGACGTTTCGGCTGGTGTGCTATGCTGTGATGTGGATGGTGAAGGAGATGAGGATTATGTTTGACTGGTTCTATGCGCATGGCTACCGGGCTGATATTCCAAGGTTGAGGGAGGTGCATCCCGGCTTGAAGGATTTTGAGAAGTGGTTGGAGGAGGATAGTCAGTTTGTTAAGAGTAATTCTTAGTTCCTAGTACCTAGTTACTCTGTGTTATTACTTTGTAGTCTCTAACTGATAATGATAATATGTGGGTGTGCTGTTGAATGCCATGACTCGCTGTCCCCTCGGTATTAGGCTGACGCCTTAAAAGGACGTACTAACTACAGGGTGTGCTCTACTTATGTACACTTGACTTCCCACGAATCCAGTCCGTACCCGTCGCGATAAATTGACATATCACTGTACATACCATCTAAATCCTCATCTACTACAATAGAAACATGGAGAAAACCGCCGACTGTCTCCCCTACAACCCCAACATCCCCACCCCCTTCGGCTACCGTCCCTCCCTCGCTGCTGGTATCGTCTTCACGATCCTCTTCCTCGGGCTTACAATCGGTCACGTATGGCAATCCTTCCGGCATCGAAACATCTGGCTCGGACTAGCCTTCTCCCTGGGTGCATTCGGCGAGTTTACCGGCTGGCTGGGACGTACAGTAGGTTATCGCTGCCCGTACTCCGTCAAGCTGCTCGAGATGCAGCTGGCCGCACTAATCATAGGTACCTCCCTTGTCTCCCCTTGTCTCCACTTTCCCTTTCACTGGCTTCAAGTTAGCTAACGGTGACGATATGGTAGCCCCCGCCTTCACAACAGCCGGCATCTACGGCGTCCTCAGCCTACTCATCCCCCTCATCGGACACGACAAATCCCCCCTGCGCCCGAAATCATACCTCATAATCTTCATGACAGTCGACTTCCTCAGTCTCCTCCTCCAAGCCGTGGGCGGCGGCCTCGCCGGCGCAGCCTTCAGCCAGAATACCTCCCCCTGGCCGGGAACCTATACCATGGTCGCCGGGATCCTCTGGCAGCTGCTCTCGACGTGTGTGTTTGCGACGCTCCTCGAGTACGTGATCTACCGCGGGTTGGGGCCGATATCCCGGAGTCCGGCGCTAAGGCGGATCGCGCTGGGGTTGATGGTTGCGGTTACGTGTATGGTTGCAAGGGGCGTGTATCGGAGCATGGAGCTGGTGAATGGGTGGCGGGGGTATCTGTTTACGCATGAGGTGTATGCGATTGTTCTGGATGCGGGGATGATGTTTGTGGGGAGTTTGGTGCTGTGGGTTTGGAATCCGGCGGTTTTGATATTGGAGGCGAGGGAGCATGCAGGTGCGAGACGGATGCAAGGTGGGTTGGAGTTGAGGGCTGAGCAGGGGGGGAAGAAGTGAGCTTGTTGATATGTGTATATCCCATGGGGATTGGTAATATTGGGTGGTCGCGTGCCCAGCCATGAGATAATACCAAGGATTATTCTAAGGTCTTCTTCTGGTTTACATGACAGTGAGGGATCTTATACATAGCAGGAAACAGTTTTAAGGCAACTGCACAGACTGAGTGAAATGTCGTCTCTTTAGCCAGGCTCGAATCTATGGCCATTGTCAGCAAACTCGCTGTGACCCGAGTCTGTCACTCCGGGGAGATGAACAACGTTTAAAGAAAAGCAGCTGCAGCCTGGTCGTTATGGCATATGGCCTGTAATTTGCATGTGGGGATAAGTCTGATTGGGAGATCTCTGCTTTCGCCAGATTGCAAAGATTGCCCCATCGGCATTATCGAGACGCCAGGCCAAACTGTTCAGTTCACGGGTCATAACGCCCGGAGGCTATAGCCTATGGGAGTTCCAGGCCACATCCAATGGGATCACAGTGACTACATTGAGTTTTTGATCCACAGGTGTATAATGCCAATGCTGCGCCCAGGCTTACTATTAACAGCTTCATTGGACTCATGAGAAGAAGATGGGTTAGTATAAGATCGCAATGATAGGACACCACGACACGCAGTGAGGTGACCTCAACGGGGTGATAAAGGAGGAAAAGAAGCAATTATTTCGTCCTAGTTGAGCTATATGAAGTGATCAGGCACATACTAAGCTTACCTAGGGCAGAACACAGGCAGGCTGCAGGCAGTTAGCAGTGCGGCCGTCCCAGGACTCGGTGTAGCAATGAGGGTCTAATTTCTGACAATCTATTATTCTAACGTAGTATTCATATCAAACAGCATGAACCCTCTGTTGGCGGTGTTGAACCATGGTAGAATCGTGCGATCTGATGGTCATTCCAGAATTCGTAATGATATATTTCCTCACTACCCGATCTTTTACTGAGAACGGCGAGTAGCAGTAAGAATGGTTGACACTTAGCTAGTTACTTGTTTGACTAATGTAATGTTTTGTCATCTCAATCCATGGTATAATATAATGTAATCAGAAAGCATGCAGGCAACTCTATATACTGCAGAAAATGACCCTTTTTAGGACCTCTAAGTTCTAACTATACCTCACCAGAGAGCTCAATATAGAAAAGTGCGAGTCAGATAGATAATATGACTAAGAAGACATTGACTATGGAAACATGTCAAATATACCCTATAAAATCTGGAACTTTTATGGTGGTTCAGCAGTAAAGTAGAGCAGAGTCATTTAATTGCAACTCCATCTCCACCCTTGCCCAACCGTTGGTGGTACACATGTACATTGCCCAATGCTATGACTACTAGCGCCTTGACAGCAGCGCCAATCAAACATGCAAAAAGGGCAGTCATGATAGGTATTACACGCTATCACCTTGTCAGAAGATTCAGTCAAAAATATAGAACTAATCAAGTGATAAAGAAAGAAAAAGAAAAGAAAAGAAAAAAAGAGGGAAAGAAGAAAAAGAGGTGGAAGGTAGCAGTAGTGGGCAAGGAAAACTTGGAGCAAGTTACACTTACTTTTACCTAAGGTTTCCTCATTCTTGCAGATCTCATCAGGGGACTTCCACTGCAAGGGCTCGGAAATTTCTAGAATAACAGGATCGCACGCTGACTGTGGGAGCATCATTAAGGGCTGAGATTCGCTGTCCGGTACCACCAGGCACAGGTCATCCCAGAACACAGTGACCTTGGAGAACGGGGTGTCGGACTCTACAGCCTGGGCGAATGAGACCTCTTTTGCATTCCAATTGGCTGGGCTAACTCCGATCTCCCTGCCATTTCTGTACCACCAGTGACCCGCACCCGAAGGATGCGTATTGGAGATAAAGTAGCGCCCATTCTGGTTCTTCTGGATTGCCCACTGAGTTGGATCTTTATCTTTCACTGCGTACAGCCGGCCATCCCGATGTATCACTGCAAGTGACTTTTCACCACCTGTGGTATTCCGGGGAACATGCATTGTTGCAAAGAAGACATCCTTGCAACCTGGACTGTCTTTTTTAGCTTTAGCCTCGCCTTTGGCACCAAACAGGATCTGATTATTGGTATTGGTAGCGAGACCTGGCTGGAGCAGGATAATTGCTGCGACACACTGACAGAGTCTCCAAATAGACACCATTGTAGGAAGCTGTAATCTCCTGAATAGAGTGCAAGAGACAAGAAACGGAAAATTAAAATCAGTGTAAGGAACGGCAGTCTGAGGAAGCAGGGCTCCAGAAGCAATATTTATAGTTGACTGTAAGCCAGATTGATGTAGCTAGGTGTCTTGGGAATGGTAGTCGATGACCTCATGTATGGGCACTATTCTACCGGAAAGCACTGGTATGACTTCAAGACCGACGTTTGCCACCTCAGTACCATCATAGAATTGATTCTAGATCTATAATTTTCTTATATGACATGCTGATGGCTGTTTGCGTATCAATTGTAGCATTCATACGTTTTCAGTGATCAATCGTACAGACAGCCTCTCCGACGACACCGAGTACACTATTTGGGATGAAGGCTCCATGGACAGATTGAGTTGAGTCTGGTGCTGGCGTGCCTGGGTCTGGAGCTGTTACTGATGGGACTGGAGTGACCGAGGATGTGTAAGACGTGGGCCGTTTACAGTTCCTCCCGTTCGGTAGCCGCCGCAGTGGGGTAGAACCACCAGCTGTGGGCAGCACTGAGGGCAACCAGGGTTAGACAATCCACCATACGGATGCTTGGATGTAGTTGGCTTTCCGAGCCTTACCGATGGACTCCCGTGGCTGGAATTCCTGGCAAGCAGCAAGCCCCCTTTGTAGTTTGGCAAGCCGTGTTTGCAACTCCTCTCTCTCTCTCTCTCTCTCTCTCTCTTTCGCACCTGGGCCGACTTGGCAGCGAGAGTCTGTGAAATATCGTTGGCCAAGCAAGATCCCGCAGCCAAATCTACGAGCGTTATCTGTAAAGATCCTGAGCGCAACCTGCCTTTGACTTTGCCGATATCTACCAGGTATGAGCTTGATATCTACAACCCCCAGGCAATGGGTTCTTGGAACAAGAGTGGGTGGAGATGGCAGGATAGCTAGTGGGCAGACAGGGGCTCATCTTGACTCGAGATGCAAGACTGGTGACTGGACTACGGCGACGGACCAAGTGCAGGTGAAGCAGCGTCACACTGAATATATTTGCTGTATTTGCCGACCGTCTTGGTGGCGGTATCTCATTCATCCATGACGATGCCAGTCGTGAGCTGGGAATCCCTTGAGAGGAAATAATACCAGCAATGCCTCCAACCTGTTAAGCCTCTTGGTATGATCCTTCTGATCTATAGGATATTGATCACGAGCGCCGTGCGCCAGCTCAACTAGCGAGCCAACCGCATCGCAAATGCCGCGCCCAGTTGTGGGCGAGACCTTGACAAAGAGACAGTCCCGCTGGGTTGCAAACGCCTCAGCTTCTGCGTGCGACACGGCGGGTTCACCTTCACCTTCACCCATGGCGGCGATCATTGTCGCAGAAAAGGGGAGGGCCCCGTCTTCTTCGCAGCGGCTGCGCCACCTCTCGCACGAGGCGACCATTTCGTCCCATGATTCCCTTGATGAAGCGTCGTACGTGAAGATGAGGCAGAGATGTTGCAGGAGGCAGAGGTAAGCTGTGCCACCCCACCACAGGTCTCTGGGTGACGTGAAGCTGATATTGTAGAGGTAACCGTCGCAAAAGTAATCTGTGGTGTAGTCATCCGTAGGGTCGTATTCCCCGTAACCCTTCTCTCTCAGGAGTAGCTAATGAACCGCACGGGGTGAGCTCAGCCGGGGGGTACTCGGGAGCATGATACGCTGGGTACGTACCCTGTAAAGACCCATGGAGTCGGCGGTGCCTTTGGCGTTCGCAACAATAATGCACATAGATGTGGAACCAGGCTCGCGGGGTAGGTTGGTGGATGACTGCCTCACGGGTAGGTTGGTGGGTGACTGTCTCACATCGCTGATATGGATGGCGCGAGGGGATGGATCAACGGTTTCGCTCTCTGCAGCCGTGGCCGGCGCTGATGGCGCGGGCTCGCTGCCACGGATGCTACGGCTGCCCCTACTACGGAGCTTGCGGAAGATGACTCTGGCGTGAGACAGCATGGGTGACGGATGGGTGAGGTGGGCGAGGTGAGTGGATACGGGCAATGCTTGGAATATACCTGGAACCGAGGCACTCCCGGCCGTGACTTGTGCGGAAACAGCCTTGGCCGTGTTTTCGAAAAGCAAAAAAAGATTGTCAGAATTGCCTGACCGAGATGCTCTGTGACAGTCACTGGTTGAAGGAGTCGGACAACGCCTTGGAGGTTACAGGGACCAGGTTCCTGTGTCCCCCGCATCTTACTGCACGGAGGCCCGGACGGCCCGACAGACCCTGGAAGCCTATAGTATGGAGTATGAAGGAGCTAGTTTGGGCACTTTCCTTTCCTCTTTCAGTCATTGCCGCTTTAAAGGAATGAGCTAGGTGAGTTAGGTGATTCACTCGTGCCTTTAAGGTGATAGGTAGGGTTCCAGGTAAAGGGTTTCTTTATTAACAAATGTACATTGGAAAGGCTGATTTTTATGACCCACACAGAGATTTGCTCTATGTATAGGACCTAGCAGGTGTAGATCCTATAGTGGCTTTTTGTGGTTTAAGTATATTAATGTATAGAATCTCTCCCCTACCGAAGTGTTAGTGATGAAGTATCGGCCAGAACATTGCATGAATTGCCCATTGTGTGGAGCTTCAAGCTTGTAAGACAGTCCTAAAACAGGAACGAAGCTAAGGATGCAGAAGAGCTGTACAGTCGAAGGTTATATCATTCAACATTACTTGCCATTAGAGAGGCTAAACGAGATGACTTGCATTCGGTGTATCGGTAAGAAGGATTATTCTAAAGATCTTATTCTGGTTTAGAGTGAGGAACTTCTGTATTGCAGAAAACTAGTTCATTGTCAACTGCACAATTAGAGTATAAGATCTTCTCTCCAGCTAGTCTCGAACTATGGCCATGGTTAGCAAACTCGCTGGGGGCCCGAGTCAGTCACTCCCTCAAGAAAAAGAACATTTAAAGAAAGCAGTTGCAGCTTGGTAGTTATAGAACGCGACCTGTGGGGGAAAGGTCGCGTGTTAATTGTTAGCGGGGATATATTCCGTTTCGGACATCTTTGCTTTCGCCGGACTTGCAGAGATTTCCCCATCTTAGCTCATGAGCCACAATCTGTAGACGCCATAGCCTATAGGGGTGTCAGACAACATCCAATAGCCGTCCTGCAAGTCAATTCCCTAATAGGAATAACACGACGCTAAGAGATCAGGATTCAAATGCCGGTCCGGGCTCTTATACTAAGGCATTAAGTAATCATTACTCAGCTCGTTACATCTTTAGGGCATTATTAGTCTAGAGGGCTCATCGTCTGTATAACTCCAGGCCATTCCCTCTGCTGACTGCACTGCCAATTTCTCCCACAGTCGTTGACATCCCTCCGAGCATGCGACTTCCACCCAGGCGAATGTTTCTAAAATCCCAACAAAAAGTGGGTACGACGTGACACTTAACCCCCGACATAGGGTTTCCACATGTTCGACTAGCCGAGGGTGTTCTGGCATCTCTTCTGCCGCGATGGCCGCCACGGTGGCACACCACAGAAGCAACGGACTGCACTCGACCTGAGTCATTTGGTCGAGTTTGCTGGCGAGCAGCGGGAGTATCATGGCTCGGATCAAGGCCGAGCGCGGAAGTGGAAAGGTAACGTGTGTTGCGTATAGGTTCGCAGCCAGTCGGCAGGTGAGGTACAGCCCATGGGAGACGGAAAAGTCATCCGGGGACAGGTCGCACATATCAAGCACGGATTCAACTGGGTCCTGCTCGTCGGGTAGGCTGAAGATGGCGTGGTGGACTTGGTTGCGGACGTCGGCGAAACTGTCGCAGTCTGATGGATCGAGGTGGCGATTGTAGTACCATTGGACCAGGGTGGAGTATTCGCTGAGGTGGAGGAAGACGTCCACGATGGGGCCTTGTACCGGTGGGCAGACGGATAACAAATACTTGAACCCGACATTCTTCGTCGTGGATGAGTCGTCTGGAAGGGGAAAGACGCGCAGAGGAGACGGCAGGTTGATCTCGTTGCCTTCCACATCGACCCGGGGGAAAAGCGGTTTGGTCAGAGCGTGGGCCGCTTTCATTAGGTCCGCACTGGATGAATTAGCGGACAAACTTTGGCCTCTGAAGGGGTGTAGACTGCCCTACATTGTGATCAACCAGCCCAGTGCGAATAGCTTGATGGTCTGGATCCCGCCCAGCTGGCGCAGCAGATCACAAATGACATTCCAGTGCATGGAATGATAGTCCCGGCTGCCATAGAACGACAGTGACTGCATGTTCACAAACGGGGGCGTGAACGGGCTTGGGTCACGACTGAGGTCTCGTCTCGTGGTCTCGTTGACGGCCAGATGCAAGATGGCCAGGATGACTCCGTCTCGCCATTCTTCATTGGTATAGTCGGCCACATGGTCGCGCAGCAGCCGCAGAAGCCGGCCCTTGTAGTATAGCTGATCCCGCGTGTCCAGCACCGGATTAGAGCCGTAGCTGATGCGCAGGACGTCTCGATGGCACGAGGCGGCCCATAGGGTCGTATAGATCAAGATATTGTTTTCCCAGTTCGGAGCCAGCCGCGATTGGTAGCATCTCCCGGCGTAATCGGCACGGCGGAAGTTGGGCCAGAGGTTCATGAACGCTAGCATGTTAGTCTATCGCAGGATCGTGCAGAGAGAGAGTGGACCAACCATGATGAAGAAGGTCGTCTACGCTTGGTCCAACGTTGGCATCCACCGGAGAAAAGGGGTCTACCCTGCTAGAGACAATGCTCAGGGACAGGGGCGGGAAGGTGCTTCCTTGCGCCGGGTTGGACACACGTACTCCTCCACATGTGCCGCAGATGCGGAAAAGAGTCCCGTCGCTAATTGAGTTTTGCGTCTGAGTTTGACTTTGAGGTACTGTTACGCTAGTTCGGGTCCCTGTAGTCTGATGTTCGAAAGATCCGTGGGCCTGGGCCTGGACCTGATCCCTGACCGTTCGACAGGAACACCCTTGGTGCGCTAACTGTCTGTCCTGCGTCTGACGTTCAGCAATCAATTGCTCTCGCTTGGCCTCCTCCTCCTGTCGGTATGTACTCCGTTTCTCTGAGATGCGGCGGCGGATCAGGGCTGACCGTGTGTTGCGGGATTTAGCGTCACCTCCTCGGCCCAGCGAGGGGCCGTCCACAAAGAGGATGGGCTGAGGCTTGCCACCTCGTGGGGTCATGGCCAGCAATCCACACAATTTACCACGGCCGATCTCTGACAAGGAGGGGTCCACGGTCGATCGGATCCTTCTGACCATCAGAGCAGCAAGCTGACGTGGGACTGGGAGTATTTTCCCGCACGTGGCTAGCGTGACTAGCGTGCGGATATCTGCACGACTTTGTTGGTCTCGAATCTCGATGGCAATTGGGTGGATGGATTTGACGGCTTATAGAGGAGCTAAAAGTAGTCCAATTAGAGGAGCGAAACACATTTCCAAACCGGGTATGGTATGTCATAGAAAGGAGGTGCTCTATATTCGACAATATCCCACATAGAGCACTAAACTAGAACTAGACTCGGATCAATTGTATTTGTGACAGTAACCCAGACAGCGGCTTCCTTAATGAGTTAAACAGTGCAGTTGTAAAACTTGTAGCATCCCAGCTGAGCCCCCGAAAGGTTGAGGAATGAGTATTCCCGCCTTTCACCCTCAGAAGGCCATAAGGCACCATATCTGGGAATAGTTTCAGGACGGAAAGACTCAGTAACAGTGGGCGATAGGTAGAACAGAAAGAGGTTAGATCCATGTATAATGATAAATCAAATCATTGAATAACCTCCTCCAAAGTTACGGTCCAGTATCCACTTCAACTCATCATGATTAGGTCCAAAAGAATTTCACTTTGAAAAACTCCTCATGCAACTTCGTCAGCTAAGAAAACTCTGCCCTTCCCAAGCAACCTCTTCCGCGAGCTCATTCTTCCTCCTGAAGAACTCTTCCCGAATTGCATTCTCCTTCTCTACCCCTTGTCACACTCCTGCCCCGCATGCATATCACTTTCGCTGATCCCAACTGTGTCCCAGTCGAGATCGAGCTTTCCTCGTACTCTTCCTCATGCTCGTCTTTTGTCTCCTGCTTCTCCTGCTTCTCCTGCTTATAACCTGTGATTTTCCCTTCTTCATCACGGATCGGTACAAGTGTCTCTTGACGGATGACATTTCCATTCTCATCAATAATATCCCTTGTAATGCTGTCAGGGTCTGTGCGTTCAAGCTTGAGATGCACAGGAATGAGAGGCTTCATTTAGTTCTTCGTTAGTATCATGAGGAGGAAAACTTCGGGTTCAGCACCCATATCTTTCTGAGCCTCTGGAACGACCGAACCCTGAAATCTACTCCGCTGGAACACACGACCAGGCCCTGATCGTGCTGCACCTGGTCTCAGCAATGCCGGCCATTAGGACAGAGAATGGGTTTGTAAGTATAGTTACCTCCTTTGCCTGGTACGTCGACCAACCCTCATTCTGGAGCTTTGCAAGCGACCCCCCGCCGCCCCCAACCTTACCAAACCCAGTCGCTGCAAGGTTGAGCGCCAAGCTGATATTCTGGCTACTGCCGCTGCTGTGCCCTACTTGAAGAGAAACTAGATTCAGATTAATCAATTGACTACTTGTGCCAAAAAGCAAAACTCCATTAATGCAATATTCATCATGAATCATAATCACGGATCCCCCGACAACGCCCCCAATCTAGCCATCACCGTCCGCGAAGGCGACTCCCCCTTTTCGTCAAATAACAGCACCAGCATCTGCATCATAATCGAGCTCCTGAGACCTTGCACCTCCTTCCGCGACGACGACGACGACGACGAAGACATTCCACTGGAACAACTCGACGGCGAGCCCCCCTCACCCGTTTCTTCCTGCTGCACCATATCCGCCATCAACCGTAGCACATCCTGCCACCGCCGCCGCAACGTCTCCAGCTCTTTGGTTAACCGCTCATTATCGACCTCGAGCTTGAGATTCGCATTCTTCGTCTCGGCTAGCAACCGACTCAGCGCGTCATTCTCCGCCCGCAGCTCCTCCATCTTCTTCCGGAGTTGGATGCGCTCCTGTTCGCGCCGCTCGCGGAATCGGCGCTGCGCTTCGCGGTTCTGGGATTGGCGGCGGTTGGGCTGTCCATTAGCTTTTAGCATCACATCACTCTTGCCTGTATCGCAGAGGGAAAGGTAGAAAGTACATTAGAAGTAGCATTCACGTCCGGATACCCGCCGAGCTCGACGGGCGAATCCTGGTAGGCGGCTGTTGCTTGCGGCGAGAGCAGAAACAGCTCTTGGGGCGCGGGCATATGTACTGCTGGGAATTGCAGGGAGCTGCTCGTGGTCGGCGACATGGTGCAGTTGGAGTCGCTGTCCATGACTTCATCCCATTGTAGGGAGCGGGGGCGGAGATCGTAGGGCATGTCTTGTTGCGGACGGGGGGGCATCGATTGATGTGTGTACATATCCATTTTATTTTCACTGAGGAACTGAGAGAGCAATTTAATGGCCTCAAGGGCGAGAGCGCAGAGGGCGCAGTTCATATATAAGCTTGTGACACTGGCACTGGCACCACGGCGCCGGTCATGACATCGTGACTGATCGAATCAATAGGCTATTATATTAGGCCATACTATTTTAATTAACTAGCTCCGGCCATCTCCCGCCAGAGGCCATGCAATCTGCAGGCGATTGAGCAGACAAGTCGAGATAGTGTATTTTAGCTCCAGCCGAATCGGGAAAATGGTCTCTGGAACTTCCTCACAACAATTAAAACCGGGGACCCTTGAGCCTCGATATCCCTACCCGATCGCATCTCTTCCGACAATGACAGATACTACGGGCTTGGCAATGCCTCTATACCCGACCTGGCAGTGTCTAGTTCCTTTGTGATTGGTGCAATGTCAGCCCAGCAGATCTAGTCTGTTGGGACCAGGAGATGTTTGTTGCCCTGCCCGTTTTCCCGTGTTTCACCGGCCTCGCTTGTCCAACCCCATTGCAGCATAGCTAGTGTCTTTATTCTGGGAGGTGCAATTTTACTCTGCATTGGCTGTTGGGCTCAATCAATCTATTTCGTTATCTGATCCATTATTTCCATCAATCAGCGCCGCTGCTGATAACATTAAATGCAGTCCTTCACCCTCGTGGGCCCCGCGCACATGGAAGGACTGACTGCCATGTGCGGATTCTAATTATAGCGTAATGCGCTTATTGTGTGCATGCTTACCTATAACAAGCTACCTGCTATCATATTCTCCTTATCTGTCAGGATGGTCGTAATACAGAGTCAATTAGTCTATAAGCTAGTATAGGAGCTCTAAACCGGTATATCTAAATAGGCTCATCTCTTGGTTCAATCAGGACCTCATTCACCGCCACATGCGCCGGCTGTCGCAGCGCATACACAATCGAGTTGGCCACATCCTCGGGGTCCAGAATCTTTGCCCCCGACGGCTCGCCGTACTTTTTGATCGCCTCCGCGTCCGTCGACATCCCAAGCAGATCGGTGGCCGTGTTCCCCGGCTGGACGGCTGTCACACGCAGCCCCATTCCCGCTGTCTCCAACCGCAGCGACTGCAGCGTCGCCTCCACGAAGAACTTGCTGGCCGAGTATACGCCCAGCCCGGGGAAGACCTTGCGTCCGGCGTCGGAGGAGATGGCGACGATGTGGCCGCTGCCGCGGGCCAGCATGCCGGGCACCGTCGACGACAGGCAGTGCAGGAGACCCTTGCAGTTCACGTCGACTGTGCGCTCCCATTCATCTGTCTTGACGTTGGCCATCATCGTGAAGTACATGACACCCGCGCAGGACACCAGGATATCGACCGGACCCAGCTGCTCGTTTGCAGCCTGCACCAGTGCTTCCACCTGCGCACGGTCGGTGACGTCGGTGCGCTGGATGAGGATCTTGCTGCCTTGGTCGGATAGTCGCCGCTGCAGAGACTCAAGCGCATCCATGCGGCGAGCCGCCAGTGCAACATGGCACCCTTCGCGAACGAGGGCGGTGGCCACGGCGGCACCGATGCCGGATGACGCGCCAGTGATGACGGCCACACGGCCGTTCAAGGGACCCCGGATGGCGGCAAGAGGCTTACCCAACCGGGCAGGGGCCTTGGGAAGCCATCCACGAGCGAACCAATGGCGAGTATAGGTCTCCAACAATGCGCGATCGACCTTGGGCCGTTCTACCACAGAGCGGAATGGCCTGGTAGCCGCGTTGTCGAGCACGACGATTCCCCTCAGGAATTCCACTGTGGGCATACCACTTCGCAGAATGTCAACTGTAAATGCGCCGTCGCCTCCCTTGACCGATCCTTGTTTCTCGGTCCAAAGCGCAACCCACTCATCCCATCCGAGTCGTTTGGTCGGGTATCCCAATTCGGACAGAGCGTCAAACACCTGTCTTGTGTCTACCGGATCCGGGTCACCCAGGTGGAAAACCGTCTGGTCGGCCTGCGTCTGCGTGGCCAGGTGGACAATCGACTTGCTGACAAAGTCCACCGGAGTCATTTCGGCCCTCCAGCCGTCGACGTCGGGCGCATAGCCCAGTTTGATGGATTCGACGATCAATGCCGACAACAAATCCCAGGCATTGGCCGCCCCCGTGACGCTGTGACCGCTGATCGTGCCTGCACGGTGTATCTTGACGGGCAGTCCACGGCGACCGGCCTCCAGGACCAGCTGCTCGGCCACCCACTTGGTCTGTCCGTATCCGTCCAGCAGCTTCGTGGGAACGTCTTCAACGGGTAGCATGGCGTCCTCGGGCCATCCCTTTTCACCCGAGGGAGGCAAAACGCCATTGGTGGAAACATACTGTACTGTTGCGCCGCCCTTGCTGGCCAGACGTAGAATCTCTCTCGTTCCTCCGACATTGGGACCCCGCAGGGCTGCGTAGGGGTACACCAGGTTGACGGTAGCAGCGGCATGGACGATGACATCCACCCGAGCGGCCAGGTCGTCAAACGCCTCGGGGGACAGACCAAAGCGCGACCGAGACAAGTTACCAGGAAGGATCTCGACGCGTTCCATGATCGAGTCGCGCCAAAGACCCAGATCGAGCAGGTTGCGACGGATACGAGCCACACCGCCAGGTTGATCATCGTCGGCGGGTTCGTTAAAACGCACCAAGCAGATGATGTGCGCGGATGTGCTTTCCAGCAGATCGTGGAGGAGGAAAGCACCCAGGAATCCAGTCACACCGGTCAACAGCACCGTTTGTGCATCGGCCACCGATCGGATTTTCACATCACCAGAAGGCCTGATGTCCTCATCCAACGTTGCGTCTGCACGCAGAACAGCCGGCAGATCGGCCTGCACGGCAGCGGTGTGACCGTCTCGGACAGCCCGCACGGTCTCCAGGTGACCGGTCAGGGTAGAGTTCTCGGCCAAACGCGCGATGGGAACGCGGAAACCGAACTCTCGCGAGAATTTCGACGCAAGTTCCGCCAGGGAAAGGGAGTGGCCGCCAAGGTCGAAGAAATTGTCGGTTGGCTTCAGCAACGCCTTGGGAGTTCGCAGTGTTGTGGCCCAGATAGCGGCTACTTGGTCAATACCGATGGGATCCTTCTCCTTGGCCCCATTGCCATTCACCGGAGTGGGAGCGCGGGGAGGAGGCAGTCGTTTCAGGTCCACCTTGCCAGACACCTCGTGGGTCGGCAGCTCGTCCATTTCCACCCACAGGGCGGGGATCATGTAATGAGCCAGGTACGGCGCCAAAGTCTGCCGCGCCGCCGGGCTGTGACCGGAGGGGTTGATCTCGACGACCGGACGATCGGTCCTGTCCTGATCTCGGACAATGTACGCCACCAGCTGGCGATCCAAACCTTCGCCGTGCGCGATCACGGCACAATGACTGACCGCCAGGTGTTTGATGATCTCGTTTTCAACCTTACCAGGAACCACCGAATAGCCACGCAGCTTGATCATTGCACCTACACGACCGGTGATTTCCAGCAGCCCGGAAGGCAGAATGCGAGCACGGTCGCCGGTGCGGTACATGCGCGCAGCGGGTGTGGGGTCGAACGGATCCGCGGTGAAGGCTTTGGCAGTAGTGTCGGGGAGATTGATGTATCCGCGAGCAAGTAGGGGCCCTCCAACAAAGAGCTCTCCGCTCTCACCCTCGGGGACCGTCTTGCCATCTTCACCCAGAAGATAGGTGTGCTTCGGATCCAGAGGGGGGCCAACGGGACAATATGGGGCATTGTCATCGACCATTTCTCGAATATCGCCGCACGCAATCTCATGTGTTTCGCATGCGCTGTAGCAATTCAGTAGCCGGGTTGACGGCAGGGCCTTGATGGCCCGTCTAGCGAGATCGGTCGTGACCACCTCACCGTTCAACCACAATGTGCGTAGATGAGGCAACCGAGCACCGAGATCGGGGTGACGCGCGAGCACGGTGGCCAGCAACGTTGGCGTCATGAGAGTTTCGGTGATGCGTTTCGCCGCCAGGAGATCCACCAGCGCTGCGGGATCGTAGCTCACGTCGTCTGGAACCGCCACGACAGTGGCACCACGCAACAGAGGCCGCAGAATCTCCCAGATAAAGAACACATTGCAGGCCACCCGATCACCAGGCTGCAGATCCTGCACGCCGAATCGGAGATTATACGAAAGCACAGGCGCTCGATGTGGGTTGGCAATTCCCTTGGGTTTGCCTGTAGTTCCTGAGGAATATGACACAAAGGCGAGTCGATCGAGATCATCCTCGGCCGGCAGAGGAGTCGACGGTTCCTTGGTGTGTCCGTTGGCATGTGTCGCGGGCTCGTCCAGAGCGATCAACGGCACATCGGCTTTGACCTTATTTGCTTCGGCGCGGTGAGTCACCACGACTACTGGCTTCGCGTCTTCAAGGACGTCTGCCAGGAGATCAGGAGGATAAGCCAGCTCGAGAACAAGGAATGCTCCTCCTGCACGAAGAGCGGCCAGGCAGGCGATCACATAATGAGCGCTCCGAGGGAGAAGCACGCCAACTAGGCTGTCTCGTCCGACACCATAGCTTCGCAGACGCTGAGCCAGAGCATCCACTTCGTTATCTAGTTCGGCATAGGTGTATGTGGTAGAATCATCTTCTAGTGCGGGGGCATCGGGAGTCGCATGGACCTGCTTGGTGAACAGGGCCGAGAGGTCTTTTGTGGTATCGAGAATAGACATTGAGTGTATCAGCTTTCAATTCAGTCTGAGACCGTTGTCCTGACACTTTGAAGATCTCCGTTTCGAGGGGTTGAGGGGTATTTGTGGGACGGTGTGGAGGCGGTAACGTGGAGAAGAAGCAAGAAGAACGAGTGAATTGACACCGCGGTGTCGGCGGCAGAGAGTAAAAAGCAAAGAGAAATCTGGAAGCTGTTAGTGGACAATGTGAGAGGATAATCCGATGAGGCGTGGAGGGACGTGGGAGGAGTGAAACTTACTGGGTGGATTGGGGATGGAACAGAAGAGTGAGGCAAAATGGACAAATTTCTTTTTTGTTGAGGAAGAACAAGAAAAGTACCTTAGGTGCCTGACCTTATTGAATAATGAACAGGGAAGCTGGCCTCAGGAAGCTATGGGGAGAACCAATTAGAGCCGGATGGAAGTGGAAACCCTGAGAATATCCGTTGGATTTACTGGGAACTATCGACTCCCCACTAGACCCAATCAGCGGGGAAGCTGGAGACATCTGCCACATCTTATCGAGGTTCTCATCACGTTGTATCATGATATCATATTATAGGTACAGAGAAGAAAGAGACAAAAAAGGCAACTGCTCGTGAGACCGCTGGTGATCGGAGCGACTGCAGGTGGAAATTTGCCTGATCAATATGAGCATGGATACCCCTGGAGGCGCATCAACCGTGACCCGATAAGGATTTCTGTTGACAGATTCAATTGTCACATGCATATACCACGAGTCAGGTGATCTCACCCCACTTACCTCTAAATCTCATTGGCTCATTCAGCCAGGGCCAGAGTGGGGTGGATCCACCCCCATCATGTAAATGCCTCAGGCACACTTGGAGATGGGAACGCTGCAGAGGTACGTTAAGACTCAGGATGACGTACTTCTCTATCCTAATTTTTACGAGGATATGGCTCAGTCTCTTCTTACGGCATAAATGGAACCTAGATGACAAGCTTTCCAGGCATCATAATCATGGTTTGTTGGAGGTATATATAGTCCTTCCAAAGACTCCAGACGGAAATATTTCCTCCAATAGAGCGCAGACTACATGATCATTTCTGAGTATTCCAAAAAGGATCTAAATTGTGATCATCCGCCCCGTGAAGTTTCCTTCATGACTGCGTCTGGATCAAAGACAGGATTCGGGATTGGGATTGGCGAGAATGGCACGTCCAAGTTGCACAAGTCCAAGCCCATGTCTGGAACTTGGCTCCAGTCCAAACCCATGTAAGATCCGTCCATCGGTTCTATATCAGGAATATTACCTGGTTCAATTGGATCGCCATCCTGCATAAAACCAGTGGCTTGCTTTCGAGGAGTACAATACTCGGTAGCGTGAGACATTGACCGAAAAGGAGCGGCAGTCGACAAGTCGGTCCCCAGGGGCGATCCAAGCGAAAAGGGCAGAGTATGCACGACAGAGTCAGCTTCGACCATGTCCATGCTAAGCGCGTCCCGGTTCTGAGAAGGAGATTTGAACTTCCATAGAGTGAGCCACGGCGGTGTCTGCTGCAACCTCTGTGGATTGCCGTCTTCGCTTTCAAACCACGACCGCATTCTGTTGAACACGGTGGTTAATTTTGTAGCGGGCCACAAAGGACCCCATCCTGCGGACATCTGAATAACGCGATCGAGGCGCTGGGAGACCTGGAGTCCGGTGACTTGCAACCGTGCACCGTGAGTCGGTAATTTGGCTGCCGCAAAGTATAGTTTAACCAAGATCATGAATGTGTAGATTATCCGAATCAAGTACATGGCGGGTAGGGCTCGCATCGTCGACATATCCAGCGAGGTGAAAACTCGAAAGATGTTATCTGTCGTTTCCATAAACTCGGGAATGGCGTGTGTCTCAATTGCAACAATTGATGGCGAGTCGTCGGTAACATCATCATTCGTCGGTGTGCAGTACGCCACTTCATTTATGTACAAGTGTGAGAAATAATACGAAAATTCCAGGGCCTCTGTAACAGATTCTCTGATCAGTCTCATTCATGGTTGAAACAACAAAAAAGGAGGATTTACCGTCCCAACAGCCATCGGCAACGTCCTTACGCCATGCGTTGAGCTGCCGTTTGAACTCACGATGTGTCATCTGGATCCGAACAGCTCGTGATTTATCAAGAGTAGAAGTCTCTTCCGTAGACAATCGCATCGCAAATTCTTCGGTTATATGTTGCAGCCTGATATGCTGACACAGGACCTTGTCCGACGGAAGGGCCGCTGGCGAAGTTTCCAATACCTCCAGGCATTCGTCCATAAGACGGGTCCATCTCATGACGTTCGGAGCGCGAAGGGACATGGAGGTGCTGGTATAGACAACGTTAACACCGCCGCGCAAGAGAGACGCCGTCTCGTTTTCTCCTCCCTTACTTCGAGCAAATATAGTGACACCCTAACCACACTCTCCGAGCTTCCAGCGACTCAGCCCCGAAGCTAACCCCAGATTTGGCATTCAGACTCTCCCCTAATCTCATGATCAAGGCCATGTTCGCTGCGGTGTGGCTAATCTGGTAAATGTCCATTTGTTCCCCGGGCTCTATGGGCTCGATCGTGCGATACCATATGGCGGACACAATCAAAGCCTGGAGCAGTCCGATGGTATATTGGTCCGTCCGGAGCATGCAATGAACATATGCCTGAACAATAAGCTTCCGCAATTTCCTCTGAGTCTCAAGCGCACAGAATCCTGAGGAGGCCACGTCGAGAATGGCCAGGAAGAGAAGTGGGTTATCACTTCGGACGTTGGCTGCCGTGGCGCCTTGGGGAAAGACGACAACCGGGAACGTGGGAGCCATGGTGCTCAAGTAGCGACCGAATATTGTCTCTGCAGTACGATCATCGAGGTCCGTGATGTTCTCGGCGAGCCATGAGTGTATAGTAGATTCGAGATCTTCCATCCCATGGTTGCCTACCGGTGGGCGGAGTCGGCCACATTAACGATAAGTACAACACGCTACTTCAGTATGATTTGCAGACTAACCATTAATGAGCAAATTCCGATCATGTTGTTGGGTGTTGTGCGACAAATTCGAAGGCGAACGGAGGTTGTCCCCGCTCGACGGAGGTATATCCCCAGCGCTGTCCTCCAATTCCGCGGAGGACAACATCAATTCGATCCTCGATTGGATCTCCAGAATGCGATTGCTTAATTGTCCTTGTCTCTTCCCTGGTTGGCTGGTGGCACCAACGCAAGGCTTGCCAGACTTCTGGCACCTGAGGCACGGCTTGCCTGGTTTCGGCTGGTCGCATCTTACTTTGGAGGCCCGGCATGACTGGCATGCTCGAGGAATATTGCTGTCGGGTTGGAAAGACGTTGGCAAATAGGAAACTCAGTTATCTCGTCGGCATCGACGCATTTCACTCACATTTTCTGCTGCTGGTCTTGTCCCATGCCCCCGTTGCCCGGTTCCGCACCATTGTCAGGAAGTGAAAAGGGTGTATCTATTCCGAACTCCATGGATGCATGCTATGAATATTAACCAGATGAAGGAATTAATGCGGTCGATGTTGAGGGAGTAGAGTAGAATATCAGACGGATCGATAATCACGAAAGCGATAGGAAGGTGACAGAAGCCAGCAGCTGCTAGTTACCCACCCCACCTCCCCTTCACAAGAGTTGAGGGCATCTAACCAATCCCGGACACGGTCGACACGATCGAACGACTTGAAAGACTAGCGCATGACTTGAAAGCGACGACGTAAATTGATAAGATGGCAATTCAAATTCAAGATATCGCGAAATGAGGGGTGCCATGTTGAGAATTCAGAAAAGACAACAATTAGCTTCATTTGCCAGTCAGCCCGCACTAAGAACTGATCCTTGCAGCTTTAGTGTGGCCGAGCATAGACCCCAAGGAGCTAGACTTCGCAGTGGATAGAGAAACGTGTCTAGGTAGCGCTGACTGTCGGTAAAGAACCAAGTAGAGCAGTATCTGGAGTGTCGGTTGGCATACAACAGTTTACCACTCTTCTCCACCAGGAGACACAGAATACTCTGGTCTCTGGCACTAGATTTGCTGGAGCAACATAGGATTGCAGTCCAGCACAGATGGGTACCAAGCAAAATGACAAGTACGAGCGATCGATGGGCTCTGGGTTGGAAGGTTTGATGTTCCCAATGTGCAAGGCCTTGCTTGCCCATTGTGTCTCTTCGGGGGGTTGATCCTCGTCAATTTATTTCTCTTTTCTGTATACAGAACAAAAAGGCACGTTTGCTGAGTCCCCATCCTGACCGGAGATCTACTTAGCTCTATATGTATTGCGAAGACAAGCTCGGTGGCAGATGTGGTGTTAGAGACGGGATCGAAGACGTGGGTGTCAAAGCCTACGTCTTAAAGGTACCAGATTACATTGTCGCTCAGGCACATTTCGAAGGCCGGGCTGTTGGCGTGGATATAGCCATTCAGTTGCGGATGAAGACATGTATCAGCCAGTAAAGTAAAAGACCTAGAGGGGAGTGGATGGTGGAATAACTTACAGGGAAAAAATTTGGCGCCATTTGAGGCGTCACGTTAGTCTTTGGCGTATTGATAAACTGCGGATACCAAATGCTGAAATTCCCACGGCCACCGGTCACATCTGGATACTGGTACGACAAGTTCGCAACCTGAGACGCCATGCCGGGCAGGTACCTGCGGACGTTGTGCAGGGCAAGGAATGAATTCTACTCCTGGTTGTCCGTGTAGAGAAGGACAAATTCACGACTCTGCCGCATGACCCTCTCCATTTGTCCCCGGTTGTAAATGATCACAGGCCCATAGGAGCCGGCATCCTGGTCTTGATACATGCTGACGTACGGGTGATAAGTCCATATTCGGCTCTGGAGGCCGTGGTTCGGAGCGGAATTGTCTGCCACGAGCCTGTAGAGATATTATTAGGCATCAGAAGATATTCCCTGGAAATTGGGGCAGACACACCATTTGTAGACAAAGCATGCTCCTGGTGGAACTGCGTCCCCGACATCAACGGCACTCGTCCCATTGTAATATACGCTACCTTCGGACACTTTGGTATAGTACAGCCCCATCGAATGCATGCTTGAAGAAATCTTCCATCCTGTTGACGAACAGGACCTGCCAAGATTAGTATAATGCAAGAAAATATCATTGATTTGTGAATACCGACCTCGATCATATCGCCGACTTCACCGCGGATTATCGGTCCCTGAAACCCAAGCCAGTCTGGCTGGTCAGATCTCGTCTCGAACGTCTCATCGGTGTATCCCCTATATAGCGCCTTGTCATATCTAGTTCCAATGACCGTGCGATTGGCGATGTGTCCATAGGTCTGCGCACGGAAGGACTCGTTGAAGGGTACACCGAGCCACTTGTCCCATCCTACACGTTCATATTCTCAGTTAGTGTCTATGGACGGATGTGCATTCAGACTCCATACCAGTTGGTGCATAATCCCAAGTCACAACCTCGGCTGCGACATAGTATCGACGAACAGTACCGGAGAAGTGAAAATTTGCAGGAACATAGTACGGCAATTGCCCATTCAAACTGGCTAAGCACTCTTCCAAGACCAAGGGTTGATGAGCATTTGCCGTGGACGGCGCTGCAAGGGTGCCAGCAGCCACCGCGAGGAGGGATAATGAAAAGAGTATAGAATGCATCATAACGGTATCTCAGGGAATCATCTAAGGGAGGTTTCTGGATATAAAAGAAGTAAAACCAGTCAACATAGTGTCAGCTACCATACGAAACGACGAATGCAAGATACAATATGCCAGTGGTCAGTCACCACGATAAATGCAGGATGTAGCAAGATGGAAACTGTCTATTTTCCCGGTGGATGTAGGACATTGACAGCTGAAAGACTCATCAGGAAGGGGCCGTGGAGAGTGAGAAATCTGAAGGCATGCATACCCAGTGCAATACTATGGAAGTGACAGACAGAGAGTCCGACATGATTTTACAATGATCAACTGCATAGTTCAAAAACTCTGACCAAAGGAGTCTATTCCTTAATACTCTACCCCTTGTACTCATAGTGCTCGTGCCATGCTCATATAAAGTTATTCACAGTGCTAGGACAGACTGACAGACTAAGGAAAGCCATAGTTAGTTGGTTACTAAGGTAGCCCTGCAAAGTGCAAACATCCCAGTAACATAACAATCTAAATAGTAGTCTGACACTAGCCACCTAAAGTCGACTCTTAATTAATTCGACTTCACCATGCTCACTCCCTCGTCCGTACTTTCTTTTGCTGTCCCTCTCATCTATTGCCGTATTATCCCTATCACCACCATGGCCACATATCGGTACTGCATACCATGACTCATAAGACGAGACGAACAACTAATCCACTTTTACAGGGAAGCCTGGAATCTTTTTCAAGATGAACCCAACTTTCCCTCCAAGAGTAACGGAATGAGGGTGATGACTTCGGACCAGAACACGACTCCTACAACATTATCGAAAGCAGAATTGATCTCGGAACTTCGGCATCTTCGACAAGACTTGCAAGAGCTCCAGTCTGCCAGGTAAGACAGTCTCTTGCGATCATTACAATGACATTGATTGCATGTACTCAAACAGTAATCCAAGTCAAAATCCGCAAATAAGCGAACGACCTGAGCCTTCCACCTCCGCCACTCAACCAGACAATTCTGTTCCCCATCGAGACCCTGGGGCTGAGAAGCCGGAAACATTACGCTGCTGGGAATCCTGTTGCAACGGCCGGTTATTTTCAAACCGAAGTAACTTGGTACGCCATCAGCGCGAGCGAAGGGGCGAGTCGGCGAAGCTGCGGTGTTCCTTTTGCGATGCGGTTTTCTTGCGCAGTTCCGCCCGGAACGCGCATGAGGCTGCCAGGAGATGTCGTCGATGAACGGAGCGTGCAAGGAATGGGAAAGAGCGCTATCAATGACCCCAGTTTGTTTTATCAGTGGCTGAATATAGAAAGAAAGTCATCTAGGTCGTTCTTGTCAATGTGAACTATATATGCGAATTCTCGCACGCCCGTTGATTTGGCCTCATCGGTGGCATCCATGAGCGTTGACCAGGCAATTGCGTACTGAACCATTCGTAACAAGCAAATAGTGCTCCTTGTAGGCTGTGGATCATGAATTCGCATTTTGTGAGACATCATAGCATGTAGTAATCCACCACCGCTGGACGCCGCGGGAAGACATCGCATCAACCATGGATCAGAGACTGCTAAATCGATCGTTCGCTGGCCGCAGTTTTATAGTTTTAGCCTGTTCAGCTCGGATCTCATTAAATAGTTTCCGAAGAGCTGCTGGAATCAATTCCCTGGTGTCCTGTCGGAGGATCGAGGGATCGGAGCGCCCGCTTTTATTGATCCTTCGGTGGTGGATCACCGAGTTCCCTTGACAGAGGTACTTAAAGGTAAAGAAAACCCCTGGCGTCCTCCTCCATTTCATGTAATCTAAAAATGGTATCTCTAAAGACTTTACAAGCATCTAACGCTGGAATTCGTGCCATCCCCAACATAACGGCCCTGTTTGTTGGTGGCACCAGTGGCATCGGCCAGAGCACCCTGCGCCAGCTGGCCCGTCACGCCGACAGGCCTACAGCCTATATCATCGGTCGCAATAAGGCTCGTGCCAGGCCGTTCTTGTCTGAACTGCAACAACTGAGTCCCAAGGGCTGCTTCCACTTTATCGAGGCGGATGTATCGCTCGTGCGTAACGTCGACGCTGCGTGCCAGCAGATCCTCCAGCGGGAAAAGCAACTCAACTTTCTCTTCATGACTCCGGGGGGTATCTCTCTGGGAGGGCGAAATGGTATACATCTGTGCTTCAGAAATTGTCTTGAACTGCCTTCAGCTGACGAATGACCCAGAAACTGTCGAGGGTATAGACTACCTCTTTGCTCTCCGCTACTATTCCCGCATGCGTTTTATTCAGAATCTCATACCCCTTCTTGAATCATCAGGGCCAAGCCGTGTCGTCAGTATCTACGGCGGTGGCTTCGAGTACTCCATTAACACGTCTGACCTGGACCTCAAACACAATTTCTCCCTGCTGAACGCCTACAAACACTCCATTACCATGACTTCACTCAGCATGGAACACCTCGCCAACACCCACCCTGCCGTCAGTTTCATCCACGCCTACCCGGGGCTTGTCGGCACCAACATCTACACCAATAGCTTCCCTGCACCGGTGTCGACATTCTACAACTTTGTAATGTGGCCATTTATGTGGCCGTTTTCCGTGAATCTCAGCGAGAGCGGCGAGCGTCATCTATTCCATCTGAGCTCGGCACGCTATCCAGCTAAGCAGGACATCGCGTCCCAAGGAGTCCCGGTTGAAGCTGGGGACGTGGCTACAGGCACTAATGGGGAAATTGGGAGTGGTGCTTATTTGCTGAACTGGAAAGGAGAAGTTAGACCGAGCACGAAAGTTCTGGCGCAGTATCGGGAACAGGGGATACCAGAACTGGTTTGGGATCATACAGAGACACTTTTGGATGAGGCGGTCCGTCGATGAAATATATAGGAAAGCTATCCTTGATTTCTGTTTCTTTTCACATGTTTGCTGGAAAATGTATTAGTAGTCAACAGCGAAGATCTACATTCTACACTCAGCAAGCATGCCAGCAAGGGATTTAGACCAGACTAGGTCCCTCTCCCTGTATGTGAGTGGAGGAGCATGTAGAGTGTGTGTATACACTACATGAGTGCCTACAGCTTAGCAGTTGTGTTGATTGCTAAGGCACCTCAATTAACTCTCTAGAGTGCTGGGATTAGCACATAAAGGCAAAGTGGCACATGAAAGAACTCAAGAGACAGACTAGAAGAAATATTCAGGAGTGATCTGCCTTATGACTGGGGATTAGAGTTATAGAAACTATATAATCAAGCTTGGCACGAAATCAGTGAAATACGAAAACAGCGACGAAGCGGAGAGCTTGAGACAGCTCATGTGACGGCCTTGTTGACCCCGCTTGTGATTCTCAGCCCTGCGACTCTCTTAATCTCCTTAAAGGCACGAGAGCTACACCCTCATCCTGCTTACGAGATTCAATGGCTGCATCATTCGGGCCTCCTACCGATGTAAGCAATGATGCCAATGAGCATTTAGGGAAATGGAAATCAGAAGACAGAGTGAGAATTGGGAACGATGGGAACGACGAAAAGGAAACGGACGACAAGACGCAGGAAAAGAACAAAAGATGGGAAATGGCTTTTGCAGCCCGGGTGAGAGAGATTGTGCCTGGCCTCTTCCTTGGGAACGTCGAGGCCTCGTACAAGCGAGAGATGCTGCGCGAGAGTCGTATCAACGCTATAGTCTCCCTTACCGATGCTCGGTGGGTGTGGTGGAATAGCATTACTAGAGAAGCTGGGATTCCAGAACATCGTCACAAATGGGTTCAATGCGCCGATTCGTCAACACAGGACCTTCTGGTTCATATGAGCGACATCTGTGACTTTATCGACCAGATGGCTTCTCCAGCCTTACGATCATCATCTACTTTACCTGTTGAAAATGAGCACGAATCGAGTGACAAGCCGCGCGAGGCACCTCCAGAGGCTGTCTTGGTCCACTGTGATCTGGGAATATCACGTTCTCCAACTGTCATCATTGCATATCTCATGCGCAAGTACGGCCTGAAGCGAGAGGATGCTCTTAGATTTATTCAATCCAAACAAAAAGTCAAGCCAAGCGCCAATTTTACACGGCAACTGGAAGTTTGGGAGCAGACGGGATATGAAGTGTGGGATAACAAGGAGAGGACAGTCCCAAAGGCGCCATACCAAGCATTTCTAGAAGACCGAGCAGCTCTTTTGAAAAGAAAGGGGCTCACAGGAAATGAGCCTCTCGTGCCTCTGAACCTTTAGCTGATCATCCTCATCCTTTGGAGGTATGCACTGGTACCAACCCAAAGAGATACTCTCCATTGCAGTCCATTCTGTCTAGATACGCGCTGCCTATCAATGACCGTGAGAAGCGGAAGCACTGATATCAAATCACTGGCGAAGGTCGGCCAGCTACGGAGTTGCTAACCAAGGATCCATTAAAATTTCACGGGCGCTCTGCCTCTCCTCTGGATCCCATCGCAGCATCTTTCTAACAAACTGGATAAACATCTTCTCGTTGCCACCCTCGAGATACTCTTCTGAGTCCTCCAATGAATTATGCGGTACTTCTACCGCCCCTTTCCATTGCCCTAGTCATGGGGTTAGCTAAGACTAATCATGCTTTTAAGTGAGTATATTACCTGAGGAATCCCAATACTTCAGGCTGTGGGGAGACTTGCAACGAAAATCCGGTGGCGGAGGGCCCAGCATCGCTACCATTTCGGCGAGAAGATGTGCGTCGGAATAAGTCCCGTCAGGCCCTCTCCCATCAAACAAATGGTGGTCCTCAAAGGGGTCCCAGGTCGGTACTTATTAATTATATCTTGTCGTGATGTATGGAATACTTCACTTACCAACACTCCAACATTCCATATGTCGACTTTTGATGTCCAACTCATGCCAAGAATGACCTCAGGCGCACGATAAATATCTGGTTCAATCAATCCCTCGTGTACATTCCCCAGACGAGCTTCCCCAAAATCCGAGAACAGTGGCATTCCAAACCCGCTCCATCCCTTCTTATGATGAAATGGGAGAGATCAATAAACAGTATAGTTGCCATCAGCCTTTCGCGGGCTTAGGTCAATTTTCTCGTCCTCAACCTATTTATGAAAATTTAAATCATTCTTGGCACTAATAATAATATTCTTTACTTGTAGATCTATATAAACATTAGCTGCCAACAGTAAGCTTTGAAGAGACACAAACCAGTGTGTATTACGCCCGGTTTGGAGTGTAGATAACCAAGGGCAAGTAACAGCTGCTGTAGTGCGCCCTTTAGCAAATCCTCAGGAAGGCTCTTTGGATCCGAAGTTGCTTCGAAATGCAAAAGACTCGTCAATAGCAGCTCGAAAACAATGCACTGATGGATACCGCTAGGTCCTGCGAGTTCAAATTTTTCTGGCATTTTCCGCACAAGACTACTACTGCCAGGGTGGTCTGTCTTCATTTTTGAAGCATGCACCAGTACGCGCACCTCCTGGTTCGCCTTGGAACAGCTGATGTAAATCTTGAGGGCAATATACTGATGCCATCTATCAGAGATTAGCAAGCTACAACATTTCAAGGAGTATAGTTAGTACTGAAGGTCATGATAGAACCATACTGTTGAATTCGCCCCAAAGCCTAACTTCCTGGGAACCTGGTATCTAGAGTGAAACAGATCTCCAAGTGTGACTGGGTAGTAAAGATGTCGGTCATATGCAGGCATTCGTTTCTCCTCGACTCTCGTGGCAGATTCCAGGATAGGAATGTTGGAGGACTTGAGTCTTCGTGGTGGAGACGATGGGTGTTGAAGGCATCGACTGAGCCGAATGAAGGGGTTCATGGTCAGGCACTATGCACTAACGGAATAACGGATATGAAGCTATTGTAGGCCGAAGTGGAGTAATTAAACACCACATTTTGATGAGGAATTCAAAGGTTTAATTAAAGTTTGTATGTAGAGCTCAATGAGAATGAAGGGGATGCTGAGAGTCTTGCGAAGTTACAGGTGTCTTGTACTAACTCATAAGGCGTGTACAGTCACACCCCCCTTTATGTACCTGGGACAACAGAACGTAACAAGTAGGGGATACGTAAAGTATTGGCTCTTAGTTATAAACTTATACTAATAAGCTTAACACTAAGTTAGATATATAGCGCATAATGCTAATTTAATTTATTGCTTAATAAGAAATCTTAAGAATTCTGATTCTAATCAAGACTTCTTTCTGGGTATTATTTACTTGTTTACCGCGTTGCTCAGTGGGTCTTAATCTTCTGAATATATATACGTACCTTTTTCTTCTTTCTGTCATGTGAAGTATTATCAAATCCCACCATATCATTGGATGACCTGTTATATTTAAAGGTGGAATCATGAGACAAGCCGGAATCAGCAGCAATCCCAGTTCTGACAGGGATGTATTGCTGTAAGGATGGATCGTTGTATTAACTCCCCAGTACGCTACAAGGCCACAGTGACCATTGGATACATAAACTCGTCTGCATCCCGGAAACCATCAAATTAGCAGTCTTGCTGGTCTTCTGAAAGCCAAGAATATATCCAAAGAGACAGAGTAACACTCTGCTGGACTGGTTAGCCAGAGCCCCGCACTGACAGAGAACCCGGTAGTTTGCTTACCGGCAAGAACGAACTGCAAAGACAACTCGCAGCCTGATTGAGGATGCACCTTCACCAGCTGGATGATCATCTGCTCCGAGTGTTCACCATCGAATGGCGAGCGGGAAGGAAGGTGGGACGAATCTAAGGATTGCTACTAATCACAGTCTCCGATGCCTAGAAAAATAAATGTTTGCTTTGTGACATAGCGACATGGGAACCTGGCATCTGCATTTGTCTGCATGTTGGATACAGAGAGTAGGAAGCTGATTGGTCTCACTCCAGTTGCTATGGCTGTTAGCGCCTATGGCTGTCAGCAACGCAGAGGCAGGCATTGAATCTTTTCAGCCATCCAGTGTTTGAACAGAGCTGAAAATTGACCGTACCTGCCCTCTCTTCCTTCGCATCGCGGTGATCCTTTCGGCTTTTCCCTTTCGCTGCGACACTTCCTTCAACACCGTCAGCGTCAGAATCAGTATATCTTTCTCGTCCGTTATTGCTTCTGTTGGCCGGAATACAGTCATGGGCGGCTGGTGGGACGATTTCTCCAACAATCTCGCAACCGACCTCTCCCCCTTCGTTACACTGTTTGGGGAGGCTCCCACCAAGCAGTATCTGAGTGAATGTCTATCACTGGTCGATGCCGTTATATTTGGGATTGCGCCGTTGGGTGTCATCACTGCCGTCGTATCCGCAGTACGCGTTACCGGGCCACCATCCCTTCGAGCATTCATCGGAAGGGCACAGGAAGGAAGCGGAAGCGCCGAGGCCGAGCTCTGCTCCTCGACGAGCCGCGAAGTGTGCGAGCTCTATACTAACGGAGGGGGTATAGCGCGGGTCCTGGGACACCCGAAGCTCCTAGAGATCGTTCATGACCAGCATATTTTCGGACATGATTTCTTCCGTTGCGAGTTCGAGCCAGCGGCTGCAGGGATTTACCCCTTCAAACACTTTATTTACCGGTCGGAGGAATGGATCGAAGAAGGCAGAAGGAAAACAGAGGTTGAGCCCGACGCGGAAGCGGAGGAACAACTTAATGAACGGAAGCTGTCCTTTGCCCCGAACCCTAACCTGACTTTGAATATAGGGATACGATTCTATCCGACACGGCTGTTGGTTATTACAGCTGGAGTAGGGGTTTCTCTGCAGCTTGGTATTCTCATATGGGCTGGAATCGCTCGTTATAGACTTGGATGGACTCGGGGTGATTTCCAGGATCGCTATGGGGTGCCGGTGCTCGTCATCGGAACAGCCCTTTTAAGCACCGGGATAGTTCGGTGCGCCCAACTGGTGGAAGGGAGCACGAAAGAACGCGTCTTTTCGCGGTCCTCGAGCTCGACCGCTACGTCGCGGCTTTATTGGATCCAGCCGGGTACCCAGTTCATCGGCGACCAGGCATTTGACTCGTTCGCATACAGTCATCCCAGCAATCAATTTAACCGGTACATCACGTCTTGGAAAGACTCTAGAGTTCCTCCCAAAACCCTGGCCCTGGGGGTCGCTCTAGGCTTCACGGTCATGGGCTTCGCATTGCAGTTTCTGGGTCTCCGTGGTTGTCATTCTACCGTTGCTGTCGCCCAGCTGGCACTCACACTGCTGATGAGTATGGTACGCTCATGGCTGCGGAGCAGTCGTTTGGCTGAACGAGACGTCTGCCTGGCAGACTGCCCGGAACTTTACGCAGGGCGCGAACTGGACTGGCTCGCCCTGTACATTGGGCATATCGACCTTCCAAGATGCCAGAGAAAGTGGATGGTTTCACCCTGGCGATCCTACCAGGACGTAGAATCCGTGACCAGCAGACTCGAGGAGAGCAGATTGATCCACACATATTTCGGCAACGAGGAAACAGCTGTCCTATCTGGCTTTGGGGCCGATAATATTGCAGGCTGGGCTGGCTCCGTCAGTAAACAGGCCCACGAATGGGAAGTTCCGGAGAGGTGGCGGTTTCGCCATCTTATTCAGTCCATAAATGATAGGCCCGGGATGGAGGAGACCGGCGCGGCATTTCTGTATCGGGCCCGATTGGCGCAACTGACGAGGGATTGGGACGACCAGCTGGTTCGAGTGCGGGCTGTGGCGCGCTCGTTGGGGCGAGCAATTGAAGCTACTGCGAACTTGCTCTTCACTGCCGACGGCATTGTGTTGGAGGATGGATGGGATGCACTGTTTGTCATATACTGGGCGGTCCCGTGTGAAACGACCACGGATAGCGTCTGCCCGAGTTCCCACATCCCACCTGGAAATGAAGTCGAGAAGCCTCTCTATCTTTCTCTGAGACGCAGCGTGGACGGCGACGGACAAGTGTCTGGTGAGTGGAGCGTGGACGCATTGGAGCTGGAGGCAATGCTTGGGCTGTGGGCTTGGTCCGTGACAAGCTCCTGCAAGTTAAGCTCCTATGACCAATTCTGTCGCGTTGCCTGGATTGGCGGAACAAGTCGATACGCCGATGAATTCCATTCTTGGGGTTGGGACCGTTTCGACCGTTGGGGCGGAAGCTTGTGTACCCTCCTTGACCTCCCGGATGATCATCGGGATGATCCTACAGTGTTCGGTTGGCACCACATCCCTGCGCAGACGGTGTCAGATATCGAATTCGTTTCTTTCCGCATCCGTGCCGGCTCCTGGACTACCCTCTGCGCCCAGGAACTGTTTTCTATTTTCTTCGCCTCCATTCTGCACATAGTCCGCGACCTTGGGGGCGCAACCACAGAATCCGGAGCGGGCGAGATCAGGAATACAAACATCACGCAGATACAAAAAGCTTTTACCGACAACGGCTTGGGTTCTATTTCCGATGTGATGGCCTGTATCTTTCCAGCTCTGAAGAACCAGGGCAAACTTCCCCAGGTGAGACGAAATTCAGACCAGGGTCCCTAGACACCCTGGGATCTTAGTGGTTAGGGGGTATTAGTACCTCGGATTTCTTCGAGAGTTGGCCATTAAGCCAGTAACCCTCTACTATGATTAGCTTTTGCATATAGGACATTGTATTGTGGACATTGGTCGAGAAGCACAGCGTACTGCTGGTAGCCTGCTGCTGGGATGCTGTACTCCTTGCCCGCACAACAATCCCGTGCATAGACTTAAGAAGTAAAGCTTCAGTACAATCACGAATAGAAACCTCGCTACGAATTTTGGGCAACTGAACCTTGCCCGTAGTAAGTGGGCGAACTCGTATTGCCCCGCCTGTATGGCAGATTACAAGCACTCAAGATAAGACGACGAAATTCAACCTAAAGTAACTCACAGCCTTGTCCAACTCTACAAGATGGAAGCCTCTATAGCAAGGGAGCTCTACGCATCTCAGAAGCAACAAGACAGGAGCCAGCTGTCCAGAGTCTTGTATATACCCTGCCATTCCGACACGACCTCACATTTGGCATTATACTATACCAGCTCCCGGTGGATCGAGGCGACTGGTGATGGCGCCCCTCTCGCATATACCGTCAAGTTTACCACAAGGGACAATGGCATTATCGTCGGGAAGTTGGAGTATCATGTTCAACCGGATCCGACAGTGGCGGACAAGGCCCTGGTGGAGATGTACGCTTGCCTTTCCAATCGATATGCAAATTAACAATGTCTCCACGACAATTGGCAAGGCTGATGAAGAAGTCTGCTGGATCAAATTAAACGGTGACAGCGACAGTGCACAGCCGACTGACCCAGTCGCAATCGGCATCTCATACCCCATTCCGCTATTAGAGAGCCAGGGCGGGACAGCCAAGCTTCCCTACTTCCATTTCCGGATGCCTTTTGGAACAGAGATGACTCAATTTGACTAACAAGTTCAGCCAGTTGAGCATGAACCGCTGCGATATACTCTGATGCCCAGGCCGGTGGATGAAACGAAAACCAAGGCTGAAATACATGCAATCTACCACCACGGGTCGACGAGGTTGTCTCATAGTGAAGGTATGTTTCTATTACCGCCATGCACAGATCCCAAGTCCGAGGCAATGGTTGTAGCGAGTGTGCTGGGCATGCTCTGGCGGCTGCGATCCATGGATGGACGGAGAGGAAACAAAAAAGCTTTGAAGATGATCAAGCGAAACATATATGAGTCACCTTGAGATGAATTAGTCAGGTGATGGCATTATATCACCCAGACAGCTGTTATATTGAGAATGCTTTATCTATCTAAAAGCATAGGGGAAATCTGTGTAATCAGGGACCTGCGGCAGTTCCATGCACAACTCTATCCTCGAACGCTCATAGTCGCGCCTCACGGTGGCTTCTTCTCTGACCCATTGTACCACATCAAAAAAGTATCCTGACAGGTGCTCGGATTGGGAAACGGTTACCCTCGCTAGACGGGGATACCGTTCGCGAACAGCCTCTCGAGCAAGAAGGCGGACAGCCTCGATTAACGACGCATGCGGATCCCAGATAGTAAGCTCCTTAATCGTAGACGGAAACACCTGGTATACGAATCCCTCCATACTGCCGTGGCGGTTATGATGCGCCCAGACTTTATACAACGCTTGCAGAGCGATGCCATTGACTTTGAGGATCTCCAAGTGCGCAAAGTCCCGCAGCGTCGAAACGCCGTCTTCCAGATTATCATCATCCCGGAACTCAATGGCAGTCTCGAAGATGATCTCGCGGACAGAGCTCCGAACATGCTGTAAGGCCCGCCATCCATCCAAAGGCGACCACTCTTCGGAATCCTCGTCGTATCCGTCCGAGTCGACCCAATGAAGCTCGAACCTTTGGAGATTCGGACACGCCTCAAGAACACAGTCGAGAAAGTACGGCGACGGTGCACCCTCACCGAGATCGAGGTGCCTCAGCTTCTCCAAGATAGGTACTCCCGCCTCGCCAGGATAAAACGTCTCAATGGAGGGAAGAGACAGATGCTCCAGGTTCGGTGCCGCATGCAACAGCCCCCTAATCTTCCCATACCCAATACCATAGTGGTCGCCGCTGATATAGTAAAGCCAAACATCTAGCTTCCTCAACTTCGCAAAGACAAAGTCTTCTGGAAGCGAGGCAAGTACGCTCACCATCCATTCCGGATTCATGGGTACCCTGAGAACCTCGATATTCGGACACGACGCGATCACAAGTTCAGCCGCGAGCAGGCGCCTTTCCGTGCCCAGATAGTCTTGCCAGTCGGCTGGCAACAGGGGCAGACCGAGCTTGGCGATGCAGCTCTCCAGCAGCTGTTGATCTTTGTCGCTGAGGCTATCAGCTTGGCCTGGCTCATGGAAGTCCAGACTAGTCACGCACTTTGCGAGATCTGGGCGGGCATCCAGTGTACGGAGGAAAGAGAGAAGAGGTGTCAGGGACTTGGAATGGTAATAATACTCGAATAGAAGCGGTTGGTAGATATCACGGAGCCGTCGACATGTGCGACTGAGTCTGGAGAGGTGCTTCTGGCTCACGCTGGAGGGATATTTTCCGCAGCGCAAGGGGCATAGATAGCTGCCGATCTGAGTCAGGAGCTCAACTGGGAGTGTAGCTAGAGATGTGCTTGCCATGATGCCTGAGTTGTTGCGTTGGCCTGGGAGTGGAATCGGGTTGAACCAAGACTTATGTAGTCTCGTTAAGCATCTAATGGCAATTAGGGTAGGCAGCAACTGGTGGCTGAGACCTGATACCCGTTATTGGAGGCTAGAATCCCCGCCGGAAGAGCTATACTAGAACAAGCAGACTAAAAGCGGCTCTTTCGTATTCATTTATGCTGACCCAAGGGGTCCATGGTCCATTTTAAGATTTGGATAATTTAGCCGAGGACCTATCGTCATGTTGATTCGATCTGTAGATCGAATCATTCTGTTACTTTGTTACTTAACATAAGCTTTGTTTAAGCACGAGCATAGACCCAGAATGATTTGAAAGGATGACTACATATGTGCAAATATATCTCAAGGTGAACGGCAGTACAATTCTACTCTATCAGACTATATTTACAAATGATATGACAAGGTCTATAGTAAAGCAATTCCGGTAAAAGCACGGCTGTCATCGGAATACAACTTCACCTTCCGCTTCCCATCAGCGTCTGTCCGGTAAACGCTCCCCCCGAGATCGGTCAAGTAGATATGACCATGTTCCAGATCCAACTTCAAACCGATTGCCTCGTTCAGATTCCGTGTGAGAATCTCGTATCTCAGACTACCAGTCCGTTCGACCTCCGAACCGGTCTCCTTCAGCGAGGCCCTGTTCAACGAGTTTCCAAAAGGAAGCTCACCGCGGTCCGTCCAGTACAATCTGCCAGACTCCTCGTCCACCTCCAGATCAATGGGTTCCGGCAGATCCTCCAACAGACAGCGGATATCTTCTCTAGTTGTGGCAGTCTGGCCTTGGGGCATGTCAATATCAGCACAGAAGATCCTGCCCTTGCCGCTCTTTGAAAATCCCTTCTGCGTCCAGTAGAACTTGCCAAACCGAGGAGAAACAGCAATGCCCACACACCACTTCGTGGCGTCTTGCATGTCTTCGGCTTGTTGGTAATCGCCCGTTTGGATGATGATCTCGAGATCACTTCCGTCGTAGTTGCATCGGAATACGCGTAGTCCTTCCCGGTCCGAGAAGTAGACTTTTTGAGCGGACTGATCCAGTGCTAGTTGTTTTGGGGTGTTGGTTTTCCCCGGTGCAACAAGCGTCTTGATATCCGAGCCGTCCGGGTTGGCAGAGTAGACGGCCCCGTCGTCCTTGCCTGGTACACCCATGTTGGTCCAGAACATGCGTTTAGCGGCGGAGTCAATTGCCAAGCCGTCTGGCAGGGCTTGGTCCTTGACTAGTACTCGTTCGAGCTTTCCGTCGGCCGAGAGTTCGACAATCTGGCCTGCGGTGAAACCAGGGGTTGCTACAGACAGACCGACATCGAGGGCGATGATCTTGGGTTGGACAGTGGTATTTGGCGAGGGTGATGCTGCAGGATAAAGACCACCGTTTGTACACTTGTTGCCGAGCTTACCCCTGTCCAGATAGTTCTCCTTCAGAAAGTTGACTGTCTTCTCGGGCGAGAGACCTCGTTCTGCGATGTAATGACCTTCGATAAAAGCGACGGTATCAAGGCCGACAGCTATCTTTAGTTAGACAGGGCTGCTATAATCACAAGGGATTACGCACCATCCATCATCTTGCAAGGCAAGGCTCCTGCCTTGACAAACATCTCCTGCCACATCGAGTCAATCTCCTCCGGTACCGAGACCCCCTCCGCCAGGATGGTCAGCACCTCTCGCTTGACAGCGGCCCACAGACGATTGAAGATAAATCCAGTCGACTCCTTCCGAGCGACATTCGGAACCGTCGCAGCCTCCTTTGACCGCTCAACCATAAACGGAAAGATCTCAGCCGCGGTATAGCCATCCGTCATGAGCTCGACAATCATGCACTGCGGCGGCATGTAGTAGTGCATATTCAGGATCCGCCGTTTTGTCGTCTCTGACACCTTCTCAAGCATCTCCGACGACTTGTACGACGAGGAGTTTGACGCAAGGATACAGTCACTTGGTGCGAGAGCATCGAGCTCTGCAAACGTGTTGATCTTGAGCTGGATCTTCTCAGGCACAGCTTCGATGACCAGCCAGGCATTGTCCACGGCATCCTTGAGGCTGTCGGTTGCATCTACTGTGCCCGGCTTCTGGCCTGTGCTCTCGGCGTATGAGGCCACGTTATCGTTGACATAGGCGAGGCAGTCTTCGCGCTGCTGGGGACTCGGATCGCGGACTAGGATATTGTAACCTGCTGAGGCCCAGATGCATGCTGTACAAGTTAGTTCGGTCTTGGATATTTCATCTCGTAGAAGACATACCAAGTCTACGACCGAGCACGCCTGCACCAAGAATGGCGACAGGGCGTTGGCGATAGTTCTTTGGGGGCTGCCACGTCGAATGCATTGTTGCTGTGTATATGCTAAGGTAAGTATGAAGGTTCAAACTTGATGAGAAGAGGATATACAGAAGAACGAAAGTCAAGGCATTTATGTCCGGGTCCAGCGGCTACAGGCACATCTCCCGGCATATCTTCCGACATGACGATGACGACCACAGTTCACGAACGGCAAGCCGGACGGTATCCATTCTGCAGACTGAGAACCATCCGCAGCCGCGGGATCTACACGATGGAGACAATGCAGTCCCCAATGACGCATTCTGGAAGGACAATAATAGGAATGCTCTCTTGCTACCGGTTGTACGATCCAAGGAATACCGGCCGTGATATAAGCTCTCAAATCCGATTGGTTACATTGCCGCGGTACTCGGCATGCCGATAGTTTTGTTTATCGGGCCAGAAAGCTTGACGAAACAGACTGTCTGAATGACCGTGGCAATGAGCCATATCCACTCTGTGCCTGAATCAAGTATTTTGCCGTTTCCCGGAGGTTCTGGAAAGCCTTGTCGAACCGATCCATCGGACGCTGCAGAGAAGCTTTGGATCCGTCTTCGGCACTCAGCGTATGTCAATCGTTGTATCCCTGCTGTGTTGGCCCGACTGCTACCATCTCCTACTAGCTAGAGATGGTTGTCTGGAGTTTGGAACCCCCCTTTGGCTGAGTGGTTTGATATATGTCATCAAGGACCAAAATTGGGAACAGTATATGGACATATTCACACATTCTTTTTAATGTACTTCGATCATCGAATGGATGCATTCCAACAGTGACCATAAAGATAATGTAGATGTGGCCCAACCGACCTAGATATCATATTATAGTAAAGCTCGGTATAGCACACAGTGAATAACTATCAGGTTCTCGAGCTCCAAAAGACAAACTATCTATCCTCTGTTATACACATGCAGACAGCCAGCAACAAATAAACTAGAAACAAAATATCTGATCAGTCATTTTGCCCACAGCGCCCGGCGCCTCGAAGCCGAGCGAGACAAGCCCCTTCTTCGCAGCATTAACCATTCCAGGCGGCCCACACAGGAAGATCTTCGTATCGGCCGCCGGCTTAGGCAGCCTGGCCGCCATCACCTCCGGCGTCACATAGCCCTTGCCATACTTCCAATTCTCCGGGGCAACATCGAGCATATAGTACAACCTAAACTGCTTGGGGTATCTGCGCGCAAATGCCTCCAGTTCCTCGCGCAGCAGAATATCCCCCTCGCTGCGGTTGGCATACACCAAGCTAATCTCGGTCGTATCTTTGTCATCTTCGCAGATTGCCCGGATAAGCTGGTACATGGGCGTGATACCTGTGCCACCAGCGATCATGCCGATTTTCTTGCACAGGTTGCGCTTGTACTTCATTGCGCCTTTGGGGCCGCGGAAGTGCACTTTCTCGCCGACTTGCAGGTTGGCGAGATATTGGCCGGTCAGAAGACCGTCGGGGTAGCATTTGATGACGAGCTCGAGGTAGCCGCGGTCGAGGTTGTTCGAGGTTGGTGTGTAGGATCGCGAGACAGTTTGGCCGTTGACGGTGGCTTTTATGGCGACGTGCTGGCCGACTGGGAGGCCGACGATGTCTGTTGGAGATGGAAGCTGGAAGACGAATCGGTAGACGTTGGGCGCTAGGAGATCTTTTCGCACCAGAGGGAGCGTCTTGTAGTCTTTGGGGTTGAGAAAGCCGGGAATGCTGTGAGGATCAGCCTTGGGATTTGGCTTGCTCTTGATACGAGGGGGGTATCGAGTGAAGCCAGAGTCGATCTGCGTCAGTTTCGAGACTTGCATCCCCACGACGCCGGCGATGACGGCGGAGAGTAGGGCTGCGGCTGCGAATCCATTGGCGAAGCCTCCGCGTGGCAGGTGCAAGCCGGTGATAGACGACGGCAACAAGTGGTGCAGAGCAGGTAGATGGGCTTGTAGGTGGTGAAGGGCCTGTGGGAGATGCGAGGATCCATGACGGGGAGACACGTAGTATATCAAGCTCAGCAAACCAGCCACTGAGCCGGCAGCAGTAACTTTGCGAAACCCAGACGAGCTACTGCCTTTTACTACTGGAACGGAGGTCGGCTGGATGACACGCACAGCGGACTTGCGCACAAACTGCGTTGCATCTTTCAACGTGCCCACCAGATAAGTCTGCATTATTTCGTCCGCATCCTCTGAGTGTCCAACATCCTCGTACGCCGCGGTCGCATCGGTACCGGCAACATCCAGCAACACATCTGCGCCGCCTGGATGATCCCGAATGTACTTAGTGAGATCGTACACTAGACAAGTTAGCACTGCTGACAGACCAGATAGTTACTAGACGTACCTTTGCCGTGAATGATCACCCAGAGGTCATCTCGGGTCTTATGACCTGCAACGTCCGCGACTGTAAACTCTGTCATAATGAATGTCTGCAATAATGGTAATAATGCGAAAAGAAGACTTCTTTGATTCAAGCACTCAATAGGTCCTAGACGGGGCGGGAGGAATGATATAGTCGTGTGCATTATATCGCGTTTCTCGGTATTCGCCTCATCTACTTCGGCAACGGCTATTCGGCTGGAAATTACTTTGCTCTCTTATCTTCTATTTTAATTCTCTCCTATTCATCCTACTGGCCATCGACCGAGAACGTGGCTGTCATCGTCACCGGGAAATTAAGGCAAAGTAGATCAGTGGAGCGATCTGATGAATACCGAGGTAATGTAGCCAATCGGAATGGCTGTTCTATAACTGCGTCCGCGGCATGCCGGCCAAGTATACAGACACTGTCTATGCTATCCGTGAGTACTTTTATGCCTGGCTGTCAAATACTTGTATATAAGCTGCCAGTAGGATGAGAGACACGTCAGTACGCCTCTGTCAGTGAACGACCAGACTTAAAGTGAGCTACCGAAATGCCATCACAACAGTTTTACCTTTTGGGCGAATCGATCTCGTCAGCGAGGACAATCTCGCTGGACGACATCCATGATCTCGAGGGCTTGCGAGACCTGATTGCATCTCATTTTGCCATTGTCGAACCGAGTGGTGAGTGTCACGCCAACCCTTCAATCGACTGCACTGACTCTCTTAGGGATCGAATTCTCCGGACAAGACATATCCCTCACAGATCTCAATGAGATCACCTCATCCACAACCCCCGTCGCCATCACCATCGACGGCCATGCCGTCCGGGACGCTCCCTCGCCCAACGGCCTCCCCTTCTTCGGCAACTTCTTCCAGGTCTTCCCAGACCACCTGGGCAACCATCAACGTCTCTTCGAGCAGTACGGCCCCCTGATCAAGACCAGCACTCTCGGCCGCACAGTCTACCAGACAAACGACCCCGTCCTCTCCGCCATCGTCTTCAACGAATCCGACTTTTTCACCAAGAAAATCAACGAGGCCCACCCGCTCTACTCGCTCAAGACTCCCTCCGCTGGCGTGTTCCTAGGAGATACAGACACCCCCGAATGGCGTGTGGCGCACAAGTTCCTCCCGCCTGCATTAGGTCCCAAGGCCGTCCGGCACTACGCGCCGACCATGCAGAAGACTGTTGAGGATGCATGCACTATATTCGATCAGCTAGACGCGCAGGGCGAAGCCTGGAACGTGTACCAGTACATGCTGAAGCTGGGGTCTCAGGCCGTGGGAAAACTGACGCTAGGCCTGGACTTTGAGCACTTCTCTTCGGCGGATGCGCCAATCCACGAGATGGTGCACTTGATCGCGGAGGTGCTGTCCCTGAACAAGAAGGTCACGTCCAAGGGGGACTGGTACGCCAGTTTGCCTTTCGGGGATCCCAAGCGTCTAAAGGACACCAAGGCGCGCATTGAGCAGCTCGTCGAGGAGTCGGTGCAGAAGGCGCAGCGGGGAGGCGTCGAGGATTTGCCCTTGCAGGATGCCGCGCTGCGAGCGACGAACATGGTTGGTGAGTATATTCAGTGTTCAGAGCTTCGAGTAGCGCTAACAGCAATAGACTATGCGATCCGCGCAACAGACAACAAAGGCGAGAAACTGCCCAAGTCCAGCCTCGTCTGGGCCCTCGTCGTAGCCACCGGCGCCGGCTTCACGACAACCAGCTCGCTCCTCTCGTGGCTCATCTACGGCCTGGTCACCTACCCCGGCATGCAGGACCGTCTGCTCCAGGAACTCGTCGACCACGGCTTCGACGACAACACAGAGATCACAGCCGACTTCACGGATAAACTCACCTTCCTAGACAAATACATCAAGGAAACGCAGCGCCGGCACAACCCGTCCTTCCAGCCCGGTCGCACCGCCAAGCTCGACCTGATCCTACCAGGCGGATACAAAATCCCCCAAGACGCAGTGGTCATCCCCGCCCTGCACCACATCCACAATAACCCCGCCATCTGGGATAACCCCGCGCGCTTCAACCCAGACCGCTGGGACACGGACGAGGTGAAGCAGCGGCACAAGGCGGCCTATATCCCCTTTGCGATGGGGCCGCGCATGTGCATCGGGTTCAATTTCGCCCTGCAGGAGATCAAGGTCTTCTTGCCCAAGTTGATCTATCGGTATAAGTTTACGCGGGAGGGCGATGGCCCGATTGAGTATGATCCGATGTTTCAGTTGATTCGGCCGAACAATTTGTATGTGAGGGCTGAGAGGAGGGTCAAGTGGCCTCACAAGTCCGATGCGTAGCATTTGTATGTAGCTGGGATTGTATATAACTATATAGACTATAGACTTCTATAACAATAGACAAATCACATGTTACTGAGCGGCTCCCAGAAATTGAAAAACGAGGCCTCGTCCATCAGCCCGTCGAGAAAATCACCGCTCAGCAGCGTCTCCATTGCGGGTTCCCCAGGGAGAGATGCCGGCGTCTCGACCACAACCGGTCCCTGCCCGGTTGGCTTACTCGTCGTCGATGAAAGGTGGCGAATCGCCTCGGAGAATATACCCCGGTAATACGACGCGGCCGTGTGCACGTCCTGCATGACCTTGAGGATCAACATGCAAAAGTCGAGTTTGTTGAGACTGAGCTGCCGCGTGAGAGGATCGTCGGACTTGCAGTTGAGTAGGTGGATGTGCATGGCGGGAACGAGGAGGGGTGGTCTGCATGTCGATTAGAGGCAGGATTGCATGGTAGAGGGAAAACCTACGTCATTGGGCCGGCGAAGTTAAGGAGCTTCTCGCGGGCCAAAGCGTCGAGGATGGTGTTTGTCTGTAGTGCAGCAGCGTCTACCTTCGCACCTATTGCCGTCTGATATGCTGTCTTGTTGGTTGAAGGCACGCCTTCCGGGAGTCGCTTTGTAAAAGGGCGGTAAAATGTAATCAGGAACGCTCTTCCCGTGTTAGTTTGCGGTAACGAGTAGCAGAGGTCGACATACTGATAATGTAACTGCAAGTGGTAAACGGCAAACCGTGCCCACTCGCTCTGCTCGGAGGCACAGTCGTGCGGGATCTCCAGAGTCAGTAGCTCGGATTCTATAGCTTCAACCTGCTCAACAGTAGGGTTCGGCCTTTTCGGCTGATAGCTCAGGGTCAGAGCGTCCCCCAGTATCTTCGACAACCGCAGCAGGAGAATCCAATACTCGCTCAACTGTGCCAGGTCCTCAGGAATAAATAGACTTGCCACCGATGGCGACACTTCAGATAAATCACTCAAAACATCCGCTGTTGAGGGCATCGGAAGATCACAATCAAGCAGGTTGATCCTCAACGGACGTCCGAGGGTGAGACTCAACCAGCGGTCTCGAAAGAAGCAGGACCACCATAGGCGCCGCCATAAAGCCCGTCGACGACCGGTAATAGATGGATTAAACCTGATTGCATCAGGATCGCGATGGAGACCCATGATCTGGCCGAGGTTGATTGCAATGCCCGTCCAGTACCAGGGCTGGGCGTGGTTGTTCATCTCCGAGTGCCAGAATCCGAGTAGGAGAGCAGACTGCATCTGCGTGATTTTGTCGTCCCCGCCATTGTTATACATACACTGTCAAGGTCGTAAGTATCAGAACGCGATAATCTCATTGGGGAATACCTTTGCACGGGAGTACATGGCTTCCCTCATCTCTTTCCGGGAAGAGTATCCTGCGACTGCGCAAGTCTCGGTAGGGATAAACTGATCAGTTAGTGAGATGATGTGGTTCCAGTGAGAAGATACTGACATTAACTGCCACGAAGAAAATGCTCCACAAGAGTAGCAGATTCCATTCGGCTGGTCGGTCATGCTGCTGCTCAAACTTCAATACCTGAGCAGCATCCACTACCGGTAGAATAGGATGCACGTGGTGGAAATAAGCACGAAGAAGCTCGCGACATATATCACTGGAGGGCAATGTCAAGCATCCTTTAAACTTCAGATACTCGACATCCTGAGCGGTAAGACTAGGATGCGATGATGGCCGGAAGACATGTCTGGGCACAGCTTGTGTGGCGAAAACATCCAAAACCGCAGAGAATCCCAAAGACTCGCCTACTACAGTTAGCTATCTCCAGATACATTTTGTCATAGAAGCAGACCAGTGTATATAGGCATATCATTTGCATCGGCATCCCGAGGCGCCAGCGAAGCCGTCGCAAAGTCAGCGGCACTACGCTCTTCGTCTTCGATCCGGCTTTGCTCGGAATACGGGGTCGTCGTTCCTGTCGCAGCCGTTGGCTCAGAAACAGCTCGTCCGGACTGAGAGACGTTCCTGGGGATATTCGAAATGGTGCTGCCGCCGACCGTCTCACCCGATACGACTTGGGGTGCTCCGCTGTTATGCCTCGGGCTGGACCTCGGATGAGGGACCGCGCGGATCTCGCGCAGGGGATGATTCCTTGTCTGCTGACTGTATCAATCAGGACTAGTTCTTTTTGTATGCTATATTGTTTAGATGTATCTCGATAAGGATGTACCTACGTCCCTCGTCGTTGCGCGACTGTGCACTCCATTCCATCTTGGGAACAATTGATGCACGGAATGCCGGTAACAGTAACAGTGCACCGGACTTTGCGTCGACGACATGCTTGGCATGCAACTGCAGAACGATTCCGACGGCCGGACATGTTCGAAGAGCATACAGCACGTAGATGAGGCCCAGAGACTTTAACTGCCGAGTGGATGTGCTGCTGTGCTTGTGTGACTCGTGTCAGGCCGGAAATCCCTTGCCGAGGTAGAGTATTGCTGCCTGAGGCACCAACAGACCTGTGACAATTGGCTATGGCCTGATATGTTCTAGTAGACAGTTCTCAGAACCGACAGGAAGACTTATAAGTAGCAGTTACTAACTGTATCTTACTGGCTGCAGTCAACATTAATATGTCAAGGCCGAACGTATGTACTGGCGAGCAGCAGGACCGACTGCTTGGAGCTAACATCGAGGCTGCTGTTTTTATTGTCCGTGATTAGAACCCTTCGCAAGCGGAGAGGATTTTGACGACTGAGCAAAGGGAGCAAATTTCTTTGCATACAAATGCGTACAAACACCTACCTCTTTTCGGCCTGAAAAGGCGGCCATGCTAAGAGGCATCCGCACAACCGCCCTGGAACAAACATGTACAAGCGACTAATCTCTATAAGGGTCACAATTACATTCTTGTAAAGTGATATCCTCTATCTGCTGCTTCTACTATCACGACTGTAATTCATGCGTCTGAGACTCAGCTGTCAACTCCGCTGCTTGGAGCGGCGAGGCACCCACACCCACGTGCTTATCTGCATGTGAATGAAACTGGCCGTTGTCCATCATAGTCGGTGCCACTGCCCCTTTGACATGCTTTATTCGCGTCCTTCTCTCCCATATAGCCCAGATAATCGAGGCCAGTGCAATGACCCCTAGCGGCACCCCGACCCCCACACCAACCGCCACCTCATGCGATGAATTTGTTGACGTATTCGCACTTTCGTTGCCGAAAGTTGTTGACCCAGAACTGTTCCCACCGTCTAGGGAGGAGACGTTCGCCAAAGCTGCATACCCAGCAACAATTTCCCCATCCGTGACCTGACCGCTGTGTCCGTCGCGACACACCACATCACGCCCGTTACTGACTGGCACGCCGCAGCAGTACGATACAGCGCCATTAGAGCCCTTCCCTAGGGTTACTAGCGAGACAGCTGAACTGGTTGACACATTTCCTGTCTATTGTCAATGTATCTCTCGGGACATGAAGAGGCATGACCTACGACAAACAGAAGGACATTCGTCGGACTCCCAGTTTGGGTCTGTACAGCCCCCTCGGGAAAGGACGTATGGTTGCACGAGGACATCAAGACAGAGATTGTTGGATAGACAGATGTTGTGACTGTCGCAGCATGAAGCATTAGGGCCCGAGGAGCAGGGGGTGTTGGTTTCGGCGATGCTGCCGTCGGGCCAGTAGCATGTTGCTGTTGCGGAGGCTGGGGGAATTATGAAGGTAAATAGTAATTTGTATGCCATTGCTAGAGCTCATTGCAAATGTTGAATCTTAAGATTTGATAGAATGAGGAAAGCCCAAGTTGAAATGGCCCAGGGATACGGGATCGGGCGGCTTGTTTTGCGTGGGGGAAGGCTGTGAGAAGGCTGGCAGGCACTAGAGACATCATTGCACACTAGTGTCCCAATTATCTCGATGATCTTATGTAAATGAGATTGTATCCTTCTACAAGATGGCTGAAGGTGGGTTCAACCGGTTATTCCAAGCCACCCTTACAGATGGGAAGCATGTCATTGCTCGGCTCCCGTATCCTTCCACGGTGCCTGAGCACTACACTGTTGCCAGTGAGGCTGCTACTCTGCACTATCCGTAGTCACATGGAATTCCTACTCCTGAAGTCTATGCTTGGTGCTCGACAAAAGCGAACCCTGTTGGCGCTGGGTACATCATCATGGAGAAATTGGACGGCATCCCTCTCGGCGAGATATGGTACACGATGACACCAAAACAACAACATAAGATCATGAAACAAATTGTCGAGTGGGAGGTACGATTCATGTCATTGGAGTTTCCTGCATTTGGGAGTTTATATTATCAGAAGGGTCTTCCAACAGAAAGGAAGGTTCCACTACCACACCATAATGGTGAGTTCTGCATAGGGCCGATGGCACATTACCGTTGGTGGCACGGTCAAAGGAGCATACTTTATATTGACAGAGGGCCGTGTAAGTAGCTATATGAGGGAGACACCTGGTGCAGCTCGTTAATTGCAACAGGGTCATCATCAGCCGAGTTGTTTCGGGCGGTTGGTGAACGGGAGTTGACTTGGGCCAAAGCCTACGCGAAACCTCGCCTTCCCTATGAGCGCATGTATAGGGAGATCTATGGTTATCGCCTCGCTTCACCTGAAGGTCACCTTCAGAATCTCTCTGGTTACCTTGTCTTGGGTTTAGGGCTGGCTCATCACTGAATCGACCGGTCATCCGACATCCTGATCTTCAACCGAACAATATTTTAATGTCGGATGCGAATGAGGTTGTGGGATTAATTGATTGGCAGCATTGCACTTTCCTTCCTCTTGGACTTGCAGCTAGTATACCAAAGCATTTCCAAAACTATGGCGACCCAGACTCGCAAAAGCTGATACAGCCCCGAATTGATCTCCCACCGAACTATGACTCCCTCCCCAAGTCTGAGCAATTATCCATACGAGAGACCATCCAAAAAAGACTCGTCCATTTCCTTTGCGCCGCGTTTACAAGGCGGCTGAATGAAGAACATTACAATGCGATATTTGACCAGTCTGCTATACTGCATCAGCGCCTTTTCGAAAGTGCGGGTAGTACTTGGGAGGAGACTCAGTCACTCTAAAGGCTGACATGATTCGTGCCATACAAAGCTGGTCAACCTTGATTTCAGCCGACTCTGCCGGTCGTGGACGGGAAACATGCAATACACCTTCTCTTACATACTCAGACATGTTGTGCGCGATACTCTTGTTTTGGATGCCCAGCAGAAAGGAGCCGACGACGCAATGGATCATATGCGGAATGCTTTGAGTGTCGACATCATGGGCTAGGTGCCGAACGAGGAATATGAAGCTGCGATGCATTTCAGTTGGAGAATGCCACCATGAATGCCGCGAAGACTTTAGAACAACACCCGGCCTAACTCTAGAGACCAAGGCTGTCGACTAATGACTTAGAACTTCAAATGGGCGTTGGTAGGCTACCGGCTCTGAGGGCTTTCTTAATATAAGGCTCTGGGTTTGTTCAGCTGCAGTATTTCTGTCAGGCCCTTGGTAGAATTGGACTAGATTCACGTAAATTGAGGATAATGTGCCATAGCTTCCTGGCCCCCCGTTCTTTGATGTCTTTGTCAACAAAAGACACGGAGGACTGGCCAATGCCGGATGGGAACTGAGTGCGCCGTATCCGCCAGCGGAGTGGATGAGTGAATTAAGCTGAAGCGCTATGGGAGCTCTTGAAGAGATGTTTGTTCCACTGCGTTAGCAGGGAGAGTCGTGCAGTTCGGGTTCAGATATTTCATTGTTGCTTTGGATGCAGAAAACAGTGAGAGTAGGATCAGCTACGTAGGTAGATGAAATATAGTAGCTCTTATAAACTCAGTGTATGGTGAAAGTTGACTTTGACAACAGTGTATCAAAACAGCAAAACCAATATAAGGGATTTATATATTCTCATTTACGACGAATACAAGCCCTGGTATCAATATATACAAATGCCAAAGTGACCTACTCCGACTCTTTAAAGACCAGCTGCTCAATCTTGTCGGTCAGCTCATCCATCTTATACGGCTTATGGATCACATCGTCCATGCCGGACTGCAGCATTTCCTCCTGCTGCTCTACTCTCACATTCGCCGTTACTCCTAACACGGGGGTATGTTGTCCCGATCGTTCCTTTTCGAGCTCGCGGATCGCCTTGGTCGCCGAATTCCCGTCCATCACCGGCATGGCCTGGTCCATGAGAATACAGTCAAAGTGGTCTTTCTTCACGGCATCCAGAGCCTCGCGGCCGTTACTCGCCTCGGTGACGCTGAAGCCGAGGCCTTGTAGTTTCCGCGACAGAATGCGCTGGTTGATGATGTTGTCTTCAACGACGAGGATGTGTTGATTGTCAGTTTGGCTATCTCGTCTCTCTGGTGTAGTTGTAGTGGAACTCTCAGCGTCTGTAGCCTCTTCAGCTATTTTGGCCGTGTGGTCCTTTCTCCCGTCACTGTTGCAGGCGGGATTGATCTCCTCGATATATGTCACCTCGGGGTCCTCCGGTATGGCAGGCGAGGTCATCTGGTGGTTCGCGTCGGTCATCTCGTCGCCCAGCGACAGGATCTTCCGGCAGGTCCGGTCCTGCTCATCCGTTGTGCTGGTAGATGGTTCTCCCACGCTGTCGCTTTTCCGGACGGCAAAGAAGAAGCCAAACGTGCTGCCCTCGCCTTCCTTGGAGCTCACGCCGATCTCGCCCCCGTGCAGATGACACAGCCGCCGACTGACATTCAGCCCCAGCCCCGAGCCCCCGTATATACTTTCCGTCCGCGGCGTGGCCTGGTTGAACCGCTCAAACAACCGCTTCTGCGCCTCATCGCTGATCCCAATCCCCGTGTCCCGCACCGCAACCATGATATACGCCGTCGGCCCATCCCCCCACTCCGCCTGCTGCGTCTTATCCAGCCTCAACGCGGTCGCATCCGAGTTGAAGAACACCACGTTCGGCGGATACGACGGAGGCCGCGTCGTCGACGCGCCCATCGACACACGCACCTTCATCTCGCCGCCAGACTTGGCCGTGAACTTGATCGCGTTCGAAACAAGATTGATGAGCACCTGGCTCATGCGGTCCAGATCGGCCATCACCCAGTCAATCCCCTGCTCCTCGTACGAATGATCCAGCTTATACTCGAACTCGATGTTCTGCTTGCGCAGCTCCGGCCGGAACATCGTCAGCGAGGTAGCCAGCTGACGGCGCGGCTGGACCCGGCGCGGTGTGAGCGTTAACATCCCCGCGTCGACCTTTGAGAAGGTCAGCACGTCGTCGACGATCTTCTTCTGGTGCGCGATGCACAACCCGATCGTCTCGGCGGCTTGCGCGATCGTCGCGTGGGCTTTTTCAGCGCTGCTCTCTCCTCTCTGCGAGCGGTGCACCGCTTCGAGGATATCCTCGGTGCAGTGCAGGATGGCCGACAGCGGGTTCCGCACCTCGTGGCTGATCATGTCGATGAACCGCTCCTGCTGCGTCTTGCGCTGCTGGGCTTCCTCGGCGATTTTCCGCTGGGAGAGCTCGGCCGTCTTTTCTTGGGTGATGTCGGCGATGGTGCAGATGGCGCCGCCGGCGGTGGTGAGGCCGAAAAGGGCGCGCTCGTCGGGCCCCATCGGGGTGAGGGTGAGCAGGCGCCAGGGACAGTCCTCGTCGCGGGTGCGGTACTGGATGCGGAGGGGCTGCTGGGCGCGGGAGGCGTCGTGGTAGGCTTCCGCGAGGCGGTCGAAGTCGTCGGGATGGATGGATTGGGACCAGCAGTCGAAGGAGCGCGGGTCGAGCGTGGTCATGAGCTCGCGGAAGCGGCGGTTGGTGAAGATGGCTTCGTCGCGGTGATTGAGGATGGCGACGCCGGTGGGCAGCATGTCCGCCAGTTGCTGTGCGGAGATGCTGTGCAACGGCATCGTGAGGGTTCCATGTATTCTGGTGTCAATCTGGCAGATCACAGTATTGAGGCCATTGCATTGCGAGTGACTGATATCTGAAGCGGAAGAATGAAGAATGGAATGTGGAGATAAGATTTCTAGTGGTGACGTCACTGAGCCACCCACGATCAAGGCACGATCAACCATATAAGAAGTATACTGTATTTCATATCCAGGGGTATATATTCAGGAAAAGTCATTAGCTATTACGCTACATACATAGCACAACCCGCAACTGTGGTCCCATCACTTAAAAAGCCATCACGGCGAATGCTCCCACTACGACCGCTCCCAGGCTGATCGCCTTGCGGTCTCCTCCGTTCGAGAGAGTCGCCGAAGGGGACGGGGTGCTGGAGTGGCGGGGAGAGCCAGAGGCACCGGCGGAAGAGCCACTAGTGCTGTTAGGAACAGTCACGACCACAGTCGAGGTGGGAGCATTGGTGGTGCTGCTCTGGGTGACGAGGGTAGTCGCGGGGGTCGTGGTGGCGGTGGTGGAGTCCGCACTGGCCGAGCCAGAAGTCGCGGTAGTAGTAGTCTTCTCGGGCGTGCCAGTGGTCGAGGGCTTCGAAGAAGATGCAGACGAAGACTCCGTCGCGGAAGAAGACTTAGTCTCGGTAGCAGTAGTAGCCGTCGAGGACGAGTTGGAAGTTGAGCCAGTGTAGTCGGGGTTGGAGATACCGAACTGCGTCGAGTACTGGTACTGGCCGGTGCCTTCGACAACGAGCATGAGACCGTAGTGGGTGGTGTCGGGCTCGAGGGAGGTGCTGGGAGTCCAGGAAAAGCTGCCGGAGTTGGGGATGCTGTCGGCCAGGGTCTCAATGGGCACAACATTGGTGCTGGGACCGCGCAGGAGCACCAGCGAGACCGGGCCTGTGGTGGTGGGATCCCATTCGATTGTGTACGGCTTTCCAACAGGCACCAATTCGTTCAGACCGGGCTTGAGGATGGCATTTCCCGTGGGGTCCTGGGTGTAGTCGGGCTTGGTAGCGGCCATGGCGAGAGCCGCCAGGCAGGAGACGACAGAAGCAATTGAGAGACGCATTTTTTAATTAGTAACTGGAAGGAAGGACTGTAAGATGGTGTTTATAGAGTAGACTGTGGTCTGTGGTAATATGGCTTCAAAAGAATGGACGATCTATAATACGATCGGGAAACGAGCGATGGACAATCAGACGACCAGAAAGAAGAAAACTAAAAGCAACAGACAAGGCGGACTCGTCTTCTTATGAGGGAGGCTATGCCCTCCTAGACCTGAGGCGACATGGCTGTTAGACTTTGTCCAGTGGTGGATGTTGCGGCTCTTGTCGATGCTACTCATGTTTTGGCCCGGAACCGAGTCAAACTAAGTGAAACTAAGTGGTTTAGCGGTGTCTTTTGACTTGTCTGAATGGTCATAAGGGAAATGGTGGAAATTTGACTCTTGGACCTCTTTGGCACTATCCCCTGAAATGTCTAGCGAGATGGACTAATTATTAAACGAGATGAGTGGGATCCGGATCCGCGACGCACCAGAGTAGAGATTTAGACTAGGATATCTCCGTCTGAGACAATTAGATCAGGAGTTACCAAGGTGCTCCAGCCTTGTGGAGGTACACGATAAGTATGCCAGCCATACACTCCCAAGTCACAGCATGTAAACATTCAAGCTCTTCCCACAACACCAGACCTACTGGCTGTATTCAAGAGAAGACACGTCTAGTCCACAATACTTGGCAAAACAACACAGTACTCTCTAGTTGTTTACCGGCCAATCCGGCGACAGTCCGACACTCTTCCGGGAAATGAGGTTACATCTCACGCGCAGGAAACGAGCCAATCAGCCGTAGACTCGGGTCAGAACTTTGGTCTTATTTTTGCACTAAACCCGGAGGAACACGGCGAAAATTCAGTCTTAGTCCAATAGTCCAGGGATCAAGTGGGCCTGGCCCAGGAACAGGTGGATAAGCCGCCCAGTCTGGGCGCCAAAAAAGCCAGAAAAGAAGCTATTAATATTATTCTTGATCTGCTCCCGTCGGTCAATGCTCGGCATCTCTTTGCTGGATGGGGTTAATGACAGGCAACGATCGAGAAACGTGCCGAGCGGACTGAGCTGGTGCCTATTGTCGCCTACAGAGATCAGATTTTATGTCAGCACTAGCCAATCCCTAGAACCGTAGCAAAACACCGAGCCCTTCACTAAAAACTGGCTGGTTCAACCAACGATAAGCCCTTCTTCCTCCGATACCGCAAAGGCGCAAAGTCGAGACTCCAGACCCATCAAATGCCCCTTTGTAATGGCTTGGCATGTGATATTCGGTCCTTGGGCAGAGTTCACTTTTCTGTTCCTTGGATACATAAGCTTCAAGCCTCGACAGAAGACGGAAATAGAGGCACGTGTGACTTGAGGACTGCGGAGTTCGCTAAGCATTTTGCTGGCACCGCCCCTTGATTTTTAAACGTGGTTTAGAGTCATTTGATTGTCTGACGCTTACAACTTGGAAATTACTGCTGCAATGCTTCACTACCGTACCTTCATTGATTGCGCCGTTGTAGTCCGTCTCGATCCTGCAGTTAACGACAGGATGAATAGAGCATAGATCTAAGCCTTCGAGATGCAGCCGCTATTGGTGCCCTCAGGGTGCATAAGCGCTGCAGCATTATCATCACACGCATGGGCCTCCCCATTAATATAATACCTTGACTCATTGCGGCTCGTGCGTTGGGTACATTGACCGCAGTCATACTCCAAAGACGTGGTTATCACAGGTCTATGAACAGATAGTATCATGTCAAGAGCATATGGTAATATCGTACTCGTGATCCGGCGGAACAGCGACCATTTTGGTCAAACCCTCCTCTGCGAAGAGTATCCAATCATGCCTAAGCTGGTAAGCCAGAGGGGATCTGGGCTACCATTCCCCAAGCCTGTTATACTCTCCTTGTCAGGTCATTATTATAACAAACCGTGAAACTAATTCTCCACGGGCCCACTTCCCATGCGTCAAAGCAGTTGATACCCTAACATACTCAACCACCTAACTATAGGTTAGGACCCTATAACAACCAGGTAGTTACTATACATTAGCTATTTTACACTTACTACTTCCACTGTCTTCCAGCATGGACTAGTCTCTGACTTCTGCTGCATTTCAGAGCTGCGGACTTTAGTAGCAACACCACCCCAGATGTGCTGCTTTGAGAGAATATCTACATCAACACCATGAGGAACAGCTAGGCGACTAGTTAGATAAGGCATCACTAGACATAGGGAGGGTGTGGGCGACACACCTGAATGAGAATTGCAATAGTAGCAAGAACGATGACCCTGCCAGTATGTTCGAGGCAGCGAAAACGGCTGACCACGCCAGGTTTACATTCCGAGACCAGAGGAGCGTCGAGGACCCGGGCATTGCTTCCCACTTTATTGTTCGGACGTTCCATTGCACACCCCGCACATTCCGGCGTCTGTTCATCAGAGTTTGTGCCAGCGGTAGGAAACCCCAGATCCATCTGCACCTGTCGAATGGCCTGAATGAACTGCTTTCTTTGCTGGTCACTCTCGAAATCAAGTTCAAACCTCCCTTTTGGACCATCGATAATCAACTTGCCTTTGTCAAGAAAGCAGCAGATCTGCGTGTCAAAGGCGAGGGGTATCCAGAAACGAAAGAGATTCTTCAGGGCCTGCCGGCTGAGCGTCGGTACAAGAGGGTAGAAGCAACTTTGAACTCTTAAAACCTCCTCTACATGTGAGGGATTGTCTTTCTCAAGGAGAGCTGCCAGGGCTTTGACTGTTTTGGGCGGTAAATCAGACCGCGAACTGAGCCTTGAAGACCAAGCATATCTGTATTTAATGCGAGGGTAGAACTGTAGTATGGCTATGTCATGGAGTACATTTTCCTCCAGGTGCGACTGCTCGAGCAACACTGTCATGGCGTTATTTTTTACCACCCAGCGCTCATTGTCAAGTAGCCTGGCTAACGCTTCGGTTATATCGCCAGGAAGACGGCGCTGCCTTTTGAGCCAATTGGTTGCGGCGCAAGCAGAGCCATCCTGGCAATGACTGAGAACGAATACGAGAGAATGGAGCAACTGCGGTGGAAGCTCTTTTTGACTGTCCAGGGCCGCGGCCGCGGAGTCACGCACGTCTGGGTCTTCATCCATCAAAAGGTCGAGAAAGCTTTGAATAATCTCATCAGGGATCGCCGAGTGTTTGCCGAGTGTGATTTCTGCAGACCATCTTGTTTCTGGATCCTTGAGGCACAAAACTAAATCACGTAGAATCTCATCCGAGAGGGGCAGCCACCCCCCAAGTTCGTAAGCTGCCAAGTCTCGCACTTCACTATTGTGATCTTTGAGACGTCGGTGGAACGCTCGCAGACCGATTCGTCGAAGACTTTCCTGGTGTTCGAAAAACCGAAATGTGCGTCTAAGTTGTTCCAGATTAACATTGGGTTCCTCGAGAAGTAGTCCCATGCTATTGAGTGTTTCATTTGACAGGTTGTCCTGGCTTGCTAAGGCCCAGCCTGCAGCGAACCTTGTACAAGAGGCTTCAGCCTTGAGTAGGAGACTTAGCGCATGTCTGATATCGTCTGGAAGAACAAGTTGGCTCCTCAAAATCATAATTGCATGCTCTGTTTCGTCGCTGAGGAAGCCGTCTCTCGAAAACTCTGCCCTTTTATTGAGCACGGGAATGATATCAAAGAGGACCTCCTTCGGAAGACTTTTCTGGGCGCACAATGCTTTGCATGCGGCGGACCGTACATTCGAAGATTCATCTTCAAGGAGCCGTACCAGGTTATGAATGATCCAATCAGGGAGTAAAGTATTCTTGACCTCTAAAGCGGCCGCTGCCCTGTACCGTACGCAGCTCATGTTATCCTTGAGATGCGTACCGAGAGACCGGATAGTGCTATCTGAGAATTTGTTTTGAGGTGCCAAAAGTGGCACTGGCGTGCCGTTGGGATAGACAATCTTCTCATCACGAAAGAGTGACATCAGATTCTGTATGACGTTCTCAGGAAGGTCGACCGCTGCCTTTAGGGCGTCGACACTATCCGTGATAATATTCTCATTATGATGCCGTAGCAGCAGTACCAGATCCTGGATGGCATTTTGGGAGAGAAATCTCTCAAACAATGCGCGGGCTGTGTACCGTCTGAGAGCAAAAGCTTCGTGGTGGAGGTCTCCAACTAGGATTCTCTCAATCTCTGCTGTTATCCTGTCCGGCGTTCTTGATATCAGATCTACTGCCCATAGTCTCACTAAGCCAGGCGCATTTCTTTTGAGCAACGAGGCCGCTGCATCAAGTACATCTTGGGATATTTGTACTTTTCTGCGACACAAGGTCTCTAGAATTTGTTTGTGGTGCCTTTCGTAACCCGGCCCGAGAAGTCTTGTGATGATGCGGCTTGGGCATTCCATCTCAGCGGCCATTTCTGGGTATGAGCTAAGTTTGCACTCGAGCTCAACCCATTGTAGCAGCCGTTCCTCAAGCGAAGACCTCCTCTCCGAAATGACCTCATCATCGCTCGAGGGGGCTACCTCACTGAGGCAATGCATGGTAAGTCGCTGGTGGGCCGGTCCCACCATATCGCGAGGCTCACGGTCTAGTTGATCGAAGAAATCTCTCATCAACTCTCCGCTTAGAACGTTTGACTGCCAGCGGTTTTGTAAAAGCCCAGCCACAAACCGCCAATAGATATTATAGTGTAAATCATATTTCTTTGCCTGAAGGAACAATCGGGGTGCCATTAAAGAGTGCTTCGTCGATTGCTGACCCACACGAAAAAGCGGGAGAGGCTTGTCCTGTAGCCAGTGCCTGACAAAATATCTCGCTGCAAAGAACTCCTGGAAGGTCAAGTGAAGGAAATGAAAACTTTGCTCATGAGTCTGGAGAGTGTCGTCGGAGGTACGTAAAAATGAGACCTTCCGAAGCACACGTTCGCCATCGTGAGGACGCTTCTCTCCGTGCCGTTTGAAATGGTTGTAGAACGATTTTCGGTCTTTCAACCGAAATTCGATAATATCATTTGTGAGCCCGTGGAAGGCGATTCCCTCAATTAGGTTGATCTCATTGAACATATAATCCTCGATGTCAGACTCGAAGATGTCTTTCACTCTCCCCTCCGTTAGCCTCATTCCTTGGTTATCTCGAATGCCCAGCTGCAGGATATCCTTTTTCCAGAGCTTCAGCACAATTGCCTCGTAAATGCTGGTCATTGTCTGCGACCTCCCTTCCAACAAGTCTCGCTCCCAGCTATAGCACAATGCGTCCAGCTGGATAGGGATCCGCATGAGGCTTTGCATAAGGGTATGCTTTTGCAAGAATGACTCAATCTCCGTCGCAGTCTCACCGTCAGGAACAATCTCCGGGTGGTTGATGTAGTTGTTTACCTGCTCAGGAAGAAATCCTATGGTTTCTAGTTCGAGATCGACAGTCCCTAGGTCGATTTGATCCGAGGGGCGGGGTCTTGTCGTGATAATGACCTGCGGTTGCTTCAGTAGATGGGAGACAAAATCGTGCATTGGCATGTCTGTATCCCATTCACGGGAGATTTCGTCGAGCCCATCAAGTAGGAAAAGTACTCGGTAGCTAAGGGAGGGATCGTTGACAGCCTGCCACAATGCTCGCGCTAGGTCTTTGCCATCAGGTTGTTGAGAGAAATATTCGTCATAAAACATATTCTCCAAGTTGTACGCAGCGGTCGTTTCCGCTCTTCGTCGCAGCTTGCGCAATGGAACCCACAATACCCAGTCGAACAGGTGGTTCCACATTTGATGGTGGAGGTGGTCATAAACGATCTTCTTGCAGAGAGTCGTCTTTCCTACTCCAGCCCGCCCTTCTATCAGAATGCGTTTGGGTACCGAAGGCGTCTGAGACGATCCAGTGCGTGGTTCAAATAGTGATGGCAAGGGGATGATGTCTGTGTCCTCGTCTGCTTGCACCTTGAGGCGTGACGTGAGAGAGAATGATTGATGGTGCTCGTCGACCTCTAGTGAGCGCTTCACCACCGCCAGATTGATATAACAGCGACTCATTGGGAGTAGTTGGCCCGAAATACGTTCTATATTCAACCGCTTCCCTTCAGTGTAGAAAGCCTTCAAGGCAGCAGCCGCACGAGAGGATTGAATGGTGGCTGCCAGGATTTTGACGTCCTTAATCAGCTTTCTGATAGCTCCACTGGATATCGTCATTACATCTCACTTACGGCCCGATACCTCCAGATACGAAAGGAGCTCCTTTGCAAGGCCCGCGGCAGCTGCAGCGGCATAGGCGTGCCAAATGTCGTTTTTGTGCGAGTCCGCATAGTCGGAGATTCCACGAATCACTATGCAGCGGAAATCGTTCATAAGGCCTGCTGCCTCCATCTCAAAGCAGATGGCGCCCTCGCTACTCTTACTGATCATGTCCCGCTCTTTTGCATTCTTCATCACGCGATCCCCTGATGCGATGACCCCGTAATGAATGAAAGGTCGATCAGGAGGGTTGCGTTCCTGCCGGGGAACTGCCATTTGTCTATCGCAGGACTGGCAAGTCGGCTGATCCATGCAATGGTCGTAATCAGACTTGAACAAGATGTCCATCTCAGACGATGGTCTCTCATACTCGGACAGTGATGGAAATCGTCTCAGCATATCTCCGATGTGACTTGAGACCATGTTGGACCGCACGCGGTGATCAGATTGCATTCTCGGGAGAATAGCCAGCCATTCATTGGGCGGGGGGCACAAGAATCCTTTGCGTTGAAACCCAGTTGTCGTCTGCTTTCCCAGATCGTATTGCACGACACCACCCTGAGTTCCGGATGGAACACTGACCACCACATCTCCCAGACGAATATCGGTCTTGTCGCTGGGCACGCCACCTCCAATGCCCACGAGCAGTCGAAGGGTGACCGACGGGAAGGTGCGTGCTAAATCTCGAGCGACCACCGCAGCGGAGACGGTACCTTGGTAGCCCGCAGGCAAGGACGCGATCACAACATTGTGCTGACAGAGCCGTCCCAGGACGTAGTAATTTGGGTCACCGCGGGCGCTCGGTAATGGCTGATGTTCTTCGTCGAGCATATATCTCACTGCACTCAACTCAATCTCGAGTGGAGTGAGAAGTGCCACAGTATATGCATCATGAGATAGACGTTTCGTCTTGGTTTCCATTGTACTCTGAGATTGTCAGGTATCTCGTAGTCGGCGCACACTGCTTTCAACCATCGGCTCAACCATCAAGAATCAAGAAACCATCAAGATTACCGGCTCTCAAGCCTCATATTGTGATGGAGGTGTTTATGAGAGAGAGTATCAGACTGTCTGGATGGATTCTGGATGGTGAGATTGAAAACTGGGTAGGAGTGTAAGAGGAAAGGCAAGGCGCACCAGGCAGAAATCGCGCCGGGAACCTGCAGGGCCCGCAGATTAGCCGCCCAGAAAGTGCTAGATGGACGACGATGGCAACACTGCAGTCGGCGTGGAATAGTTGGACACGGCAGACAAGAAGACGCAGTTTGGTGACTACAATTAAGTATATGTCATTGTATTATTGTCAGACACATACTTGGTTGGTATAGTATAGTATAGACTATTAGGGTAGCCGTGACATCTAACGGCCTAATATGGTAGGATCTCTCTGCTATCACGGTATTCCTCTGTTAGATTTTATATTTACTGACTAGTATGCAGTCGAGAGAACTAGTTAATATAAACATAATTACACCGGAGACTCCTAAAGAGTCTATCAGAGTCTAAAAAGAGGGAACTATATATGTATTTCCCTGGAGTCGTCCTGGCAGAAGCAACACTCGGAGATTAGGGTATGAAAGGAACAAGCTTGGTGACTTTAAGCATTTATAACCTTCTTTCGGGTCTATCTACAAGATAATATCAGCCAGCCGTTTAATTCAATCAACATGATCTTTCATGAATTGTAAATGCATCGTGCAATCTGATTGGTGCCTCATCCGGCCCACCTGTTTCCTCGGCAATGTCCGGTTATTTGGACTTCATTTCCTGTTCTTGATAGCAGGATATCAACTATAATTGATAAACGAGGAACAGAGTAGACTAGATATGGAATATGCCAGCTGTCATCAGAGCATGCATTATCTGTCACAAAAGAAAGGTACGGAGTATGCCCCATATGTGATGCATCTGCTAACCCCAGCAGGTGAAATGCGATCTGGAGAAACAGCAGCCATGTAGCAACTGCATCAAATTCAAGGCCGAGTGCCTGTAAGCCTCTTATCAATCAGATCGTCCGTCGTCTACTGACCCATTAGCCCATTCACCCGCAAACGCAAAAGAATCACCAACAGCCTGTCCCCCTCCCGGGAGGACCCCCGCACCGCATATAGTCCCGCCGCTGCCATCTCCGCTGAAAAAAGCTACAGCGGCCGCAGCGAGTATCTAAGCGGGAGTGTGCCCTTTGACGAGACACTGGTGCAGTCCGGCCAGGATGCCCTCGACACCGACAACCACGAGGACATGCAGCTCTTCCAGCACCAGCGCGTGTTTGATCTCCCGCCCAAGCCCGTGCAAGACCATCTCATCGACTGCTTCATGCGGTATTGTGCGCCATGGACGCCGATCATCGACCTGGAGTGGTTGACCGCGGAGACCCCCTCGCCGCTGCTGTTGCAGGCCGTCTTGCTAGCAGGGAGTCGGGTGTCTGCGCCCTCGGACGAAGTATCGAGCAAAGACTTCTACCGCAAGGCGAAGCTGCTCTACTTCTTCGGGAGCGGCAACAACTCGCTTATCTCCATCGTGTCGGCATGTCTGCTGCACTGGTATAACCCCGTCGGACCGGAGAAGGTCTCGACCGACACGAGTGGGTTCTGGATCCGCACGGCCGGGGCGATGGCCTTTCAGATCGGATTGCACAAGGAGCCTGCCGCGAATGCAAAGGACCGGGGGCTGCGGAGGAGGCTTTGGTGGGCATTAGTCGTATGTAATGTTTTTCTAAACTAAAGCATGCGCTAACAGCGTAGGTCCGCGATAATATCATCTCCGCCGGCACCGGACGCCCGCGGACCATCAACCTCAGCGATAGCGACGTCCTCCCGCCGAGCGTGGACGACTTTGACGTCCAAAACGACAAATCCCAGCTTTTTGTGGCGTACACGACGATCTGTCTCCTGCTAGGCGACACAGTCGAAGGCTGTCTCCGCAAGACAATGTCGCTGCACCGCCGCAGCCAGCTCGAAAACGCCCTCTACCGCTGGATCAACCAGTCCCTCCCTTCGCTCCGCGCCACAGCACCAACCGACACTATTTCCTCGACACACGAGTTCGAAGTCAACCAGCTGCTCGTCGTCTACCTCGCCATCCTGATCATCCTACACCGCTCGCCCACACCCAACAGCGTCCCGTCGGCGGCGTCGCTTGTCGCGGCGTCCTGCATCGCCGGGATCTTTGAGGACTTCCACCAGAAGGATCAACTGCAGTATCTCGGTCCGATCTTTGCGCTGTACGGGCTCAGCGCCGGGCTATCGCTGCTCTCGGCGTATCGATACGAGCCGCTCAAGGAAACGGCCGAGTACGAGTTATCTACTATCAAGCTCTGTCTGCAGACGCTGTCGAAGCGCTGGCGCTCGGCGGTGGGCCCCATCCGGGCGCTGGACAGGTTGACAGAGCAGGTACGGCGGCAGCCTTTGTTCGAGGGGAGTGTGCCGAGTCTGGGACCTGGGCTGGTGGATTTCTTCAATAGGATTGATCGGCGGCTTTGTCGGCAGTGGGGGGTTATACAAGGTGAGAGAATAGTGTCTGGTCAGGCGACGAGTCTGGAGACAGAAAAGCGCGATGTGATGCCGTTTGATGGGTATATGGATATCTTGGATCAGAACTGGGAGGGATCAGGGTTTGACTGGAGCGGGTCCTGGTTGCTGGATATTTAATTGCACCTAACTGCATATGATATTGTATGAACACAATGCTACAGCTTGTTCTTCAGAGAACGATGGCCGGCAACCTGTCCCTCGGGCAACTCCTGTCCCCAGACGATCCGGCAGTCCCAGCTGGCATGATCCTTCTCGTCCCCGTCTGCCTCATACGGCTTCACAATATCCCTATGCACCGTATCTCCGACTCCTCCCTCGCCAGCCAGAATCCACCGACGAGCAACCTCCGCCGCCACTGCATCTCCATCTCGCTCGGCATCCAAAGCCAGCAAGGCCCCCATCAGAATCCACGCAAGAGTAAACATAACCCGACGACCATCCGCCAGAACCGACGCAACATCCCCGGCCACCTTGCCCTTGAACGCCGTCCAGGCCTGCCTCAACGCGTGCGCCAACTTCTCCCTCCGTATCATGCCCAACACCCGCTCAACCCACGCAGCAAACACCGCGAAATTATCCCTCGCCAGCAAAAACCTTACCATCTCGCTCGCCAGCACATTCGTCGTTCCCTCCCAGATACTGTTCACTGCGGTATTCCTCAGCAGCCGCGAGACATTGAACTCGGGCTCGTCCGGCTCATCCATATACCCCACACCCCCCATCGCCTCCTGACACTCCTGGATCCCCAAAATCGCCATCTTGCTAATCACCGCCTTGGACACAGCCGTCAACGTCCGGAAGACAACTGTCGCTTCCTTTCCTCTCGGCACATGCCCAGGCACTTGTTCGGTTCTGTCAGGATTCTCAACAACACCCATCACCCCCACCGTAAAAAACCCCAACTCCATCGCCGCCCGCTGCCGCACCTCCACCTCCGCCAACAGCCGCAAATGCATCGGAATCAACCAAAGCGGCTCGCCGACTGTGCTGCGCGCGCGCGAGAATGCCCTAGCAATACTCAGCGCACGGCGCCACGCACCCAGCGAGCCGATGAAGGTGTGGGTGCGGGTCACGTTCAGCAACGGCGCGATCGTCGCCACGCCCTTATCGCGCTGCCCGACGAGGTGCGCGCGCATATCCCGCAGCTCCAGCTCGGCGGTGGGGAGTTCCTTGGTCCCGAGCTTGGTTTTGAGGCGGTGGATGCGCACGCCGTTTGTTATTTCCCGGGGGCCCTGGTTTGGAGGGGTGATGGTGCGCCGGAGGGGTGCGAGGAAGGTGCTTAGTTTCCCGGAGGGGTGGGTTTTGGCAAGGAGGAGGGTAACGTTGGCGTCTGTTGCTGAGGAGAAGAATTTGAAGCCGCTGATGCTGTACTCGCCTTCGCCTAGGGTGCCGAGTTGGTTGGTGTTGTTGTTGGTGGAGGCTGGGAGAGGATCGTGAGTGGCCCATGTCTCGGTGTTTTGGACGTCGCTGCCGCCGGCGCGTTCGGTCATCCATTGGCCTGAGGTCCAGAAGTCTTCGTTGCGGGAGGTGAGGTGGTTGAAGACGACCCGGAAGGGATGGTCATCTGGGAAGGAGTGTTGCTGCAGTTGCTGGGAGAGGATCAGTGCTGCGCCGTCGGTCATGGCGACGGGGCAGGACGTCAGCCCTGACGAAGGGCCGTAGAGATAATTGACGGTATATTGCACGAGACGGCGGGAGGCACCATAGCTAGGATCGTAGCCTAATGCCACCACCCTGCTTCCGTTAGTTCTGAACTCAAAGGGAATGAACAAAAGGAATACCCATGTCGAGCTCCCCATCGGCTCAGCTGCTTCCAGCCCTCACTGGTGATCAATCGGTCATAGTCGTATCGCTGACCCCAGACGTTATATCCCTTGACGTAGGGTTGGTTGCGTTCGGCGTCGGCACTCCATTCGCGGATCTGAGGCGAGATGGCCTCTTCGCCAAGCTGGGTGAGGTTGGACTGAATCGATTGATAAGTCGATGACGGGAGGTACCCTTTGACGTTAGTTGTTTGTATTTATCATCTGTTGCAGACTCACATGAAAGCAGCCGATGGAGATTCGTATCGGTTGTATATGTATTTTGCAGCGGCTCCGGGCTGGTGAAGGAGCCACGGTCCGCGGTGGCAGGCTGCGATGAAATTGCTGGATCCATAGTGTCTATCAATAGCTTGTCACAACCTGGGGAAATTGGTTACTGGAATAGTGTCCAGGAATGCGGGGACTAAAGGCTTAAACTTAAGTATCACAACGGACCGAGGCACCTGACATTCGGTAACCGCACTTAACCCGGTCCAATCACAAGGAATAATATTTAGCATCAGGAGATTCACTGTCTCATGCTATATACGGGGTATCTCGGATCTAGGCTACTAAGCTATTATGCTATACACCCTGGTAGATCTACTAATCCTTTAGAAACCCCAGCAGACTCGCCGTAGATCCCTTCTTCGACTTCTTCATCTCCCTCTCCAGCCCCATCAGTTGGTGCACCGCCATCTGCGCTCCGCGCACCATGTAGTCCATGGTGACCACCTCCTCGGGGATGTCTACAAACTGCCCGATGAGGGCCATGTTGGTCATGCCGGGGGGAATCACCTGAGGCCGATCCCCGTTACTCCTCGGAAGTAAGATGGAAGTCCATCGCGGCATCACACATGGAACAGTAACTGTCTTGGGCAGTATGTCACCGGCTGGGAGATCAAGCTGATGCAGAACCTCCGTCAGTATCTCCTCACCTGAGCAGGATAGCATCTGTTTCTTGACAAAATCCCCATCGTTCTCTGGATCGAGTGCATACCCCCAGAAGACTCGAACACTGTCCGGTTGATCTGGGAACAGCGGTTGCCGGGGCAGACTCAGCGTAAGCAGCCAACTGCTATCTCTCAGCGTAACCAATGAGCCCGTCGCAGGATCGTCGCCAACTATCGCAAGAATCCTCTCGAAGAAAGACGGATTCTTGACCGTGACCGTAAAGTATGCCACCCGGGACTCCCGCAGTCGGGTACAAAAGTTGTATGCGTTGCCGAATTTGGCATGCTTAGTCGCGAGTTCCAGCCACAGGAGCCAGTTCTCGTCGAGGTCTTTCTCGATCTCCATCATCTCTAGCGAGGGTGGCTCTGTGTTTGACCCGCAAGAAGCACCGGACAAGATGGATCCCAAAGAAACAATCATGATATCGTGCGGGCCAAGATCAATGGTTACCTCGCGCTCGCTTCTGGTTACTGTACGCAGGGTTGTCACGCGAGTAGGATCCTGTGCTGGCTCGACGACGATATCGGTGGTGATGGTGTTGAAGCGAAAATCTACTCCCTGTGCCTGCAGGAATCGAGCAATCGGGGCGACAACGGAGTCATGCAGGTTGAAGCGGACACGGTCCAGGGGACGAGGATGATGCGTCTGGATATCATGAGGGAAATGCTGGATGAAACGGCGGAACTCGGCAGCGCTGTGACACAGCCGGAAACCGAACCTAATCCTGGTTAACATCCTGACTTCTTTCAGATCTACGAAAACCTACAGCGTCGACAGCACCAGCCAGTACTCCGTCCTGAAGAACCCCTCGGAGAAATGGTCTCGGACGCGGGACCGGCCCAGCGTACTTTCTGTCTTAGACGACAGCCGGAACAGATCCATCCGATCCTTGATCCCCAGATGGAGTCTCCTTCCCTCGATCCGCTCCAGTCCGTTCTTCCGCCGAGCCAGGAATCTCGTCCGCGACGCCTGCTTCGATACATGCTCTTCAAAGTACTCCCGGATATCATCCCAGACGCTTTTCCCGGGCGTCTCCGACGGCACCAGCGCGAGTAACTCCTCCATTTGACTCCCGCAGAACTGAGGCGTACATCCCGCGCGATAGTGGTAGCCCGACTCGGCATCGCCTTTACCCACTGATCCCGCGCCTGGCTCGCTCAGTGCTTCGAGGATATGGATTCTCGACGGGGGCACCTTGGCCTCTCTGATGAAGTGTACGGCCGCGGTTAACGAGGCGATTCCACTCCCTAGAATCCAGACATCGAGGGAATCGGGGTCGCGAGAGGCCGTACTAGGAACTGGGGTGGATGGGCGTGAGGAGAACAGCGACGCCGCTCGTGACGGCGGACGGGACATTTTGTATCGAGTTAGGATAATAAGCACGGCGTGAATTGTCCAGTTAGGCGTTTAGATAGCCAGATTGTGTTGTACGATTTGAGTTATACTGTGGCCTGACTGGTGTCGTCATACCACGACTGTGGATCTGCCGCCGAATGCGGAAATCAACTGCCACCAATACAACACTCCTGGTTCTAGCCAGTTAGATTTTACTATTACCATCAATACACTAGAGTTCTGGTATATATTATTGGTGCTTGGTGCTTGGTGCTTGGTGCTTGGTGCTTGGCGCATAGTGCTGAGTGCTTGTCCACAGCTAGATCAAAGTAGGGTTAGGTCCTAGATAGCACGCCTTGAAGCAATTCAACAGCAGATGCTGTCTAACTTAAACAGAGTATCTAAACTATCTCTCGATAATCTACAAAATTCTACCTTAGCTCCTAAGAGGATTGCTCTATGATACTATTTTGACATCTAGCTACCCGACAGGCTTACACGCTGCCGATCTCTCATCTCCACCGTCTAGTTGCACCTTAAATACGATCTACAGCGGACCACCATTGGTCCAACTTGATCCTCGTGCCACTTGGCTCTGTAGGGTCTCGTATAGCTCTTTAGTATCCGTCCTAGTTGATCTGAAGAGCCAATCAGCCGAGTATTTACATGCAAGAAGGCTGAATGTCCATCAACAATCTGCAGGGCTGCAATTAGACCGCTGAGGCTCAACCGCCTATAAACATGACCCCTAGACCCTAGCTCCTTTTCTCACCCTTTTCTCCACAAATTTCTCTTCTGCTCTGCAAGGCCAAACCCTTGCAGCCAAGATGAAGCCGTCGTCCATACTCCTGTTCGTTTCCGGGGCACTCGCCCTTAATCCCCTCCAACCCCTCCGCATTCCCAACAACACTCTCGTCTCCGAACCCACAACAGACATCGTATCCGACCCGCTGGCCAAACGCTGGACCTGCCCATCGACCTGCTCAACCAATATCTGCTGCGACAATGGGCTCTGCGTCTGGTCCCTCAGCGACGTCTGCTGCGGAAGCTATTTCTGCAACTCTGGCGAGCACTGCTGCGGGACGGGGTGCATGCCCCACGGCGCGGAGTGCTGCGGCGTACAGGGGTACTGTCCTTCGGGGGAGCGATGCATGACCGTCAATGGGAAACTGGGCTGCTGTCCGAACGGGGATTGCGCGCAAGAGAACGCGGTGTATCATTACACGCAGACGGAGAATCACTATACCACGGCGTATCATACCACGACTTATGCCGGGGTGGAGTACAGTTGGTATTCGTGGACGGTGACATGGTACGACCCCTTCGTCGCTTGAAAAATTGGAGGAATAGGAGATGGCTGATGAGAACAGGACGTACTGGGTGACGTTTTACACGTACTATATCCCTTCGACGGCTTCGATTCGCACGTCGACTGTCACGACGACATCGACGATTGTTTCGGTGAAAGCTACGGACGGGTCGGACGCTTCGTCCTCGTTTACGCGGCTGTCGGCTACGATGAGCTTCTATACGCCTGCTAGTGCGACGAACCCGGTAACCCCGACGAATGTGGCGACGGCCAGCAGACCGACTTTGACTTCGTCGGGTGATGATGGCAGTAGTAACGGCAATGCAGGCAGCAACGGTGGTAGTGGCGGAAATGGGGGTGTGGGCATTTCGGTCAATGGGGTCATGGGTGCTGGAGGTGATCCCAATGCTGCAAATGCAAACCGCAGACTTGGATGGGAGACGGTTTTGTCTCTGTCTATTGTGCTGGGAACTGGACTTTTGATGATATACCTTTAGGAAATGCTGCATTGATACGAACTATACCCTTCTACTATAGCTTAATGAATGGCGACTCGCCTGTCCTCTGCACCCTCAAGCTCTCCTTGATCTCCTCCAGGGTCTTCCGTCCCTTGCCCTCGAAATACTTGGGCCCAACATCCGGCGTGTGGTATCCCCGGGGATAGAACTTGTCTCCCTCGTCCCCAGGCAACGGCAACCCCATCAGCCGCTGCACCCATGCAGACGGACCCCATCGGTTCCACAGAGTCGGCTGCACATAATACGGCATCCCGTTCCACACCTGCACATGGTGTCGGCCGTATTCATTCGGCTTCTCCGTAAACACATCACGACGCATAATGTACGGCCGCGGGAGCGCAAGATACCGCAGACAGAACCGCCGGATCACCACCGCAGCGTCGAACATAACCTTAACCACCCACGGCGGCGGATCATACCTACCAGCATCAGCATTAGCATCATCCACAACCACACAAGGAGAAAGACTTACATCATAGCCCTCCTCAACCTCTCATCCATCACACAGGTCGCAACACTCACCCCCAACCCCCTCACCCACCCGGGCATCCCATAAACCAACACATCCATCGTCTTATCCGCCACCGCCCGATTCGCCTCCGCCGCCTTCATCCTCTCCTGCTCATACCGCTCACTCCAACTCCCCATCTCCTCCAACCACTGCAATCCATCCCGGAACCCCTCCCCCGACCGCCCACCAGGCAACACCGCATAGCTAATCCCCAACGCATCGCCCACACTCTTCCAGAACGTGCCCACCGCGCATTTCTCCAGCGCGCTCAACCCCCGCCACTCGTACCGCTCCACGAACCGCACCGGCTCCAGCGCAAACAGGCTAAGCGTGTACAGCATGTCAGACTCCAGGATCTTTCCGCTGGCTCGGTAGCCTGCGTGCAGGAGCTTCGTGCGCGCGAGGGCAGTGATTGCCCGTTCGGAGGTGGGCTCGAAGCCCATGAACTCGCCGATTAGGACGCCGGTGTCGGCGTAGCGTTTGAAGCTGGTGGATGGGTTGGCGAATTGGGATGTTTGCAGGAGGAGGGCGGAGATGGTGGGGATGCCGTATGTCTACTTCCATTAGTATTAGATCTGTACGGCTGGGAGAAGGGGGAAGGGGTACGCGGAAGAGAGCAAACTGCAGAGCTTTCAGCGCTGTGAATGGAAACTCGAGCTGGAGCATTTGTTTCTGGATGGCCCAGGCGTCGTGGTCGGTCATCCTGGCGTAGGATTCCCGGGTTGAGTACTTGCGGTATTTTCCTTTGATGCTGCGGAGGCGTTGGAAGCGGAGGGAGAGGGTGAGAGTGAGATAGGCTGTGAGGCATGCTGCGGTGTAGACCCAGGGGTGTTGGGTGTATTGGTTGAGGATGTGTGTGATTTGATGCTGGACTGCTTGAAGTGTGAGCTGTAGTTTATCCATGATGATGGATGTGGTTGTGATGCTCAGGCTGAACTACTCTGCTCATGAGGGCTGGCTAACTTTATACATGTTGTATCAGCACATGCAAATGTCGATTGATTTTCAATTTAGCTAACTCTATCTCATTCTCATTCGGATACTGTCCAAAATTATCAGGTCATCTTCTGAATTCTCAGGATCTCAACCTTCTCGGTTGAACTAAGGTTCTGATAGTGATATCTTCATATGACGATGAGTACTGCCACGGCATGGCGGACCGAGGATGATTGCGGGGTAAATAGATCGTCGTCCTTATGCTTAATTAGAATTGTGTATTTATGAGCCGATAGAATAGTTATGCCCAGAATCTGGTACCCATCATCCAAGTACCGAGGATAATGCAAGAAGACAGACTTCAGACTCGGATCGAAGGCTCCGGTATCGTACGACTTGACCACGGACCCCGGAATATAGATGATCGACATGGATGTCCTTAAGGTGGTTCATTCAGAGTCAGATGAACAGGCATCACGGAGGTACTGGGGTAAGGCTGATGGATGTGCGGGGTAGACTAGTCGAGTATCCGGGAATTGATGACCTATTAGACAGTGCATGCACGCGGATTGCACGGCATATTTCCCTTGTACATTGCCACTGGGTATGCCAATCGGCTGCCTTTCAATACTGTTGAACAAGGAAGTATTTTCCGCGCATGTGGCTGAGGGAGGCACCTTGATTGACTTGATACTCGCGGTGAGATCTGAGTATACAGTCAAGACCATAGACTAAGGAGAAGTATGGCAGCAGACCAAAATCATAAGTGTCTGCAGAGTCACCCATCAGAACCAAGGTCGACTAGAACGGTTCTGATTCTTTAACAGTCTATATTAGTTGAACTTTCGGAGTAAATTCCTTATATAACTAAATAGACCCAATCTAACATATTCAGGCAAGATGGCCGAGTTGGTCTAAGGCGTGAGGTTAAGGTCCACCTTAATACCAAACTCTACGAGTTTCCTCATCATCGTATGATGGCGTGGGTTCGAATCCCACTCTTGTCATTCATTTCTTTTTCTTTTTTGTTTCCTTTTGTACAGAACAAGTTTCAATTTATTTCTTTTATCAGTCTAGTCCCTAGATAGGTCTTAAGTCATGGCTGAAACCGGACGCCTAGTATCGTCTAGCTGCCTAACTTGGACAAGAATCTTGGCTTTGATAGGTGCGCGTAGTAATTACATTAGGATTAATGCCTATCTATGTGTACGTCGTCTATTTACTTTCTTCTCCCTGTGGCTCCTTTTTCAAGATACTCTTGGCCAGGTAAATCACACTCACGGCCACTCCCAGTCCTCCCAGTCCGATCCCCATGTACAACGCCCCGCGATATCCTACCAGCCTATCATGGAATGTCTTTCCGCCATGGTTGACATGCACCTCGACCGTTCCCGCAAACCCGAGTCCCAGCGAGATACTGTAGTTCACCACCGTGGTGACCAAGGAAGCCGCAATACCTTGGTGTCGGCGCTCCACCGCATTCGACAGCAGCACCGTGCTCGCGGGAAACGACATGTCCATGCCCCACGGCATGACCACCAATGAAACAAAAGTCAGCGCCCAGTACGTCTGATGCACCGGCGCAATCGCAACAAAGACATTCCCCAGCGTAAACGCCACCATAGCAAACAGCATGATCCACCCCGGCCGGATCCGACTCATCAAATACCCCGTCGTGAACGAGGCCAGCAGCCCCGAGACCCCGGGCGGCACGAACTGCGCCGCGGCCATCAACGGCGTCTTGCCGCGCACATGCTCCAGAAACAACCAGAGGTAGTACGTCCAGATGCCGAAGCTGGCCCAGCCGCAGGCGACGCAGCCCAGCACGAAGGAGACGTCCAGCGTCAACGCATGGAACGGGATGAGCGGTTTGCTCGCGACGCGCAGCTCCCACACAAAGAAAAGCCCTAGCAGAACCATCCCGATAATCAGCAGCACATACACATACGCTGTCGGCCAGCCGACAATAGGCGCCTGGTTCCACGCCACATTCACGAGGATCAGGCCCCCGACACCCAGACACGCCCCAACGACGTCCAGCTCCTGCATCCACTCGACAAGAGTCATGCCGTGCTTCTCGCGCTCGTGGTGGATGCGGGGAATCACGGCCCACCCCAGCGCCGCCAGCACCAGACACACAATCGCATTCGCCCAGAACGTCCACGGCCACCAGGCCAGCTGGCTGAAGAGCGCGGCGAAGATAGCCCCGATGATGGCGCCGTTGGGGGCCGTCGCGGCGAAGATGGCAAAGATCATATCCTTCTTCGGGCTGGGGCGGTACGTCGCTCCCAAAATCGCCAAACCGTTCGGGAGGAGCATCGCGGGCCCGAGACCCTGCGCGGTGCGCGCGAAGATGAACAGCACGTAGTTGTTGTAGACGCTGACGCCGGCGACCATGGACCAGACGCCGAACCAGACGAAGCCGATCACGAACATGGTGTGGTAGCCGAAGCAGTCTCCGCAGCGACCGAAGAAGAGGATGAAGGTGCCCACCGTCAGGGAGTAGCCTGCGATGAACCAGCTGAGGATGCCGTTGTCGGTGATGTGGAAGGAGTCCCCGATGATGGTCAGCGGGGCCAGTTGGCTACCCAGCCCGGCCTGGGTCATGAATTGGGCCATGCATATCACGAAGATGAAGACCGTTTCCCGTAGTGGGGAGAGGCTTTCGGCGATGGACCAGCCCGACCGCGTTTGCTGGAGGTCAAGGCCGTCCTCCACCTCTGTTTCGCTCATTTCTGGCTATGGGTCGAAGCAATGCTCCATTGATGATAGTGTGGAAAATGGACGCTCCATCCCATTTGTTATACCTATGATTGATAAGAATTTGCTGTATGTATATGCGGAAAAGATGAAGAGATGATGTGAGATAATCAGAAAAATTTCTAATCCGTATTTCCGCGATGAAGCCCACAGCGGGGAATTTCCGCGATTACATCATGCGTCCCCTGTCACATTGTGTAAGCAGTACCTCTCTTTTATAGATAGTTTCTAGAGTATCTGATGGAATTTTCGTCTCACTCATGACACTTGTATGCCATTGGACTGAGAAACGAGTACAGGCTTGAGCTGGATTGATAATGAATATATTTCTGCTTATCCCAGAGTCTAGAGCCAGTGCTGACATGGACGCCACCTACTACCACTCTTAAAGCCTACTGCTCAACGCTCTCCATCTTCTCCCCGGCCAACCGAATCACCCCCGTTGTCTCATAACTGACTTGGATTTGCTGGCTCATCTCCCCAAATCGCTGCTTCCAGAACTGCCACCGCTCTGGGCTCAACTGCCCCTGTCCGCTATACAGCGTCCCAGGCTTCATCAAGCGCTCCTTCTCCTCGTCTTCCACCGCGTCTGCCAGTTGACTGAACAAGTTCTCACTACCGTACACCATCCACATCGCTGCTGCGGCGACTTCTCCTTCGAGTTCGTTGTCCGATAGCTCCTCTTCCAATCCCGACCGCAGACTCCAGACGCCAAGGAGAGAAAGCGATGGGTCGCATTTGCTCATCAGCCGCGCGGTGAATGCTTGTAGGTTAATCCATTCGGTAACCTCCTGGTCGTCGGGTTTTGTATACGCAGGTGCTTGGACAGTTAGCGATGTAGCACAATTATCAGACAGGGGTACGTACGATCCCAGGATTCTCTCAGGCTTGGCCCGAGCATGGGCAGGTCTTTCCATAGGTAATTTTCGGACTGGATTGTCAGTATATTTTGCTTCAGAAGAAGAAGAAGACACTTACACCCCAGATTGACACCGTTGTTGGCGGTAGCTCGGTCAGAGCGTGGATCAAGTCGACCAGTCGGTCTTGCGAGGGGTGATTGTGAGGAATCTGTTTGGCGACTTTGATGATAGTTCCCCATGTGTACCAGAGGAAGTCCTCCAACTCAGAGTTTTCTTCTGGTGTTGAACCCGTCTTTGGAGTCAAGGCGTGGATAGCTTGCGCGGCCTCGCGGGGAGGGGTTGTGCTAGACGGCTGAAGATAGTCATTGAGGATGTTGAAGATACGATGCTCAGGAGAATCGGGTTGAGCTCGAGATTCAAGAGAAAGAGACGCCATGAGGAGAACTGTACAATTGATCTTGTTTATTTGCCCGGAAGGGTCGTGAAGCCAGATAATAAATACAGAGATCAGCAATAGTGGCGGGGTAAATTAACAGGCTACAGCAGTGAGCAATCCACCAAGCATAATGCGCGTTTCAGCCACGAGTGTCCATCTTTTCCTTCTTCTGTTACTTACCACCGACAACGTAATGTCCAACGGTGTCCTGATTCTTTCCTGCATGCCTTTATCGTATCTTGTTGAATTAATGTGTTAATCCTGAGCATGTCATATGCAATGACGAAATCTCCCCGCACACAACGTTCTCCCCGCACCAACCTCTATCGACTGCCCACTATGACTGACACAACACTCACTCAGTCGAACATCAATTACAGAGATAGATAAGAAATGTCCGAAGCTCCAGTGGTAACCCTCCTCAAATCCCTCATCCAGGTCCCCAGCACCAGCGACCACGAACAAGACATCGCCCGCTGGCTCGACAACCACCTCTCCACCCTGGGCTACACCGTCGAGCGCATCCCCATCGCCCCAGGCTCAACCCGCGAAAATGTCTACGCGTACCTAGGCTCCTCGCGCAGGGTAAGAGCCTGTCTCACCGCGCACATGGACACCGTCCCGCCGCATATCCCGCTACGCGTTGAAGGGTCGACCATCTACGGCCGCGGCGCCTGCGACGATAAGGGTCCCATGGCTGCGCAGATCTGTGCGCTTGAGGAGCTGCGTGCGGAGGGGGCGGTCAAGGAAGGTGATGTTGGTTTGTTGTTTGTTGTGGGCGAGGAGAAGGGAGGTCCTGGGATGATTGCGGCGAATGATCATGATTTGAAGTTTGAGGGTGTGGTGTTTGCGGAGCCGACCGAGGGGAAATTGGTTGTTGGGCATAAGGGACATTTGGTGTTTGAGTTGGTTGGCGAGGGGAAGGCGTGGTAGGTCTGCTTTTGATACACTGTATATCTACTGAGGCTAATGGTGCAGTCATTCCGGATACCCCCATCATGGCATCAACGCCAATGCCGCTCTGGTCGAAGTCCTGAATGAGTTCTTGTGCACTAAATTCCCCGAGTCGTCGCTGCTGGGTCCGTCGACCTTCAACATTGGCAAAATTGAAGGAGGAGTGAGCTATAACATCGTCCCGGCTTCCAGCACGGCACTATGCGCTGTCCGTGTGGCGACTGATATGGCCAAGTGTAAGAGAATCGTGTCGGAGGTCGTTGCGAAGCATCCACACGTCAGACTGGAATTCAAGTTCGAATATCCGGAGACGTTGCTTGATCATGATGTCGAAGGTTGTTGACCCATACCTTTCTCCTGATCCTGCTGACAGATTACAGGGTTCGAAACAGCACCAGTGTCATATGGAACAGATGTTCCTCGATTCAAGGGAGATCATAAAAAGTACCTATACGGTCCTGGTTCAATCCTGGTGGCCCATGGAGAAAACGAGCAGATTGAGATTGACGAACTGCTGGAAGGTGTCAGGGCGTATAAAACGTTGGCCACCCACTTATTGAAAACCTGATCAACTCAATTATCGCATCTTGGCATCTCGATGCAGACAGTACTGTCGTTGCGCTCCTGACAGTCGCCTTCTTATCTCATATCGTCTTTGCTCTGCTGAAAAGGTGGGTCTCTTTCCAGAGTATATATATTGGTTCGCAGGGTAGTGTATATTGGAGGACTATAATAACGCAACATCAAGAATAATTTAGTACAATGAAATCCAATAGCCTAAGATCCATAATCGACGAAGCACCACTTTTCCATCAGTAGAAAAGGCCCGAAATATACTGACCTAATTTGTACCCGTGACAAGTTATGAATAGAGGTTGCTTATGTAGCATAAAAGATACGCAAAATCAAAAATCCGGTGCTGTGGTCTAGTGGTAGGACGTCACGTTGTGGCCGTGCCAGCCCCGGTTCGATTCCGGGCAGCACCACGTCTTATTCTTTTTTTTTCCTACTTTCTTATTCTTTTATAGTCATTTCCTTCCCTTGGAGGACAACACGACGGCCCTGGCCCCATCCAAGTGGATGGCTTTAGCCATTGACCAGGCGGCTGCCGTAGTGCAAAAGCACCTTCTATATGACACAGCTGTCATTTGTCCCATACGAAAAATGGGCCCATGTCCGAGGAACGAACACGAGTATTGATGCAATCCGTGAAACAAATTGTTACATTACTATCTCCTCTACTCGGTACGCTAGGTGGTTGTCTAGACGCCGTTTTAGTTTGGGATGGTTGACAGGATTGAAGCCTCATTCTCCGCCTCATTCTCCTGTGTAGTCCAACTGAAGGTCATTCCCTCGGTGCTTAGGTGCTGCTTGCTGTAGCTTGTTTTCGTGAAAATCAAATGAGGCATTTTCTATACAGTTGAATTAGTCAGTAGCCAAGTATTGTTGTGCTTATGCTTATGTATCAGTGTCAGACTACTAGTGCTTATTTTTGGCTTAAGTCAAGGGACACAGATGACCAAAGTAATATGACATGGTAATACACTTCATAATCTACCGTTCTAGGGAAGTCTGCATTTATAAGCACTTGGTCAGCACTGTTGGTAAGTTCCGCAGTGGGGTATGATGGATCTATGGTGGTAGTCTCACTAATGGTTCTCCGTATATCCGCTTATAAATTAAAACGCCCATAGTCGGAAGTATGGATATGCAGGCTAATTGGCCAGTGATGGCGGAAACCCAGAGGACAATTTTTAGGTCGACATTTTGACCCATTTTCCTTAGATGCGCACCGGGAGTCTCCACAGGTGGAAGTGTGTAGAAAAATGATGGCGCCGTGTGTGGTGGGGAATATAAATACCCTCTCTTCTGCTCCATACAGATAAAGAAATCAATCACCATCTGATCAGTATTGACCTCTACACCAAACCCTAAGTCGCATACAACAAAATGGGCTCAACTCAACCTGAATTCAAGAACCCCGCCACCACCACTCTGCTGGAGCTGGTCAAGGCCCGGCGCACATACTACGGCCTCAAGGCTGAGAGCCCCATCTCGGACGAGGCCATTGAGCGCATCGTCCAGGATGCCGTCCTGCACGTCCCCAGCTCCTTCAACACTCAGACTTCCCGTGTGGTCCTCCTGCTCAAGGAGGAGCACCAGAAGCTCTGGGACATTGCCATCACCATTATGGAGGGCCTCGTGGCTGCCGGCAAGGTCCCCAAGGAGATGTATGAGACCCACACCAAGCCCAAGCTGAACGCCTTCCGCGCGGGCTATGGAACTGTAGGTTGATTTCTCCCTTTGATGACGGTTCCGTACTGACGGTCTAGGTTCTCTTCTTCGTTGACTACGACTCTCTCGCTGCTATCAAGGAGCAGTTTGCCATCTACGCTGACAAGTTCGATCCTTTTGCTCTTGAGTCTAATGCCATGTCGCAGTACCTCGGTAGGTTTTGTTCCTAAAAATTCAAAGAGGCGGCATGTAACTAACACTGAATAGTCTGGACTGCCCTCTGCTCCGAAGGCTTCGGTGCCAATCTCCAGCACTACAGCCCTCTGATCGACGAGCAGGTGCAGAAGACCTGGAACATCCCTGCCTCGTGGAAGCTGGATGCCCAGCTCGTCTTTGGTACTCCTGCCAGCGACCCTGGCGAGAAGACCTTCCAGCCCATTGAGGACCGCTACAAGGTTTTTGGAAAGTAGACGGTTTGCATGTTTAACCTAGAGCGTATATAGAGATATCCATAGCGTTGAATTCATGACTTCGAGTTCATTCATCTAAACAAGTCCATATTGAAGCAGTTTCTGCTGGTATATACAAGAGTCCGTCCACGGTTGCATTTGACTAAACCTCTCTATATCCCGTCAACGGGATATCAGGCGCATCCTCCATCTGCACACACATCTGACTCGCCTTGGTCGCCTTCTGAGCCCTCCGCACCAACCTCCCCGGATGCCAAACAACCAACACCCCAATCGAACCAAGCATCAAGGCCGCATCAAAAACATATATATACGCCTCCTCCGTACTCAAAGGTGACCCCTTCGGCGACCCAAACTGAATCGTCCTCACCAAATTCCTCACCATCAACATCCCACACGAGACATAAATCGCCCACATGTACTTCTTCCACCCCAACCGCGGACACTCCCTCACCACAGCCGTCGGCTCTGCATCCAACTTCCGATGAAACACCGCCGCCACCCAAACAAACACCCCAAAGACCACCAGCGCAAAGATCAACCCCGCCAGGACGGCCTTCTTGCCGATCGCCATGACGTGCGGGTCACCGGTAATCTGCACCCCTGCGCCGGCAAGCTGCGTCAGGAAGCAGATGACGTCGTTGAGAACGAAGATAGTTGTCAGCCACTTTGTGCGGATGGCGGAGTGGTGCTCTGCGCTGAAGGCGCGGATGATCCGCCCGAGGACCATGTAGATGCTTGCGGCGATGAAGGGAGGTGCACAGAGGATGAGCATCTCCTGCAGCGCCCAGGGGCCGATTGCGGTTCTGCCTTCGTCGTGGGACCATGCGCGGCCGTAGTAGCCGAAGGTTTCGCCTAGGTTAGGGGTGGTTAGTGATGGCATTGAAGGATGGGGACGGGGACGTACAGATTCCTCCTAGGATGAGCGGGATGAAGTAGGCCGCGCGGTAAGGGAACATGAGGATAATGTGCACGACTGTTGCGATGCCGAAGATGGACATAAAGGCATATCCTGCTGAGGCGGAGGGGGTGTAGGGGTAGAATTCGACCCATGGCGACGAGCCATTGGTCCCGTTGTGGAATGTAAAGTCCATGTTGCCTTGATTGTGAGAATTGAAATTGATCAGGAGAAAAGAGCTACGACGACCATGACCGTCTCATATACTGCGCTGCTGTCTACAGAAGGTAGATCAAATTACCCTTTTGGGAAATTTTTGAACGAGTACGAGTGGGTCTTTTGAGCTTGTCCTGAAACTTTCAACATGGGACCCAAACAGCCGCAGAGCAAACTAAATTTAGCAAGAATTGCTTGTAGCCTTGTCATTGTAAGCACTTTCGCTGTCACTGGTTGGGAGATTGCATTGGCAATCTCTTCACGCAGCTTCTGGTCGATTGCGGTCTCCACGACTTTGCTGATGCTGTTCATCCCTCATGCAGAAAGCCGGCCTTCAATTCTGTAGGCTGTAAAACGGATTATGTCTTGACTAATTGAGTATAATTATATCATTTGTATGTAGTAGTCGCAATGGTATTTGGCAATCGTCAGGTTGTTTGACTCTCTAACATGTATCATTAATTGTGATAGGTTTTCATCCATAGCGTTAGTGGTGTAGCGGTTAGCATTATTGCCTTCCAAGCAATAGATCTGGGTTCGACTCCCAGCTAACGCATCATTTCAATTTTTTCCCTTTTTTTTCCTTGTTTCCTTTTTGCCCCTTTTCGTCCCTATTGACCAGCACCATTAACCTATTGAAATCTAACTGACATATTTGCGACGGTGTCCAGATCTAGTTTATGATCGACTGCTGTTCTGTCTTAGAGGAGAATTCGGATTCATCGTATCTCGGCTAAATTTTCTGCTGCCTAAAGTGGCCAAAGGCAAACGAATACGAAGTATTCTTCCATATCATCCTTCTGTATCACCGCCTGCAGCATGGAAACTGGGCAAGCCCGTCGGATTCGCGCGCGTAGAACCCATCAGAAATCCAGACTAGGCTGTAAGACCTGTAAAAAGCGACGAGTCAAGGTGAGTGGTGACTTCTTTCAAGCTGCCATTGCCACGTTTTTGAATTCAGCTCAACTTCTACAACTATGGCCAAAAAGCTGACGTGCAAGCAGTGCGATGAGAAGAAGCCGACCTGCACCAATTGTCGCCAGCACGCAGTCATCTGTGATTATGCCACTGAATCAGCTGCACCGTCTCGACCACCGCGTCGACAGTATCGCTTCAGACAGTCCAAATACGAAATCCAGAGAGACTCACCGACCACAGACACCAGCATACAGTCATTGAGTCCGGGACCGACTCCCCCTCCCCCTCTGGAGAGCATCTCCCTAGCAGACCTGCACCTCTTCCATCACTACGTCACCTCCACCGCCAGTACAGTCACAGACGGCCAGGACCGCAAACACGTCTGGGACATCCACGTCCCACAATGGGGCTTCACCTTCCCCTCCATCCTGCATCTCATCCTCGCGTTCTCCGCCCTCCACCTGGCGCAGCAGCACCCGCCTCTGCGCGCCCAGTACCTGGACCAAGCAGACGCCCACTTCACCTTTGGCGTCCGCTCCGTGACCACCGTGCTGGCCAGCCTGAACGAGGACAACTGCCAGTACATCTACATCTCCGCCGTGCTGATCTGCCTCGTATACTTCGGCCATGGTCCGCGCGCAGGCGAGTTCCTCGTTTTCAGCGAGACAGGGCAGGCGGAGTGGCTTGTTCTCATGCGCGGGGTGAAGTCGATTCTGGAGTCGAGGCATGCGGAGATCTTTTCGGGGGTATTGGCGCCTGAGGAGCTGGAGGGGGAGGCTCAGGTTAGCGAGGAGCTGGCGGAGGAGCTGGAAAGGCATAAGGGCCGGATTCGGGAGGTCCAGCTGTTGATCCGTGCGGAGACGGATGACGAAGTAATCAAAGAGATGTATGATTCTGCTCTGAACGCTCTGCAAGAGACGTTTGATGAGGTGTATCGGATGAGAGGGGCCGGGAAGCATGGGGTGAATCTGATGCATCTGGTTATTGGGTGGTTGTATCGGCTTCGGGAAGGGTTTGTTGGCTGGTTGGAGGCGAAGGATCCGCTTGCGCTGGCTGTCCTGGCCTACTGGGCTATTCTGCTCAAGTACATGCAGTCCTCGTGGCTGATGACGGGGTGGCATGAGCATGTTCTGGCGGGGATTCAGGCTTCGCTGCCAGAGGAGCACCGGAGCTGGATTCGGTGGCCGGTAGAATGTATTTTCGGAGATAGGCAACCTGTAGCTGCGCTTTCATAGGTCATTGCTCCTCTGGCTGCCATTACCAATACGTTTGCTCTGCTTCTGGATCGGATCGGTTGGTCACTTGGTAATAGCTGTTTGAGTCATCCTGTGTACAGCGCTAAGATTCCCATGATACCCTTAATTGGATTCAATTCACGACCTTCACCATTATTCCCAAATCCACTTACGCGAAGTCGCCCGTCCAGCCAGGTAAACAGATACTTCTCTGACCACTCCAGCCCAAACGTATGAAGCCCATCCGAGTACTTGGTGCGCTTGGATCCCCACTCCCCCATGCTGAGCAGATACGCATCTTTATCGTATGTCGTGCCCCAGTGCATCGACGAGCTGATGATGTTGCGTCCCGACGGATACCTCTCCGCGTCGTTCCCGCGGCTTTCCGCAATGTCAATCTCCCCGCTGGAGGGCCAAGGACCGTATACTGAGTCTCGAGGCATCATCTTATAAAGTTTAGCTCTAGTCCTAGTCCTAGTGCTGATGCGTGGCAGGTGGCGGACATACCAGATGGCGGGCCACAGCCAATCGCCCGTCGGGAGTTTAGTGACCACCTCAACCCGGCCATATTTGATAGTCTTCTTCCCGGCGGTGGTTAGTCGAGCCGAGCGGACGGGGTTGATAATTTGTCCTGCGGTCACGTTGCTGCGGATTGCGCACTAGGAGATGGTGGTTGATTGGAAAGGCGTTGGTCCGTTGTGGTGCAGCTGCCGTCTGTGGTCAAGTTGAGCATGTACCTATCAGACGTCAGTGAGAGAACGCGAGCAAGAAGAGGCTGCGACACACCCATCCACGAGCTGTGGCGGTGTGATATCTGTATCTTCGAGAGTTAGAGTTGGAACGATGTGGAGGCCTTGCTAGTCGACAAAAAAGTTTCGAGGGTCGGCCGTGGTCCAGTCGAATGAGCCTGTTCTGTATACTGCTATCTCTGCGGCATCGACACGACCCTCCGCTGGCGCTCCCTCGGCTGCTACTCGGACGACACCAACCACCGCACCCTGAAAACCTCCATTCTCGTCTCCGGCAACACGGTGCAAACCTACCAGGCCGCCTGCGCCCAGGCCGGCTTCACCTACGCAGGCATGGAGTTCGGAACGCAATGCTTCTGCGGCACGGCGATAATGAACAACGCGGCCTCTGTCCCCGCGTCGCAGTGTAACATTGCTTGTCCGGCGGATGGATTGCAGGTTTGTAGCGGCTTCAGCGCGCTCAGTTTGTATGTCGTTGTGCCGATCTGGCAGAGTCTGGGCTGCTACTCCGACTCGACCAAGGCGCGCACGCTGGCTGTCTCGTATAACATTGCCGGGAACACGGTGGAGAAGTGCCAGGCGGGAGGGGTATCTGTATGCGGGCATGGAGTCTGGCACGTAGTGCTTCTGTGGGAACTCATTTGATAATGGTGGTGTGCTTACGTCGAGCTGTGCAACGCCCTGTGCTGGGGATTCAACTGAGGTCTGTGGAGGGTCGAAGGCCCTGAGCATGTACTATCTCTTCCAGTAGAGTCCGAGCGAGCACGATGTAGCTTGTCTGTCTTTCAGATGGGAATCCTTCTGGTCAAAAAGAAAAAATAAAAGGAGAGATACGAAGCATGTATTTGCCATAAGAAAATAAAAAGTGAATTGGCGCTTGAAGTTTGCAAATGCTTCTAATTGATTGCATGAAGAGTTAGTAAATAGTGACCAAGCGGAGGGCAATATTTCAGCCGTCTCTCTGATATTTGAGCAGTAGCTAGTTCGGGATAGCCTCAAGGCTTCCTGGCCTGTTCTTAAGCGACTCGAAATGCTGAAGTGTTTCTTTTCTTCTTGCTACGCGAGCTAATTCTTCTTCTAGATTCACAAGTAACATTCCTTCGTAGGCCCAAGACGGAATTCCTTCTTGGGACTCTACAGGGATATCGAACCCAGACATATTCGCTGATCCGCTCATCTCTTCTTGATAGAGCAAGGTCGTGGGAAGGCTTGGACAGCCGTCAGTGAATAACCACTTGTTTTTGCTCTCCTGACTCCTTTTCAGAAATGGTCAGGTTCGCATCCAGCTCGAAAACGGGCGTCTTGATCTTTGCGTCAGTCTCCGATTTCTGCTGGCCATCTAATTCACTGATAGCGTTTCCGTCTTTCTCGCAAGGTAAGTTATTGACGACGGGTGAAGTTGGTGATACAGTTGTCGGCAGTTGGGTTCTATCATGTCCCCCGCCATCTCCACCATTTCTCTTTTTGCGTCGTATGTACCATAGCAGGATAGAAGCTATGCAAATCACTGCCAAGGGTATCGCTACGCCAATCCCCGCTTTTGCTCCCGTTGAGAGACCGGTCGATTGGAGGCTCGGATCCACCGGTTCAACACTGGAGGTCTGACTTGTGGAGAATCCTGTCGCTGTTGTGGTTATTAGAACTGTTTGTGTGGCCCCGACCCAGGAAGGTGTAACTGTCATCGTGGAGAAAACCTCTGCATCTGAAGTCGACGCGTGGATCGCAGTTCCAGTACCAGATACTGTAAGGGCGCTCACCCGGCCAGTCGCCCCCGACTCCCAGGAGAAAGCCCTTTCTGCGACAGGTTGCCTCCTATGTAATTCGGTGTATTGGCTCATGTAGTCCGGAAGGGTCGGCTGAACCCCTACTAAGTCGCAGAAATCAAGCAACCGTCCCGGCGTCCCTAGCTCATATCGTTAAGACAAACCATGTCAAAGCTTGATTGTGTTGGTATAACCTACATCGCTGATCAGGATTGATAGGACACTGGTCATAGCAGGATCTGAATTTCACATCCTGAGTGATCACCTCAAGCCTCGTACAGATGCAAGCAAAGTCGGTGTGAGGACAATTATACTCCAACACCAGTTCGTAGATGCAACTTAGCTGGAGAGGAAAACTGTTCAGTATTTAAATACAAATGAGGTGGCTATAACACTGACCGAGCAGTGGGGTATATCTGCTTGGTATTGAGTGAGCAGTCTCCAGCGTTCTGTGACGCTATCCACATTATCACCCTCTCCCTGCAGCGTACGTTCCTTCTGTGGTGAAGATCCAAGAAGGCCTTTTAGTCTTCGCCATAAGTTCACAAACACGTCTGCGTTGTCATCCAATCCAGCGACCATAGTGGGCTGCATTCTTATGCATACCAGGATGCTCCCTATTTGAGCACGTCACAGTGCGCAGGACAGATCCTAAAGACACAAAATTTTCGCCCAGAGAGACCGGGGAGGAAAAGGGGGTGAATTTGTGAATTCCCCTCTCCTTAGGCTTATCTTGACACTGGGATCCTTGTCCATTAGTTCAACACACGTCGCCAAATTCACTTATATCAAGAGTGCATTAGTAAATCACTGAAGCTTGATTGGTCCAAGGTAGGAAACCATACAAAGCTAGTATTAACTCGGAGATAGCTAGTCTTGCTAACCTTGCCTAGTCTTCGTTAGGGTCCTGCGCCGCAGTTGAGAGATGAGAATACTTGCGTCCAGAATTCTTAGGGGATCTGAGTGCGGCATTTAGCTTCTCAACCCGATATGTTTGTGTTGAATTCGGTATGCTCTTATAAGGTGTCCATACATTGTTGAATATTGATTAGTCTCAGGAAGGTGCCCCATGATGGCTTCTAAACAAGCACCTTTATGGGGGCTGGGTTAGTAGATCCAGGTTAAAGCTATTGTTATATTGAAGACAAGCGACCTGAACTTAAGAGGGATACTGGCTACTTCCAGTAGTCGATAACAACATTTTACAGCCAATGTTACATGACCGATGCAGTAAGAACTAGGACGAAAACATTCAGTCCGTTCTTTAACATTATCAATCTCATATAGTAATACCTGTTCCTAGTGAAACAGCTAAACACTTATTATTTCCATCCAAGGATTTAACGATCCACCTTTTTTTCTTCCCTGAGTCAAGAAATGGTATATCCTTTTCTTCTCCACTCTTCTTCCTCAGTATCACCAACAGCTTCCCTGAGAATCAGCTTATATCCAATGCCAGCCATCACCTTATAGATCCTTGCATCTCCCTATGCATTGCAAAGTACAGCGAATATATATTATCTAACAAATACTCTCATTGTTGACTGTCTTTCAACTAAACTCGCTGCCCATCATCAAAAAGATGCATATTGAATGAAAAATATAATGCTGTGACGTTGAAAAAGGGGGAAAAAGATATTGGCGCTACCCGGAATCGAACCGGGGCTGACACGGCCACAACGTGGCGTCCTACCCCTAGACCATAGCACCTTTGATATTAATTTCTCACTAATTGAGCCCTATAGACTAGGCGAATTCAAGTTATGGAATAGCATATCCCTTAACCTAGTATAAGCAGTTTATGCCCCTAAGCGAAACGAGATTCTTATAGTTCAACTAGTTCGTCAATGCTGTAATGAGAATCCAAGTCGCCCTCACTTACCTGCTTCATCTTCTCCCTCAAAATAATATCCATATGGTCCTGCTCTTCTGCGGTCAACAGACAAAGTCGATCTTCCATTGTTGTAAACAAGCCGAAAAACATTTGGTCAATGTACTTTCAATAAATTTCATCAAACATAGAGCTGTGCCGTAAAGCAAGATAGATCCAAAACAGTCCTGAGTCGAATGACTTCTCCATGGGGAGCGGGGAGCGATAGCCGCTGGGACTCAGACAGAGAACCGCACTTAGTCTTCCTTGTTTCACATTTTTTAAGCACATCAAGGAAATAACTATTGTTATTCAGGGTGTTGTGTAAGGAACGAATGATCGAGGTATGTATCTTTGCCTGTCCTAGTTTGAGGGAGATCTGATCTGTCCGATAGAGCAGGCTTGCCATTTGTCTTGTACATGGCACTGTCTCATATTCATGTAGTGGGAAACCTGTCTATAATGGAAAGTCCGTAGCAAACAAATAGCTACAGAAACATGACCAGGCTTTCTGGTTAGGCCCTTTGTTCTCTAATATTATTTAAGCAGGCTTCCCCTGCAGACTCTTCCATCTTTCCCTAATACTACAGTCTATATATCATTTCAATTATACCCCCGCATCTCTGCCCACTGCTTCTGGTCGAGAGTATTCACTCTCTCTGCTCATTTAAGGTGAATTCCAGCAATATACCCATCGAAAAGCTGCTGCATTCACTTATTCCAAATAATAGCGCAGGCCATTCCCTGTGATTCTTCCGGTCTATTGTATGTCGACACCTCGTATATAACTTTTAACTTCTCACCACCAAAGGATCTTCTTCTTTCCCTGTCAGTCATTCATCGCCGTATGCCCATATTATCCAGCCGGGAAAATCTCATACAGCGTTCTCTTTCAAAGTCTCTCAAAAAAGCGTTCTCGTCCAGATGCCACACTTGGCCCGGTATACAATAAAAGGATGAAATCACTCATTCGCGGCTGCAGGACAACGGGGAACAGGATTGACATCTCGCTGCCATGATATGACAGTTCCATCTCCGCACCTGCCACACGGCTGTGTTTCTGTCTCTTCCAAAACCATTACGGGTTACGAAGTCCAAGAAAGCTTTGCTTAAACCCAAGCCAAAGCACATTGTCCAATTCATGCAGCAGCTCTATAGCGGAGCTACCTGGTTAAGCAAGCATTTCTCCTGGCTACTCCTGTCGAAAAGGGATGCGAGCTGTGAATAGTCCCTTTGGCCTGGCAAGCTACTACGCCGAGGGTGCGAAGATGTGTCGGAATTTTGTCATGGTCGAGGAGATAGGCTGGGTCCTAGATGATGTGGAGGATCTCGACGATCTAAGGAGCAACATTCCGTGGTTCCTGGCTAAAGTTATATACAGCAAGCCCTTCCTGCCACTCGCAAGCCAAATTTACCAGACATCACTGCAACAAATGGAACATAATCGGGGCGGGTCTGGCAGATATACACTGCGACTTGATCAGGCTGGCGTTTCTCATGGTTCCTTCTTTAGCAGGGGATATCGAACAAGTTTGCCAACTAGTTAGGAACTAGTTATGGGGCGTTCTGATACTTCGTTTCTGGTGTACTTGTGGGGCTACGTTCAGACATGGAGGAACTAAGTCGGAAAATCCCTTCTAGAGGCGCAGGCAGTCACCTCCAGCCAGACTCTTCCAGGCAAACCCTGTGAAGGTTCGTTTTCCGAGAGGACAAGATGCCATTACTGTGCCCAGCCGGTTGGACTCTGTCGGTCATGACAGCCTGCAATAATTCGGTGGTCTTCCATCACCACCATAGCCATCATCACCATCTGGCGAGTATACCTATAGGCAGCGTTCCTCTGAATGAAAGCTAACATGTTACAATAGCCGGCTCCTGCTGCAGTCACCATGGTTGCTGTCGCTGTGCTGCCCGCCATCCACGTTAATGCACACTTCATCCTTGTGCTTCTCCTTGCCACACAGTTTTTCTACCAATGGAGAACACACCCATCAGCCTACAAGCATGTCGCTGTGGTTTCGCACCGTGGACAAGAATACTTTAAGTTATGCCCAATGGTCTTTTGCAACAGCGGAAGCTACGTACAGAGCCAAATTCTCATCATGGACGATATCTAGTGCAATATATCGTCTGCACTTTGATGTTGCCTGCTGGAGCAGAGGCCGATGGCGTCTTATCCATGACGCCGTTCTTCAGGGTCGAATTATCGAAGCCAGGCGAATGGGGAAAGGCCGGCTCATGACAACGGAGTCAACTTCTTACAACTGCCAGCACGGGCAATTCTATTCAGATTAAGTTTCAAGTGCGCAGAGGTTCTAGAAATTACCGCTATCACCAGTAAGCTCGGTGAGGAATTCAATCCACATATTGGTATCTCCATTGACTTATGTTCTTAGCACTAAATACTTGCGGAGCTGACGCTCAGTTTGGAAGATTCCTAAAGGCGTCGTCACATGCATCTGAACCGATTGGAGTTGCATGGACACCCCGATGAACAGTTTTATCGGAAACTACCCTGCAAGGCAACGGTGTGTATTATTTAGACTGGCTATCACAGTTCGCACATTCTGAGAAAGTCCCTCTGCATAGGATGTACCTCACAGATACAAGCTGAAGCCTTACCGGCGTTGGCGTTCCTGGAGTCAAAGGGGGCTTCTCAACGATGGCATGTGACGCTCACGAAGGGCGAGGGAGCCGAGCATATCCCTCTGCCGAATCCGGTCTTGCTCGATTGCCATTTTCGGATAGCGAGGTTCTGGACGTGTCCGGGATGAGCGAGATCAGTTATCAAACATAAATAGACGGCGCACAGCTTCAGGTAGGGCTTGTGGTTGGTCCAACCGTGCATTACCAACATCTCCACAGGCTATGCCTTTGCTGTCGTCCTGCCGCCTCCTCCTGCGCCTGATTCTCTTCCTCCGGCCCATTATTGCTACCGGTGTCTCCAAGCTCCTGCATACCGCGCAACAGGTGTGCTCCCTGCATACTTGAGCTATTCTCGGGCAGGTGGGAAGTACAGTTACGAAGTACCATCATACTGTGCTTCGCTCAGTTGGCCGGTGTGCTAGGGCTCGCCAGACACTTAGCAATACTTGCTCAGCTCCGCGCTCAAAATGATCGGTCAAGAAGCTCTCGGCGTCGTTCTCCGAGACAGAGGTCTCGCACACGCCGATCTAGACATCACAGGAGACACCTGACGGTTATGATTCAAGTAGTTCCAGTGACGACGACGCTTATAATCGCCAGCCATACCGCCCATCAGACACATACAACAGTGGTAGCACCGCAACACACGAACAAGATAAATTAGCGGGGGGCATTGGCCCATCTGATATAGGATTTCTCTCCCCGATATGCTCTTTGCAAGGGGGACTGGAGATCTCATTGACGAAGAGATGAAAGATGAAACTTTCTACCGTTCTTCACTAGCTTTCGCCAGACATCCCAGGATTGCAGAACATGACCAATCGCCAAGTCTAGCCAGAATCTGGACACAGGCTTCAGAGGAGAGGCACTCAAATGGCTACTTTGCCTAATGCAACAACAGGCGTGTGCCAACTGCAAGTTGGTCGGGCTTGCCCGGTGACAATGCAACCTTAGCTGTGTTGCTTCTCGATTCCTCTCACAGTACCCTCATCACCTCTGCTGTGTTGCTTATTCTGCCGAGGGAGCTAGAGAAACAGATGTCTACAATCATCTGAATGCCCTTAGCACGCGCCATCTAGGTGCCATGCTTGTGCGCAGAACACTGGACACCTTTCAGATTAGTTCCCCCGAGGCGGTGACAATGCAACCTTGTTTCAACCACAGTGCTGCTATCGCTGGCGGCTTGTTGACCGACGACGTGGATCTTAATGAGCATTAAGGGATGCGGTCTCGGCATCAAGTGCCACAATCTTCTTCAAGAGCCTCGGTTCAGAGAAGGACGCAAGCGCGAGCAACACAGTAGATCTCTCTCTCTTGCAACTATCTCATACATGCGTATGTGTACGCACAGAGACATTCTTCCCTTCCCATGGATCGTTCTCTCGCCATGATTCTTTTGCTGGCCTGTTTCTGGAGGCAGCTGCTAGATTCTGTCCTAGATATCTAAACCTAAAGAGCTTGTGGTCTGACCCTGTCAGCGCTTCACAACCCCAAGATATGGCCAGGCCTCCTGTTCCCTGGGATGCCGGGAAATAATGACTCCCCCAAGTTAGACTTGGTAAGTGTGGATTGAAAGAACTAGTGAGTGATGCTAATCTCTCAATTTTAGATGTTCATCATACCCTCATTGCCAGAATGCCAGGGGAAGCTCTCAGAATAAACCCCTAGCGGTCGTGTCATACAGGAGTTTTTGACACAAGTTACCATCTCCATGCATCTTGAAATGCCCTACATGCCGCCTGGCAAGTGTCCCAAGCACAAACCATACTGTCAGTTCCAGACCGTCGAGGCGCCGCCTTTAATGCTCCGCTACATGATCCTATATTTGGCAGCCTTAGAGGCGCTGTCATCACAACGTCCACAACAGACCCTTCTCGCTCAACACTGCATACACTTATCACCCACAGTGCTAGTTGATCCTGACTGAACAATTCAAGAAATAAAAAATGAAGACTGGGTGAGCAAAAAACATACAACAGCCGGGATTCGCTGGTGGTCACCCACCCAACTACTAACCGGCCGGCGTGTGGCTTAAGTACGGCTGAGCGGACGGGAAGCCCTGTTTTCCACACCCTATGGTCGTATGTACCAGATTCCTTTAGTCAGTGGATGTTACTCCAATCTTGTATACATCGCTCTCTTGCGTCGACAATTCGAGGGCACTCGTCATAGTGTGAGTTCCATGGAACTGCCACATTAAGCACTGCACTTGATCACCTTGAAGGTAAGAAACCCTATCTGACACCTGTTAGATTAGATTCCAACACAAGATTGATATGCATACTAATTCAAACACGTATAGGCTAAATCACAAGTTACATGCGAGATTTGAATCTCAAGCATGCTTCATAATCACATACGACGAAACGATCTTTCTCCGCAAGGTGGTGGGTGGTGTTTTACCCGCCTCCCACTCAACTAGAGATTTCTTCTTGCCCATCTCCCCCGATTCACCCCGGTCTCTGTTAGCGACCAGGGCTCTTAGTCGCAACCACCAATAAGTCTTGTTAGGCATGGAATGTCCCAGTGCTGCATCTTTCCCGTGCTGTTGTATATGTGTCCCGGCAGCACGACCCAGAAGCTGATCCTAAGATGGGACGGAGTAAAACCCTGATCATCGTGCCGAAGAAGCTGATACGATACTGGATCAACAAATGGAACGAGGCAGTGAACCTAACAAATAAACGACTTCAAATGCAACTTCTTTGCGGACATGAGACTACTGCGCCAGCTGCTGGGACAGTCCAGTCACGACTATGGGGCCCCTCGACTGGCAGGCTCGGATGTATAACCTATCGACAATCCAATTATTTGACACACCACTGACAGTTCCGGCAGCCTAGCCTCAGCCTCAGCCTTGACGCAACGCTCGATCAACGAACACAGGACAGTGGGGAACCAGGCCTTCATCATAAACGAGTACGGCTCTGGCCCTCCCAAGGAAAAGCAATGAGAATGACGCAGTAGGAACACCAGGAGCCACCAACATGAGAAGAGGCGCTCAGCCCTGCCTTGGTCTGGCTCCGCCAACTGCTGCTGCCCCCCAGGGGCCCCCTATTGGCCCCGTGAGTCGTCTGGCGTGGAAACTCGTTTGTGGACTTGATGAATGTCCATGGCGAGCCCGCTATGAGAGTATGTAACTCCGTTCCCTGTGTTTTGAGCATCGCGGGTGCCGAACGAGCTGGTTAGAGTATTGTTCGGGCAATTCTCATGTATTGATCGACTCAGCCATCGGGCTATTCCTCAGCAGATACTGCTTGCAAAAAGAGAAGAGATCTCAGAGGAACTCTGAGTCTGGGGAGATATTGTGGCGGAGGAGTATCTCAATCTGGATGATGGGATTGTCTCGCTCTGAGAAGTCGCTGGTAACATTTCCATGCGGAGACCAAACTCTAACATGAAAGAGCTTCCTACTGCTGTATCATCATCATCATTTTTATTAACCTAGATGGTCTTTGCCTGCCTTGTAACTGGTACACAGTTGGGAAGTGGCTTATTTTTATGCCTGGTAATTGCATCTTGCTTAGTAACGCCACCACTTCGTTATTCTCAGCTATCAAATGGTGACATGTCGTTTTTCGAACCTACGCGGTGCATTCTAAGGATTCATCGATCTTCAGCTATACAGCAATATAGCCCTGCACCGGGAAAATGACCATCTAAATGTTGTACTGTTGGAGACCAAGCTGCTCCGATGGCGTGTTGCTGCAGGACAAGGTGCGAGGGAGATCATCTCCTGAACGGACGACTAGGCTGCATTCCTCGACTACTGTTATCCTAGAGAGATATGTGACTACGTGCATGAGAACTAGTTGTGGTAGCTAGTAGGGTTATTCTTTGAACTGCAGGAAGCAATCCTGGCCAGACTTGATGAAATAATCATAGGACAAGTTTGGCTACAGACTATTCATCATTGTAATCATAGAAACTGTTGGAAATCCAGCCATTGACCGCACTATAGTCAGCCAGCGGAGTGATTCCATGCAGCGTCTCGTAATGCCTACGAGGGCCGCACAGCCTTTCCATCGTCGAGTTATAGTAAACGCAGCGGCCCTGCAAGAGCGCCGCGATCTGTCGCCCGGCATCAAGCCCTTCAAAGTAGGCTCCGTGCAAGAACCCAAAGTAGCTTGGTGACGTGTGTTCTCCAGCAAACCATAGTCTGCCCGTGTTGGCGCGCAGATTCTGGTGCTCCTCCAGGCCGGTGCTTGCGGGCCAGTTCGAGTAGCTTCCGTAGGACCAGGGCTCGGTACTCCAGCGAGGATACATGAATGCAGTCGGCTCTGGGATGTCCTTGTCTGGGAACATCTTGCGCAGAACGGCCATCACCTCTGCTTTGGTTTCCTCGTCTGACTGCTTCTCGACGTGGTAGGAGAACTCGTTGGTGACAGTGACGAAGAGGATGTTGGATCCGGGGAGGAAACCAGGTGTTGAGAGGGATTGCCAGATGGGATACCATCCACGCAGCTTAGGGTCCGCGTACAAGAAGTACTGTGTGTTCGAGGGCCAGAAGGTCTCGTTGAATTGAAGGAAGATCTTGGTGTAAGTGCCCATGGTAAACTTCTGAATTGCCGTCTGCTTCCAGTAAGGCAGCTCCGGCGTGAAGGTGACGGCGTCATTTTGCAGCACACCCAAAGAAAACGTACATAGGGCATACTGGGCTTGAACACAAGTTCCGTCACTGTTGTACACCGTCACCCCTTTGTCGGAATAAGTGATGTTGGTGACTTGCGTGTTCAAACGGAGCCGTGTGTCGTTCGCCTTTAGGAATTTCGCAGCCACGCCCTTGATGATGGTGTTGTATCCGCGCTGATCCAATACGAAATTGTCCTCGTCGCTAAAGCCATTCCAGGTCAGGTTACTCCCGGCGTAGCCAAATACCAGAGAGCTCTCGAGTGGTGAATAAGCGTCCTCGAAGTCTACGCCTGTTAGTTCATTCCTGTTGAAGGCAGAGCAGACTTACCCCAGTTCCACCATTCAACAGCCTGCGCCTCCATGTCGGTCTTTTTGGGCTTCCAGCCAGCCAAAGCGAGCCCTGTCCGAGCTGTCTGATCTAGTAGATTCTCCAGTAGAATGGTGCCGGCCGCGGCATTGGCGATTTCGTCGGCGGCATCAAACTCATCCAAGAGACGCGAGTAGTCAGAATATCCGTTCTCATTGTAAGTTGAGACGTTGTCATAGTCGGAAAATGTATTCTTGAGGTGAAACTCTTTGGCTAGTGTCCAAATAGGGTTCTGTGGGCCGTCCGGGGTTCCAATACCTTGGATCTGTTCAATGTCAGAGTGGTTCGACATCAACGAGGAATAACCTACCCAGTTGGCACCCAGTTCCACGACATAGGGATCTCCATTTTCATCCTTGCCAAAATCCGTGTGCCAAGCACGGCCTCCAATGGTGCCACGGTATTCTAGAATGACAAAATCATGGATCGATGCGTTGGACAAAGTTTCCTGTCACAGTCAGATTTGAATACATCCCGGTACATGTTCAACATACGGCAGCCTTGATCCCAGCCATTCCGGCTCCTCTGCGAGAATTAGCAAATATGAACATACGAAAAAGATAAGCGATGCATGTACAAGATTGCGACCGTAGTTTTCTGGCATTTTCCCTCTTGAGATCGTGGCTGCTGAGCTACGTAAGCCGCGACAGATTGAATCGCGCAGCCTACGATGGCAGCCAAGCCCAGATGAAGATGCATCGTTAGGACAAGGTTGAAGCAAGGTGATGGAGCGCAATGCTTGAGGAGAAGCCTGCGCTGGAATGCGGGCACATGCGGTTTTTATGCCTGACCTGCAGCTCCGACTGCAGATGATTCAGCTCAGCAGCTGCCCCAGACCACTCCACTCCTGCATTAGCTCAAACTCCTCCTTGGATAGATACCTGGAGATAAGATGCGGGAATGCAGAAGATCGGCAGGTCCATGTAACGTACTCCACCTGACCATCTCACCACATGGGGAGTGCCGCTACACGAGATTTGGAAGGTCTATGCGGAGGCATCGACGAGTTCTGATAAGCGTAATAGCATTCATTTCGGCTGAGAGATGAATCCCCGCATCGTCATCTCTGATGAGAAATTCTCCTGTCCTGCGTTAGCGTTGTTGCAGAAGGCAAAATAGTTGGTGGCTGGTCTAATGCAGCTATTGCTGCAACTGACAAATAGTTTGCAAGGTGCAGCTAAACAATCGCAAGGATACGGAGTACCATCACAGGAACTCAAGTTGATCGGGTGGACCTCCTCAAATTCGGCTAGAGGTTTCCATTATCAAATCAATGATATCAACTATCTCTTGTTAAATCAAGCATGGACGATGACGATTTTGCTGTCACTTGTTGATGTTTGGTGTGAGCTGGCCGTGCTTGTTGTCCGATGCTTCCCCAGAGCTTTATAATCTCGTCATTCGACAACATTTTGGCATATGCATTGAACTCATCAAAAGCCCTTTTTCAATACATGCAGAATCTTACTCAATGGTATATTGTTAGCAACATCACCAACTGTCATTCTTTAATGCAGTCATCTCACAACTGATTCCCTGCATTCGCTGCAGAGCGATGCTTGTAGAAACCTCTCAGAGCAAATGCTGAACAGGACCAGTGGCAGATAACTTCAAGAACCTTTGCAGAAACTTAAGTTTTGATGTTAGTCTGTTCGAAGCTCTTCTGTGGTAAGGAGTAGTGCTGCACGGACAGTCAGATGCTTCCTTGAGGGTTTAAGGAGCAATCCGTAGAGAGCGGCGAACAGGCCTGCAATAGAGGTGTTTCTAGCGACTGGGTGTGTTCTTCTGCAGGATATAGGAGAATCCATCACTGTAGCTTGAGAATTATCTTTCCGTAGAAGGGTGTATGCTTTGAGATGATAGAAACAGACGGGCAAAGTACACTGATGTAGTGCATATTACAGACAAAGATGTAGATGATACAGATGTGGAAACCAGAAACTATTAATAAGACCATGATGACTCTGAGCAGCTAGTAAGTCAGGTGAGTGCTATCCCATAGGCACTTCATTTGCATATTCCTCTCTTTGTCTAGGCCCATGTCCATCCAACAATTGATATCAACTGAGACAGTTACCAGAGCGAGACGGAACAAATAGACGCATCAGTCATACTGGAAGTACAGCCATTTCCGAAGTTGGCTCCTCCTGTACTGGACCATATCGCTCTGTCCCTGATGCCTAATGCAAGTTGCCTCAACATCAGTAGCAAGCGGACTGAGAAATCCCATACCAGATGTGTGCTCGTTCTATCAAAAGCCTCAAACCGAAATCACACTTGGTAACCCTGCATTGCTATCTCTAGCTGATCCAGTGAGTTCCATTCCCTCAACACCGCGTGTCAGGCAGATCTGTGAAATTATATGGATAGCAATCAATGCAATCCGCGCAGAACTCGGATAATACCCTCCTGGAAGAATCCGTTCACAGTCTCAGGAAATATTCCCAGGATTTTTTTATATATTTGCAAATGTACTCAGTTGATATATCTGGGCCGTTTGAGCACGGGAGCTGCAGGGTGGCTGAAAGACAAGCCATAATCTTCGTTATAAATTATTGATTGGATTAGGACTTCCCCCTTATACATTGCTAAGGTATAAGAGAATCATCGAGAAGGCTAAGACATACCGCAAGGCTGAAGCCAAGACTAGAATTGCAAACAAGGCTAAACCTGCAGCCAGACAATGAAGCGAGACGCCCAGGGTCAACGGCCGACAGCGTATCACTGCAGAGTTAGTGCTGTCACAGCCACCACTTCATTTACAGTTATAAGATGGAGAGTCCACTTCCTCCTTTTTTAACTCTCTTCTGCCTCTGCTTTAATGAAGTAGAGACTCAACAATGGATGATTATGTCAATGAGACAGTGGATATAGCAACCGTTGTTGAAGCAAGTGGTAAGTTCTTTAACCGCCGGATCAAATTCGGTCTAATGCTTAGCATCGATAGACGAGAATGAGAATACCTGGACATCGCGACAGGCAAATTTATGGCAGGAATTAGAGAATTACCAACGACAACCACCTTCGATAGTTCTATTGTACGTCTTTCCCAGGTCTGGCTAGCATAATCTCACAGCCGACGAAACAGATACGCCAACTACCCCGAGGAAAGCATTGACGACTCGCCCGTCCTAAGGCAAAAAAATCCAGACGTCTTTTTCCCTCCTGACTTCTTCCCCGTCATCAAGAAAGACCTGAACGGCACATTCTTCTGCGATTATGATATTGACGATGATGGAAAAGTCACCAAGCATTGTCCGTCCATCCTCCAACTCTTACGCTCAACCCCATACTGATGTATATAGTATCATGGACCTGCTTCAAGATCAAACATGTCATCAAACCAGGCCGATACTCCTGGATCCAGACAGCCGTCTTCGTCCAATGGCACCCGCAAGCAGACCGCCAGCTCGTCTTCTTCTTGAACCTACCGGACGTCGTGGCACAGTATCTCGTCGTACATCGACCCTCCCCAACCCACCGGGGGAATCCATACGTCTGGCACACGCTTTTCGCGCAAGGTGTGGTCGAAGAATACGATACGTCGATCTGGTCTCTGCGGCATCTGGTCCGGCCTATCGAGAAGGTATCCCCCCACCCCTTAGCCCAGCCCAAGCAATGCGTGATTCCCGAAGCTGAAAGACAATCTAGGCCCGCAACGAACCAAAACCGCCCGCGCTTAACTTCCCTAACCTGCACGACATTGCCCGGCACATCTTTCACGCGAACGAGACCCTCGAGGTAGCCACGCACACATTGCAGTCTCTAATCGACGAGCAGGCGCGCTTCCGCGTCGAGTATGCAGAGCTCACAAACAAAAACCGGGGCAGCTGGATCAACACCGCGCAGCGGGCGCACTTCGTTGCAAAACAGCTGCATTCGCTCCTGACGCGGTCGCAATCGCTTAGTGAGCGGCTGCGCAACGAGATCAATCTGGCGTTTAATCTTGTTTCGCAGAAGGATAGTGCAATGATGAAGACGGTGGCGTTTGTGAGTATGGTTTATTTGCCGGGGACGTTTATATCGGTATGTTCCAGCCTCACGTTTGGAGTTTGAATGAGTGAAAATGGCTGAGTAGGCATTGTAGGGTCTGTTCGGGACGAACTTCTTCAATCTGTCGAATGATGGTGGGGCGAAGTCGTGGATCATGTCCGGGAATTTCTGGCTGTACTGGGTTATCACGCTGCCGCTGACTTTGGCGACGGTGCTGGTCTGGGCCTCGTGGCATTATTTCCCGCATTATTACCCGCGTATGAGTCGCAAGCCGCTGAAGGGCGCTGACTCGGCTGCTTGATGGCTTTTTTTTATGACTGATGATGTGATGATAACGATCAACATGTTGACGTGGCTTATACCGGATACGCTCTGGTTGATGGCAGATGTGATAAGCCATCAGGATTAATAGACTTATGATGCGGATTCGCGTGACGTGGAAAGGCTGATAAAGGTTCTGGTTCTGATTCCAAATGAGTAATTCTAACTCTCCAACGCTGAGGAGGGACAAATCTGCTGCTTGCTGATGTACAGAAGCTGGGTGCCGAATGTCCATAGCTTGGTAAGTGTGACTAACAGTAAAAATCAGGGGGTCTCTTCGTATATATTGCGGCCGAAGCCTAGGCCGCCGCCAAGAGTAGCACAGCACTATGGCAGAAGCCTTGCGTAGGCATGTACCGTGCAGACTGGCCACTATCATCGGCAAAGATCAAAAGTGCTCGAGATCTCATATCGTCAAGATCGTCGGCTGAACGCATCTCAATCGCTCGCGCCTGTCATGGTGTCGCATGCGCGGCCGCCTGTTGGATACCGGTGAGGCACCTGAGAGCTCAATCCGACGAAGTAGGAGCACTAGCTATGTAAAGAAGAAGTGCACAAGCTGAGCCAAGCCAACACAGTCTAAATCTATCTTCAAGACTTGATTAGTGCAAAGCGATATACATCACGAGTCGGAACCCTCGCCATCCGAGGTTTCGAGCGTGTCGGCCATGGTGAACGGAGACTCGGCTGAAGGCTCATTTTTGGGTCGCTTTCCAAAGTCAGCAAATAGCGAATCTGTCTCGGTCGGTAGATGAAGACCATGGATAATAGCCCGGGTGCGGATCCTATCAAGAGCAGCTTTGCTCGAGCTCCATCGTCGAGATGCAGCTTTTGCGGCTATGCTGAGGTTAATGAACGCATCACGGTTTTCGGGTACATCCAGCCGTTCGAGCAATACGAGTAGGGCGATGTTGATCGGCTGGCTGGTGCCTTGTGGCATGCGCTCAACACCCCATGCGGAACGGTGAAGGCGCATCAGCTGAGAGATGCTCCTTGCAGATGACAAACAGGCCTCCTGGTGGCTCTTTGGCATCATGTGGAAAAGTCGGTGGTCCGATTGACCATTCCGCTCATCCGTGCATAAGAGTTCGTAGACGGTTATAATGAGCGCGTGCTGGTACATGCTACAAATAGTCAGCCTTCACTCCTTTCAAACGTACGCGTCGGGAATGAGAAGCTTACTGAAGACATAAGACGTGTGGAACCTCAATAGCGTCCCTTTTCTTCAGGCAGGGCGGTAGCTCGCTTTGCCACTCTCGCAGTCGTCGTTGCAATTCGGCGCTCTTTTCCGTCTCCGACGAGTTGACTTCCCCGTGAAAATGGGGGTAGGTAATATCGTAGGCGATTTCATTCAAACTGCAGAGGGCTCGGAACGTACACAGTGTATGCGCTTGCAATTTTTCGGACTCGGTTGGATATGGTACCCACAGGTCGGCGTCCGGGTCATGGGAGATCGGCGGAAGGTGAAGCTTTCGGGGCGGTTTAATCAAAGGCGCCTTCCTACTGGATACAGCATGGGTCCTGGGTCCAGGGACTGGTCAGTCGTCCCTGGTTCTAGCCGTCCGGCACTGGTAAAAGACATGGCATTGCGTACATCGCGATGTTGAACAAACCCCAAATTGTTACATTGGCTGCTCGGGTCAAGTCAAGCGCCTCACCGTCGGCATCCTTGGGAGCTGTGATGCTCGGAAACAGTTCCTGAACGGCGTATGCAAGTTGGCTCTGATGAATCCAGCCATGTCGATCTTTCCTGGTCATAGAAGCGCTGGGGTATTTCAGCAGAGGCCGGCTCTAACAAGAGAGGGAAACATACCATATCCATAAAACCCCCAGCCCTTGGGCAGTCGCAAGGGTGATTCTGCCTTCTTCCTTGTCTAGCAAACGTTTGGCCTCGTTGTAGAAGCGGGCACCCTGGGCGGCCGCGTCTCTCGAAGAAGCATCCGAGTCCAAACTATCCGAGTATGCCTGTCACCGGTCACCAGCAGGTCCAAGTACCTCAATCGGGTCTACCTACACACGCATCGGCCAGGATGGCATTCACCAAAAACGGCGAACAGAATTTCGAGTCCAATGACCCCGACTGCATATCCCGCAGAAACAAGTCGCGATCAATCCAATTGTAAAACGGATGAACCCACGTAAACCACAACGAAATCAAATGCGATACATGCTCGTCATCGTCAGTGACAGTCGTCCACGGGGCCGCCGGCACACGGAACAAAGGCTCCACGGAAACCCTCTGCGCGTCGAGAATCCGGCGCCGCGACCGCGACCCCATCTGCTCAAACCGTTGTATCTCATTGCACACCTCGATCAGCTCCGGTGTCTGCTCCAGCTCGGACTTCAGCTGCGTGTCTATGTAGAGCTGGATTTCGGCCAGGGAGGCGTTGCTGCGGATGAGGTTGAGGAGCTGGATGGTGCGCCGGGTGCCGCTCTCGCGAAGGGTGCTGACGAGCTGGATCAGGAGGTCCTCTTTCTCTTCGAGCTGGTTGACCTTGCGCTTTAGGGCGCCGCGGCGGCGTTTATCGGCACTGGCGTCGAAGGTACATTCGACGTTGTTCTTGATACAGTTTGTGCATGGGGAGGTTCCTGAGCACTGAACTGGGGTTAGCATAGCGCTGTAGTCTTCTTCGTAGTCACGACAGCTGACAGCTTCACACACCTTGAGCTTGCGCGTTTTACAGGCCGAGCACGCTGTACCGACATTTTTCCGCTTTTGCTGAGCTTCACTTGTACCAGAGCCACCAGGCGGGGCTGGAGACGGTTTGGACTCGGCCATGGGTGGGGTATTACTGTGGACTCAGGCCATTCCGGGTAGTTGGAATCAAGGAAGGAGCCGATAATTGAGAAGAGGAGGGAAATATCAAGTACAACAAGGGGAAGGCAATCGGGTTTAATGCGAACATGACGGAAGGGGCCAAAGTGAAGGGGAACTTGATGCGATCAACCCCGAACCAGACCTGTAACATACCCCAAATGCTGGTGACGGAGCTGGTATTAATTACGCCATTCCAGGGCTGTTCCAAGTAAATTGCCCCATCTTATTGGCGGATGGAGCTGTCATGCTTCTCCGCAGTCGTATTGTAATCTCCTGCTGGATATTTCTTGCGGCATGAATATATTGGAACATGATATATAGTGGTAATCCTTCATTACTTGGTAGCTAGGTATTATTAACTGCAATATATCTGTCATACCTGGAATGTTTTGTGGATGCCAAAGTCAAATCCCGGCCTTGTCTCCGATACCTTGTGGGAGGCCGTAAACAGCTGGTAGAATGTACCCATATCAGGATACCAGGATCTCAGACGACGAAATGGATTCTCTCTATATGAAAGTATAGTCATGATTGTTTATTCGTTTTTTATTCAACTTATACGGCATCCGAGTCATCGGCTCGAGGTGCAAACTACCTAGGTGTGGTGTGAAATACTACATTAAACTATGCTATACCAAGGCTATATATATTAAAGGCTTTTGTTTCCTACACCCACGCCACTCTTGTCTCCGTCCGGCCGGTCATGCGAAGAGACGGATCCACCAGGCACAACCCCCATATTCACCGATTCCTCCTCATCCTCGCGCCAAAAGTCCTTCTTGCCCCGAGCGGCCCGTCGCAGCCAGGGAGGGAAAAATCCTCCGGGAACTTTATACGACCATGGGTCCGAGTCATCCTTGTTCGGGGGCACCACCCGACCGACGGAGCCCTTTTCAAGGAGCCAAGCTGTCGCATTGATGAGGACGTAACTCAGAATACCGGCAATCAGACCATAGGCAATGGAGTAGGTGAAGGGCATGATGGCGATGGTCAGGAAGGCGGGAATGGCGTCGCCGTGGTAGCGCCAGTTGATCTCGGCGGCTGCCTTGCACATCAGGGCGCCAACAATCACCAGCGTGCAGCCGGTGGCCCAGGGAGGGATAGAGGCGAAGATCGGGGCGAAAAAGACGGAGATGAAGAAGCAGATACCTGTCACGCAGGACGTAAGACCCGTCTTTCCGCCCTCAGAGATACCGGCACCACTTTCGACAAATGCCGTCACAGGGGGCGAGCCAAAGAGAGAACCGATAGAGATGCTGATTGCATCGACCATCTGGGATCGTCGTCAGATTGATTGAAAACACTGAAGGAGAGTGAAACATACATAAGCAAGGGCACTACCCTCGAAATCCTGAGTGCGTTCATCGATGGTTCCAGCAAACCGGGCCATAGAGTACAGAGTACCGGTGGTGTCAAGAATATCCACATACTACACGCTGATCAGTAAAGGATGGCGTACAACTTCAGAACGCGGACTTACCAGGAACGTGATAAAGGCCAGTCCAAACTGCCCACCATGGCCTGAGAGATTCCAGTCCTGAGCAACTAGGGTATGCTTGATCGGATGGAAGGTCACGACCTGCTTGAAGAAATCGAACATGCTGTCACCCAGCTCCGTATGAGGGAAGTAGGTGACAGGTGTAGGGCGCGGCCAGGAAATGATGGAAACCAGCAAGATACCAATGATCACAGCACCCTTGATCCGATACAGCATCAACAGCGCAGTGAACACACCACCGCAAAATATGCCCACCCACATCGTCGGGTTACGCATCTTAGCATCGCTGGGACACATGCCAGTCGTAGGATCACGCAGCGAAGAAATGCAACCTGCCAGTTCCAACGGGGTCTCGGTAGACCCCGTTACCAAGCCAATACCTGCGCTGTAACTCAATCCGATAAGCGTGAGGTATAGACCGATACCCGTGCCCGTAGCGAGTTTGATCGAGGCCGGCAATGCACGCGCCAACCACTGCCGGATACCGAGCAGAGTCAAGCCCAAGAAAACGAACCCCTCGACAAAGACGGCGGTAAGAGCAAGGCTATAAGGAATCATGCCGGAGCCGTGGTAACCCACGACAGTGTAAGCGAAATAGGCATTGAGACCCATACCGGGGGCCAGGGCGACAGGCAAGTTAGAGAAGAGACCCATGCAGAAAGTAGACAATGCGGCGATGGCAGCCGTAGCAGTCACGAGGTCGCGCTTGATTTCCTGGACACACATCAGGTATTCGGTGTTGCTGTTACAGAGATCGGCCTGGCTTTCGGGAGGGCACACACAGGTGCCGCCCGACTCGGAGGTGATGTTGGAATTGACACTGATGATGTAGGCCATAGCGAAAAAGGTAGCGAGACCGGCGCGAATTTCGGTGAAGAAGTAGCTGCCTTTGCGTTCTTTCGGCTGTCTCATCCGTAAGCTTTCTTCTGAGCTTTTGACCTAACCCTCCGCAAGCGAAGGTAGAAGTATACTGACATGTCCCGAATTCTCCAGGCGAAACCATCGCCCAACAGGGCTTTGAGCCACCCGGAGATTGATTCTGTCGACCGCCTGAGTGATCCCCATGATGCGACAGTAAATAAGGAAAGAAAAAAGAGAGAAAGAGGCACCAGCCTGAAGCCAGACAGAATAGTCACGGAGGGAAAAACCCGTGCACAGATTGGAGACGCGATGCGACTTTTATTTCAGTTCCCTCCATGACATGCATGACCAACCACGCGACCGATAAGAAAACGGGAAAAAAAATGGAGAAAAAAATTTCGCGAACGGAAGAATCTGATTCGATCAATGGCTTATCTTTGAGGTCTCCAGCTTGGCAGTGCTTGGCAATCCGTGGTTCTGTCCAGTGTGAGGCCTCTGTTCTGTGTGGTAATTGCCGATCGGGACGTTGGTTTCAGCGGGTCGAATCAAAAGGCCTGCAGCACATTGGTCGACGGATATCTCGGGGTCTCGATGGCGTTGATGGCGAAAAATATGTGGGAATAATAGATGGGTTCATGTCTGCGCATGTCATGTAGCTTCTATGACTGCACAATAACGCAACAAGGAGCTTGGTAGATGGCGAAGGTATCTAGCGGATATCACCGAGAGAATTGGCAAGGCCTCGTGCTGGACTGACGTCTGAGTGATGATAAGGTAGTACTGTGTAGAATGTACCTAGGCTGAGACTTAGCGTTGTTCTTCGTATCGCTCCGATCTCCTATCTCAAGGATGCTGGGGTTATCAGCAATTGATAAGGATTCACTCTGACAGCTCGCTGTTGATCATATCATAATAATGTTTATTATTGCCAACTGCCAGTGGAGAGCATGAGGCAAGGGACTCTGCAGATAGACAAGCTATGAACCATGTGCCATAGTGGCCTCGGGAATGGCATCTGCTACTGATGCCTTAATGTTTGTCCTGTTTGTTCAGTTGCCACACGTGATCTCTCTTAATTGCTGTATCTAGAGGCTGGGATGTTCGTCCACCTCTTGCAAAGTTAAAAGGTTACAATCAATCCAGTGATCCCCTCCTGTTCAGAAACTATCCCGATTTCTCTTCAAACACAACTGGCGATGGGGCAAACTTGCTTCGTCGCCTTAGCCAGGGACCAAACTTGATAAAAGCCAACGGAATAGGAATCATAATGAACGCCAAGCATCCCAATAACGTTCCTGCCCACTGCACTCCGAGATTCGTAAAGAGCTGGCGAGAAAAGAGCGGGAAACCAGCGCCAACAGCTGATCGAAGGATGGTGTTGGCAGCGAAGACCGATGCCGCACTGTGGACATTAGCATCATTAACACACGACTCACACGCAACGGGTATGCACTCACAATTGAAGGTACGAATCAATCAGATAGTTAAAGCACTGCAGGAAGATGACGTAGATTCCGAATCCGGTGAATACCCCAGAAGCCGTGGGAGCCATCCAGTGGATTGAGCGTGTCCAGCCCGTCCAGCCGTACCAGAACAGGCCGATTGTGAAGGCGGTACCGCCGACGATGGCCGGTGGGAGTCGCCACTCTGGGATTGGAATATCGTTGTTATTGCGCAGTTTGCGCGAATAATTCCTGGAGTCGATCAAGGAGTAGGCTCCGCCAGCGAGCTCGCCCACGATCAGGCCGATGAACGGCAGGCCGCCCACGCCCAAATTCATTCCGTGGGTGCGTTGGAACACGACCGGGTAGGCTCCGAGGAGTGCATACAGGATCCCGTATATGAAGGACATGTAGATTGTGATGAGTAACACGATCGGCTCGGTCAGAAGCATGCGAATGGGCCGGCTGAAGTTGTTCGTGAGCAGATCGTTAAGGTCAAGCTCGACCTCATCCTGCTTTGCGTGGATTCCCCAGTTGTGTGTCTGACGCCTCAGAGTTGCTGCCTTCTCCATCAGCACCACCGGAGCGTATGTCTCCTTGTAGAAGAAGATCAGGAGGACGACACCGAAGAACCCCATGATGGCGGAAATGTACATAGTCCAGCGCCAGCCCAGGTAACTCATTGTGATGAACCCTCCGGTGAATGGGGATGCGAAGGGGCCGACGAACACGGCCATTGCAAACATGGCAATCGCTATACCTCTCTGGCTGTTGTTGTACATGTCCGCAAAGGCAGCGGGCACAATGGCAAAGGGACTGGCGGCGAACAGCCCTGCGAAGAAGCGAGTGATGAAGAGGGTCTGCGTGTCTTTTGCCGTTGCAGTCCCGATGGTGAAGATACTATATCCGATCATTCCTATCGTGATCGGCCACCGTCGCCCGATCAGCTCTGAGGCAGGGGCCCATATTGTTGGCCCTGCTGAGAATCCAAGCACATAAAGAGTGATCCCTAACGTGGCAACTTCTATGCTGATGCTGAACTTCTCCGCGATGGCGCCAATAGCGGATGAGAAGATGGCGCTGGCAAACGATGCCGTGAAGGTGATGTAGGCTAGGATGACGGACAGGAGTACCCTTCGTTTGGCAAGCAGCCGTCAGCATCAGAATTTCGACTTGACAGTCTCGGGCCAACTTACTTTTTAGACATCGACCAGTTATGCGGGTGCATTGGGTCGTCTACGCCTGTAAATCCAACAACGTATTTCTCCGGATCAGGTAGGAGGGGAGGATAGTCCTTCCCATCGCCAAACGGAAGCCATTCTTCTCGAGGCGCTGGCCCTGCAGAGGAGCCGACCGTTGACCTGTGTGTCAGACGAAGACTCTCTACTCGAGCGAGATCGATGTTCGTCTGCCGCCGGCTGACAGGCTCTGAGCGGATATCTTCGAAGGTGGGAGCCTCTTCCAGGTCGGAGGTTGCGGGTGAGAGGCTACTGGCTCTTACATTGGGAGATGGCATTTTGTACAGCTGATCGGCTTGCAATTATGTGCAGAATCCTGTGTTCAGAAGGTCTACGTCCGATCAAGGTGTTTCGGTCACTTTGAGACTTGATGTCATCGACCCGGAGCATCCGTGGTTGAGTACAACGGCTCCGAATGTTTATCCACACTTTAGCAGTCATGATTGATTGGTTTCAGATTGTAGATGAGATTGAATCGACTTTTGTTTCAGCTATTGGTTTGTAAGAAGCACTGTCGAGGTTCGTGATACATGATGTCATACAAGTCGACCTCGGAGTTGGATGCATCGTGTATCATGAAGTATTTATAAATGTTGATACTACTCATCGGCAAGGCTACATCTTGTTTCCTCGGCTACAGCCTTCTTCAATCGTCGCTTGTGTGCTTCATATTTTCTATCTGTCTCTCAGTCCAGGTGATTCCGTTGGAATGATCGAATGCCATGATTCAGGACCGGCAATCAGATTTGGTTCTGTGTACACATGGCTCGAGGAGAAGATAAGCACTAACCCTAGGCAAACATTCTATTCTAAACTGCCATGGTCTCAGCTGAAGGCCCACTAGACTCATCATGGCAGCCTAATATCTACTTGCCGAGGACTTCAACAGCTCTACCCCGCAGGGTGAGATTCTCTACCCCATCTCATCTTCATTTCAACACCAACATCTGTCTACAAGTCAAACACAATGGCACAAGTTCAAGGCACCTGCCATCCGGCCTTCTCCTCCCTCAAAGCCCTCTTTGAGGAGTACCTCGCCTCCGGCGAGGAACTCGGCGCCGACATCTGCGTAAACATCAACGGGGAGACCGTCGTCGACCTCTGGGGCGGCTACGCAGACACTGCGCGCACAAAGCCCTGGACCAGAGACACCATCACACCCGTCTGGTCCGTCACTAAGATCGTCACTGCCCTCGCCGCACTCACCCTCATCGACCGCGGCCAGCTCGACCCCTACGCCAAAGTCGCCCAGTACTGGCCCGAGTTCGCCGCGCACGGCAAGCAGGACATCGAGGTCCGCCATCTCCTCAGCCATACCGCCGGTCTACCCGCCTGGGACCCGCCCCTGTCCCTAGAAGAATACTACAACACGCCCTTGGCTACGCAGAAACTCATCGAGCAACAGCCATGGTGGACGCCCGGCTCCGCCTCGGGATACCACCTCACGGCCCAGGGTTTTCTTATTGGCGAGCTGATCCGGCGCATCTCTGGCAAGTCGCTGACGCAGTTCATCGCCGACGAACTTGCGACCCCGCTCGACGCGGATTTCCAGCTCGGCGTCGCGGAGAAGGACTGGCCGCGCACGGCGGACATCGTGCCCCCCCCGCCTGCACAAAAGTTTGCCCTCGACCCGCAGAGTATCGCTATGCGCGCATTTCGCGGGACCCCCGCTGACGCAGCGGAAAGCATGACGCCTGAGTTCCGCCGCGCGGAGCAAGGTGCGTCAGGTGGGTTCGGCAATGCGCGAGCCATCAACAAGATTACCTCGATAGTTACGCTGGGCGGAAGCGTAAACGGGAAGCGGTTCCTCTCGCCACAGACGATCGATCTGATCTTCCAGGAGCAGATCAGCGGCGTGGATCTGGTGATGGGGGGCTTTTTCCGGTTTGGGCTTGGCATGGGCTTGCCGGTGCCGGAGAATAAGGGTTTGGAATGGCTGCCGCAAGGGAAAGTGTGCTTTTGGGGAGGCTGGGGTGGGTCAATCGCGATCATGGATTTCGGTCGTAAGGTGACGATTACGTATACGTTGAATAAAATGGGGACTGGGACGCTGGGGAATCCACGCACAGAGAAGTATGTCAAGGCCGTGTATGCGGCGTTGGATGCGTATAAGCCATGATGATGTTTTCTTCTTCTGGAAAAATATGTATATGGTGGTATTTAGATCTCATATCTCATATCGTACAGAGTTATGTCTATCTTCTATCGCTGAGTGCTCACGTTCGCGTCCTCCTCCACATTCTCAATAAGGTCATGGCTCGACAAGGTGCCCACCATCCCGTCAGGAACCTCGGCACTGAATAAACTTGTTAGTGCGATCCACTGTCTGAGGACAGGTAGACGAACGTGAAGCCCTTGACTAGTTCAAAGTCCGACTTGATGCTGCCGCCGCTTGAGGTGATGTTGTCTTTCACCCTGGTTGTCAGGTTGTCAGCGGCATGGCATCGCATCGCATCGCTAGTATGAAGCGACACTTACTGTTTGATTTGGTCGTCGGTCGCACTTGATTTCAGGGTGATCTATGTTACCGTGACTGTTAGAAGATATTTTTCGCTTGATGGAGTTGTGAGACTTGCCAGAACAGCAGGCATTTTGATAGAGATGACGGACTGGTTCTTCGGGAAGATAACTAGAGGTTTGGGATGTCCTGTCTGGATTGCCCGAAAAAAAAAAAAGTTCATTCGTTGTTGACCTTATATAGATTATTGATGTTATGATCCAAAACTGGATCTGATAATGATATCACTCCGCAGATGAGCCGTCCCCTCCCCACCAATGAAACAGATCTCCTTTCATTCCTTCATGCCACGTGCTTCATCTAGATAATCATCCCAGCCACAGAGTCATCGATCGACAAGCTTCAGAATCTCCTCCGCTATCCGTCGATACCCCGTCATCAGCCCCTCGTCATCCTCCCCGGGCTTCATCGCCAGTAATCTCGGATGTTGCCCGAGCGCCTCGGAGCACTGCCACGTATGATTCTTGCCTGCAGTCACATCCAGCGCGATCGCCGCCCCGTCACGCCGTGCATGCGTCACAAAATCCTCAATGTCGTACAGGAATACCAGCTCCTCCGCCCCGGCCGAGACCCACGTGCGGTCGGGGAGGATCTCCTTCCAGGATCCACGCGCTGCCACGTCGACTGCGAAGTTGCTGTACACTTCGGCGATGTGGGCGGGGGCGCTCCGCATCACCTGCTCGCAGCATTTGTCTAGTGAGCGTTTGAAGAGCCGCTCCTCCCAGTGGAGCGCCAGCGCGCGGGGATGGGACGTGTGTAGATTCAACCAGGGGCTGACTAGGATTGCTCCGGCGGGTCGGTCTAGATGGTGATCCGCGCCGTGTCCATCATTGGCTCTCTGATAGCGCTGGTGAAGGCCTGTCAGTAGAGACACGATTAGATGCCCCCCTGCGGAATCGCCGATCACCACGATCTTGGATGCGTCCACTCCTAGCTCCTTGTTGATCCAGTCGTAGGCGGCAATCGCTTCGTCGCGCTGTTTCGGGAATGTAGCTGCCGGGGAGAGGGTGTAGTCCAGGGAGAAGATGGCGACCGTAAGCCCGTGCCGTTGAAGAAGCTCTGCCATGAAGAGATGTTCTGGCGCTCCGGCAGACGGGTGGAAACTCACGTATCCGCCGCCGTGACAGTGGAAGAGCACCAGGTCCGCATCGCGGGGGTGGATCGCCTCGGCTGACAGTCCACGGCAAATCCAGAAGCCGCAGAAGTCTGCTCTGCGTACGCTCTGGTAGATTTGGCGTTTGAGATGCCCGTAGCGGTTCGAGGTGAGTAGGTTCTGGCCGGTTCGATCGGCGACGTTGTCCCAGAGCGATCCGGGCGTATTGTTTCCCAGGCTACAAGAGAATTGACACCGTATGAATATTCAACGATGCACAAGACGCAGTCAAGGATTGTTTTTGATGGATACACACCAGGTCATGACATGCCGGAAGACGTGTTCCCTAAGCGGGGGCGGATGGTAAGAAGACCAGGGCGCCCAACGCCGCAAGAGAGTAGTCAAGACGGTCCATGGCACTCGAAAACAAACTGTCACGGCAATTTGAAGATATTCGGCAATGGTGAGTTTCTTGACTGGGTTAGGTTCCGGGAAAGACTCCATTGTCGAAATATCGTTTCTTTGCGAAAGAACCCATTCATGAGAATGATAGTGCATTCAATGCTGCCATAATTCTTTATATAGCCTGATATCAACCGGAGTGTTTGCATTCAGGCTGAAATAGGTAGATCTGTTCAACGCGACAGTTCGAGAAGCATTTAGCTCGCTTCATGTGTATAACCACTTTCAGAACGGACTAGATTCCGAAACCGTTTTTTGAATCGCCTCCGTTGGTGTATAAAGCACATATATGCCATGCTTTTTCATATCGATTGATACGATATAGCGACTGATCCGATCGATCCTCGAGACCACGACGGGTCATTTCTCTATGACGCTCGCGAATTTTGGCCGGTGTTAAGCTCGTTCCAAAGCCAGCAGTGGGATCGCACAGCGCGCACATTCACTTGCATCCATGCTGAAGACGCCAGATCGGAGACAATATTGCGAGTCTGTTGGCCTTCGAGCAGATGCAGACCAAAAACGTCTTGGATTAACGCTGTCCGTGTTGAGATACCAATATCTAGACAGCTGCTCAAAGAAAGGATGTCATTATTTTTGAGAGAAAATCACCGGCACAATTCGCTTGGAGGAAAAGTCTCATAGGCCGCTAACAAAGGTACCATCTATGGCCTTCTAGGACAATAGTGCTAATCGAGCCATTTCGAATAATTGGCGAATCTGTCACCGTGCGAATCGAGGACGATGTGCACTGGCCGTGGTCCTTTCCGACCGGAGATTGTGATCGATTTCACTGCCTCGGTATAGAACTCGGGGATCTTCTGCGGCAGACATGAACACCTGAAAACCAAACATTGGCTGGTGATCCGTTATTCCTCCACATTATTTCGCAAGGATTGCCAATTCAGGAAATATGTTGTGAATCCATGCCGCCGTCAACCGAGCTCCGAAAGTAAGATCGAGATCTCGAGATTCGGTTATAAATATGTCAATGTCAGCGTTCTAATACATTTCACTCGTATGCCGGTCGCCTTATGTACCAGAACGTCAATTGCGAGCAAGATGACAGCCAAGCTAGTCCTTCCCCTGCTCAGCGTGTTCGCGCTGTACGCCATCTTCTACTTCGCCGAAATCAATGGCTTGAATCGTCTGGCACAGGAAGCCATCTTGGCAAAGACACTGCCAGGCACCAATGAGCCCCTACGCACCGTCTATACGTGTATTACGCAGGTGGATAATGTGCTAGCTGCGTTGACCACCTTTTTCTGGCCTGCCACGGATGGCAGTAATCTTACCCTGACGCTGCATTCCATCGCTTTCTCTGGCACTTTTGGTGCTGCCTGGACCTTGGTGACTCTGGAGTCCTGGAGACGTGGAAATGCCTGGACGATCGCTGCATTGTCGGTAATCCTCCGTCACATCTATGAGACAGAAGAAGCTGACAGGAAGAACCAGTCCCACGATGTTCGGCCTCCTCGCGCAGGTACTCACCTTCGCCTTCGCCACGCCCCTGTACTGCGCGTTTCAGCTACACAACTCCATCACGGCGCGCAAGCCCAATGCTGAGAACATCCGCATTCCTCGCGCAGTTCTAAATGCCATCCCTCTGGTCTTTATCCTTGGATTCATGGTTCCTACGTTGCTGATGATCCTGCCCGTTTCGGAGCACGTCACCGTCGACCTGAAGCAGATCTTTATTGCATCCTGGCATCCCTGGCCTGCATACGTTGCGATTGCTCTCACCATAATTAACATTGTCTTCAGTCCCTTTGTGAGCAATGATCAATCGGTTGAAGGTGCACGCGCGAATCTCCGGTCGCTACGATTCGTGTATGCCTTTGCATTCGCCAACGCTGCGTTGACCCACCTCATCTCGTGGATCGTATCTCTGGCTACTGTGCTTGTACCCGCCATCTTTGAGAAGCGGCTGTTGGCAGTTTTGCATCCGTTCAAGGTGTTCGAGATTGCCTTGCCCTGGACAAAGCCAGCATTGCAAGTGAGCGACATCGGGGAGGGTGTACATGTGTTCCTGCGCTGGGATTATCTGATTGGCTCCGCGGGAGTGCTGGTTTGGGCCTTGAGTTTGTATAAGACTGCTCATCTGGTTGTTTATGGCAAGGTTGAATGGCTCGATCTGCTAAAGAAAACTGTGCTGTTCGTAACTCTGGTCGGGCCCGTGGGGGCTGCGGTCGAGTTGATGTGGGAGCGCGATGAGTTGATCATTTATGAGACTGGAGGGGTGAAGAGAGAGACTTCACGAGTGAAGAAAATTTCTTGATTGTACCCTGTGTTCTGTGGAGGCTGCTTCGAAGGTCTGCATGCCAGTGTTGCTCGTGAGGTTCATGTTCCGGCTGGACTGAGATACTGTCGAGAATTGAAACCAGTAGAAAGTCTTGCTAAATTTGACATTTACCGACGCCTCATAGATCGTATCCGTTGGCCGATAAAGCAGGTGGCTGTTGTGATAGTGTCGGCGTCCCTCTTGTGTTCCCCGATGACAACATCCGCATACATAAATATTCGAGGGATTGCCCTAGCCTGAGGCAATCACTTCGTGCCACTTCAAAAGGGAGTCAGATTTATCGTGGGGTGAAGATGATACTACGAAGCGGAAGAGTCTAACTTACACTTGACACCAATCATTACCTGGCCTCACAGATTGACTCAATTCATACTGCGACACAATCCCTCCCATTCTATGCAATTGCGCATTTTCTCTAACTCTGGTTTATAAGAGAAATTAAGTTCTCTACTTTCATCAATCCCAAGCATGTTAGCTCAGGGGAAGAGCGCCGGGCTCATAACCCGGAGGTCCCTGGATCGAAACCAGGACATGCTATTTGATTTCTTTTTTGTTTTTGATTCCCTTCTGTCCTTATACGCTTTACTATGGTAACCAGTTCACGCGAGGGTATCCATCGTGAGACTGATGTCACCAACCAAACCTTGGAACATGAGCAGTTAATGACACGAGAGAAGGAAATCGCCTTGGTCCTACATGGACTACGCTCCCTGACAATAGACAGCTGGTTCCACTGACACTTCGGGCACTCGCTGCTCCAGCTGGTATGATTAGGCAATCATGGTCTCTACCACGCTGGTCATGCTTGCCTCGGAAAGAATGCTGATATTGTTCAAATGGAATGAATGGGGCTCGATACGGACGTGATCGTACTTGCGCTGGTGGTGTTCAACATTTGATACCTTCGGTCCGATCCACTAGGTGAAACATGACTAACCTCCTTTGATCAGAGGGTCAGACGACAAATTCCTGTAATTGCATGTGTGAGTAGGTTTTCGTGACCTCAGGAAGGAGTATCACTAGACAAGATTTGCGGGATTTAGGGGTCGTCTACGAAGAGCATTGTTATGAAGCTAACCGTGCGGGTGTCCCTGAGCAAGGACATGATTAAAGGGTCATAGTCTATTTCTTAATGCATATATTCCGACAGAGCCGCCAGCCTTTACCTTGCTAAGACTATCCAGAAATATATCGGCAAAAAAAAATGGGGTAGTAATGCACTACACTGGGAAGGGGAAAAAAGAAAACAAATAGCATGTCCTGGTTTCGATCCAGGGACCTCCGGGTTATGAGCCCGGCGCTCTTCCCCTGAGCTAACATGCTTGGGATTAATATTGTTGTCAGTTTTTGGTTACATAAGCCTAGGAAGAAATTATTTTCGTATTGCAACTCGTGGCTTATTCGACAAAGCCACTGATCATTACAAATTGCTTATTGCCGAAAAGAACCTGCGGAGTATGACCCAATGCCTGTACTATTTTCAGGATCGAGGTCAGCGATGGGCAGGAAGGTCAAAGATTAAAAGTTTATTACACTACTATCCGCCTTAGTATAGTCATGACACAACGGATAGGTCTCTGAAATTTTTGAGGGCTATCAAAGTAATTCCTAATAAGTGAAGAATGAACAGACGTAAAGGAAGCGGACTGAAAAGGAAAAAGGGATTGGCAAGATATGAAGATTATGTGGCCGGAAAAAAAAAGAATCAGATAGCATGTCCTGGTTTCGATCCAGGGACCTCCGGGTTATGAGCCCGGCGCTCTTCCCCTGAGCTAACATGCTGATTTGTCTTGGCATTTAGATGCCCCCTTGAATCCAAGTACCGAGCCTTCTCCGTCTCTACTTTACCCAGTCACGCTATAAGAGACAATATCATGGCATAGAGGACTCATCGTTCTCTTTATTCCTGATAATATGCATTAGATATATATCAGTTCAAATCTAGCAGCAGACCATGGTCAATGTGATGACTTCACAACGCCTTGTCTGCTTTTCGGTGCTGGTTCTTCTCTACAACCTAAGCGAAGAGGTACGTTTCGTACGAGAAAGCTCATTCCACCTATGGTACGATTGCAGTTGTACTTCGCTCCTATTAATGGACCATGGAGGCGAGTCCGCGAGTACTAGACCAGAAATAGTTCAGACAATTGGTCCTCGGATCATTGAGGCCTAGTCCTATGGTAACAAGGTGTTTCGATTATGAAGCAGTCGCAGATCGTAACTCCTCACTGGCTGCGACTTTATCAAATGGTTTCAATATGAGTGGAGGAACGAACTTGAACATTTCGTGCGACTTCAAGCTCAATTCCACGAGTCTCGGCGCGCTTCCGTATGAGGGACTTGAGCTGACGTGGTAGATGACTGGTAAGACATAATCATCAACTCATCGAAAGCACAAAGCACTCTCAGCACTGTTTCAGAAAGGGAAAACCTAAGTTAGTCTGCGGAGGAGTCCAACAAGCCACAGCTCTCTCCAACTAATGCAGAGAGTCCGATGAGGCGTAAGATGATTACGCATTCGAATATACACCATTCAATTCGACACAGGACATGCGTGGACGTTTCTTGGCAGAGAGGAAACGCGCACGCATTCTGGGTTGTGGAAACTTGCAGATTCACAAGCCCAGACTGATGCTTGGTCTTCATGAAGTTGCTTGTTCCAGATTGGCATCCGCAGTTTCGAAGAAGAGTTGGCGATATCGGCAGAGCACCGCCAAGCAAGCTCCACTGGGCTGATATCATAGTGCCCCTGGTGTTCAGTTTCCATGACGATGTTGAGCATCAGCGCTGTCACTACAATTGAACGACGATGGTCCAGCTTCTGAGGTTTAGCAATATAGAAGCATTCCTTGGCCCCTATGGGAAGCGAGGACAGTAAAATCTGCGATCATATTTTACCCCCCTCAGTTACTCGAGCATGTCAGCAGTAAATAGATACAGCATGCACCAGGGCAGATCCGCCGTCGGGAGGGAGAACCGCCCGCACTGGGCCGATGGGCCAGTCAGGTCAGCCTGTCAGCACATGTCGGCTTTGGCTCAGCCGGATGCTAACTAGGAGGCTGTGCTTCAAAACCATGCTTGAATCTCTTTTTCCCGGTTTCTACCTTCCAAGATGCTGTGTGTACCTCTTTACAGAATAACATGAACTAGATAATATTATCCATCAATTATTTTGGAGATCCGCGCCCCCCAGACATGGGTACAGCCAAGAAGAACACAGTGTCCTGAGCTACCGCAGCTTTCGAATCAACCCCCAACTAATCTGCTACTTCTAATTTGTCGCGTGCCTTAAAACAGTTAAACTTAACTCTCCGGGGAGTACGTGCGTCGCCCTGATGCCGCTGACGCAGCCCCTGCGGTGTAGGGCCGGTCGTCCATCACCAACAACACCACCAACTTCTGTCCTCCGCCGCCCCGTATTCAGTGGACGGTCCGGTATCATTTCCACTTCTGGCGCGCGTCTCTTACCCCTGAAGCGAGTCCTTTGTACATCAACGATCCTTCAGCGCCATAAGAGCCCCCTCTCCTCCAATGCTCGCATCCGCTCCCTTCTGCGTCTTTCATTAACACCATCGACAATATCTACCCCGAACCTCATAACCACTTCACTCATGGCAACTCAAACCAGAGAACACGGTGGCCATGGGGGCCATTCTCATCATCACCATCATCATCACGGAAATGTTTACCTCACCTCTGCGAACAAAAGCGACGCTGGAGTACGAATCACGCGGATTGGCCTGGTTGCCAACCTCGCCATGGCAATTGGGAAATTCATTGGCGGCTATGTCTTCCATTCGCAAGCTTTGATTGCCGATGCCTATCATGCCCTTACCGATCTCGTATCCGACTTTCTTACACTAGGAACCGTCGCGTGGTCTTTGAAGCCCCCTACAGAGAGATTTCCCAACGGTTACGGGAAAATTGAAAGCATCGGTGCACTGGGTGTGAGCGGACTCCTGCTTTGTGGGGGTGTGTTTATGGGCCTGAATTCAGGACAAGTTCTACTGGATCAGTTCTTTCCCGAGGCTGCGGAGGCGATTGCTCACTCCGGAGTTGTGGGTCATGGCCACTCGCATGCACACGGAGTCCAGGCCCTTGGGCCGAATATCAATGCGGCATGGCTTGCAGGGGGTTCAATTATCGTGAAGGAATGGCTCTACCGTGCCAGTGAGTGCTCAGTTCCAATTTCTCCCTACGCTACTGTGGCTATCAGCTAACCGCTGCGGCGTTGCTATTTCTAGCTATGAAAATTGCAAATGAACGCAAATCTTCTGTGCTCGCGTCCAACGCCGTACACCACCGCATCGACTCTCTCACTAGCGTCGTCGCCCTGTTCACGATCGGCGGATCTTACATGTTTCAAGATGCGTCTTGGCTTGATCCAGTCGGTGGCCTTCTCATTTCACTGATGGTGATTAAGGCTGGGTGGGCCAATACTGCGACATCCCTGCTCGAACTGGCAGATACTACGGTTGACGACGACATCAAAGACTCTGTACGCAATGCGGCAGCCAAGATCCTTGCCAAACTCGAAGATCCACACGCAATACAGATCCGGGACGTTCAGGGTATGAAATCTGGACAAAACTACCTCATGGAGATTGAATTAGCGGTGCCGGGGGCTTGGTCACTCAGCCGATCTCGCGAGATTGAGGAGACCGTTCGACATGCCGTCGGGGCGGCTGTGCGCGGGGTCAAGCGGCTCAAGATCCGATTTGTCCCTTCCGAACTGGAGCATTTGGACTTTACGGAGGAGTTTATCGCTCCAGAAGTCATCAGACAAAGTAACCCCGAGCCGCAAGAGAGCGATATTGATGCGGTGCATGAGGCGCATGCCCACGACCATCAACACAAGGAGAATGAGTCACGCAAGACCCGTTAAGCAATAGCGCTTGCATCTTTCCTCCTATACAAAGATCTGAAAATGGGACACATATTCGTCATGTTAACTTTGCACTTTTCGCTTCCGCTTGACCTCCACCGAAGAGCATGTGATACCCCGGAGGCAAAGACGAATGGAAGACCGTCCATGTGTGCTGAGGATGAGATTAGAATTTCCGGAATTGGATAGACGAGATCAGCTCGGGGCACAACGGGACCAAGAACATGGCCTCGAAGAGAGGAGATTTATCGACAATCTACAAAAGATGCTTTATTGTTGGCCTATCTGGCCCTAGAGGGGCCATAGAGTATATAGTTTAGAGACTGGCAGGACTGAGACTTTAAACTCTCATACAATTAGCCGGCAGTCAACTTTATCAACCATCCTTTTGCCTTTCTTAAAATGTGGAATGATCATCTGATTGATATTTCTACCTTCAAGACGCCTTTTGTTAGACTCTCGTAATCCTGCCCCATTCTAGAACCCGAAGAGTCCCTGTACTCTGTACCGTAAATAGATAATGAAAGAGTGATCTCGATATTAACCGGGGAATTTCCCGGCGGTGGGGTTGTCCTCATATGCTCCCGCCCGCAGTTATGCTTCCCGGGTGTTTACATCACGTCGGCATCATAATCTATAGGTAGGTATAATTGTCCTGATGAAGTATTCTGTTTGTCTAGAAATTGCAATGTCATTGGATGAAATGGGATTTCTTGGGTATAAGTACCTATACCTAAATATTACCTGGTAAATCATGGTCTATCTCACCCAAGGTAAAAAAGTTTGGTGGGGGACCAGGAGGTTAAAGATCATTTTCCCCAGGTACCGACTTTTCCTTATCCTGAATTTGCCCGAGAAAGGGATAAATTGGTAAGAGACAGCTTCCACCTGACTTTTTGCCAATTGACCATAAGTCTCGTTTTAAAACCTTCGTATTGTCTTTGGATTTTCTTCTGTTCTTATTTCTTCCATAATACGTCTTATTTTGCTTCCAATTCATTCTACCTTTGTCTGTGTTGTTACCGTCCTTTCTTATCCGTATCAACGTCATCTTATCTCCCCGCGGGGTTAGATTCTCAGTCATTCAACACTCACATCATGGCTTCTCAGGGCCCTCTATACATTGGGTTCGACCTCTCCACACAGCAGCTCAAAGGCCTGGTGGTCAACTCAGAGCTGAAGGTGGTACACGTCTCCAAATTCGACTTCGATGCCGATTCCCACGGGTTCTCGATCAAAAAGGGCGTGCTCACCAACGAGGCGGAGCATGAGGTCTTCGCACCCGTTGCATTGTGGCTGCAGGCCTTGGACGGAGTACTGGACGGTCTGCGCAAACAAGGACTAGATTTTAGCCGTGTCAAGGGAATCAGCGGCGCGGGACAGCAGCATGGTAGCGTTTACTGGGGCGAAAATGCGGAGAGCCTCCTCAAGTCGCTGGATTCGCGCAAGTCCCTGGAGGAACAGCTGAGTGGAGCTTTTTCGCACCCCTTTAGCCCGAACTGGCAAGATGCTAGTACTCAGAAGGAGTGTGATGAGTTTGACGATTTCTTGGGAGGTCCGGAGCAGTTGGCTGAGGCGACGGGTAGCAAGGCCCATCATGTAAGTTGGTCATGTACCATGTCTTCGATTTAATTGGAGCTTGCTGACGGTTGTTCGGTACTGGACAGAGATTCACCGGTCCTCAGATTCTCCGAATGCAGAGGAAATATCCCGAGGTTTACAGAAAGACGGCCAGAATCTCGCTTGTGTCTTCGTTTCTTGCGTCCTTGCTCTTGGGCCACATTGCGCCCATGGACATCTCCGACGTCTGCGGCATGAACCTGTGGGATATCAAGAAGGGTGCTTACAATGAGAAACTCCTTGGGCTTTGTGCGGGACCATTTGGCGTAGAGGACCTCAAGCGGAAGCTAGGCGACGTCCCCGAAGATGGAGGTCTACACCTTGGAAAGATCAATAGATATTTCGTTGAGCGGTATGGGTTCAGCTCCGACTGTGAGATCCTTCCTTCGACTGGCGACAACCCGGCCACCATCCTTGCCCTGCCCTTGCGGCCGTCTGATGCTATGGTGTCTCTGGGAACTTCGACTACTTTCCTCATGTCTACTCCAAGCTACAAGCCAGACCCTGCAACACATTTCTTCAATCATCCCACCACCCCTGGACTCTACATGTTTATGCTTTGCTACAAGAACGGCGGCCTTGCGCGCGAACATGTTCGTGATGCTATCAATGAGAAATCGGGCAGCGGCTCATCCCAGTCGTGGGAAAGCTTCGACAAGATTATGCTTGAGACGCCCCCGATGGGCCAGAAGACCGAATCCGACCCCATGAAAATGGGCCTGTTTTTCCCCAGACCAGAAATCGTGCCAAATCTCCGGTCCGGACAGTGGCGTTTCACCTACGATCCGGCTAGTGATACACTGACCGAAACCGAAGACGGATGGAACAAGCCGTCAGACGAGGCGCGGGCTATCGTGGAGAGCCAGATGTTATCCCTTCGCTTGCGGTCCCGAGGTCTTACCCAGAGCCCTGGCGATGGACTGCCTCCCCAGCCCCGTCGTGTCTACCTTGTTGGAGGAGGCTCGAAGAACAAAGCTATTGCTAAGGTAGCTGGAGAGATCTTGGGAGGAAGTGATGGAGTTTACAAGCTGGATGTTGGAGATAATGCCTGTGCTTTGGGCGCAGCATACAAGGCTGTATGGGCTATTGAGAGAAAGCCCGGCCAGACCTTCGAAGACCTGATTGGTCAACGGTGGAGAGAGGAAGAGTTCATTGAAAAGATTGCAGATGGATATCAGCAGGGAGTTTTCGAGAAGTACGGCAAGGCTGTTGAGGGATTCAAGAAAATGGAACAGCAGGTGTTGAAACAGGAGGCGGCCAAGAAGTAGACCAGAAGTATATATAATGACCATGATGAGAAGATAACTCGAATTAGACTAGTGCATGTGAACATGTTCAAAACATTAATATATCAAGGAGATATTTCATGGATGCTGCCCAGTTGATGCCAATTGTGCCTGAATGTGCGGGCATCGAGGGCCACTTTGGGCGAGGCACGTCGCCCCTTGCCCTTTCTGGGCCACACCCGTTCAGCTTGACGTCCGCACAAGAAATGATTCATCACAACAATTCTCAATTTCTTTCCCCTCCATCAACGTCACTGTCATCGAGCTCTGAAGCTAGGCTAATCCTTTCGCCCTGCTGAACCCACCTTTCATTGTCACACTTTATCATTGTATACATATCAGGATATTAAGTCCTAGTCAAGAGTTCGCGTGAGTGACGGCCCAATCTCCACTGAAAGAAATTTTTCTGTCCTATCCATTTTACCCGAATAATAACTGGGGCTCATGACAAGCTAAGGCGCCCACAGGCAAAGCCCCCTTCGAAACACCGCCCGATTATTAGTATTATTATTTTGATGCTGGAACTAAACCTACTATGCATAGTTCGATAGCCTACTGACCCTCCTCTGTGCTATGACTCTCCACCGCCGTTGATTTTGATCCCGACAAACCACTTTTTCTTGAATCACTGCTATTTTCGCTTTCAGAGTCCTCACGACTCCGAAGGTAGCCCGGCTGGTCGAAGATGGAAGAGCAGGTGAGCAATCTCATGCCAACCCCCTGTGGCTTTTGAGTCCGTCTTCACAAAAAGTGGGAGAAAATGGAAAAAAAAAGGCCACCCCACCACCCTTCCCCTCGCGTGCCCCTCCGTAACCTGCCCAATGTCTACGTACTCCAAGAGCAAGGATGATTCTACCGGACTAGATGGGCCTAACACTGTACTGTCTAACTAGGTAGCAAATGCAATTGAAATCGCCTCGAATCCGTCCGCAGACCCAGCCCTTAAGACGCAAGCCTTCGAATTCGTGAACCAGCTTCGCTCCGACCCGTCGGGATGGCAGGTTTGCCTTTCACTGTTCACACAAACTCCTCAGCGCTCGGGTATCGTGAGGCACGTGGCTCTGGAAGTGGTCAATAGCGCTGCACAGGGCGGTTTGATAGACTTGCAGGCCCTAGCGTACGTCAAGGATGGCCTATTGGCGTATCTCCGGCAGGTCTACGGACAGGACGCAGGAGCATCCGACCCTCCGAACATCCAGAACAAAATCGCCCAAACCATTACCTTTCTCTTTTCTGCACTCTACGCCAGCGGGTGGGAATCATTCTTTGATGATCTCCTCAGCCTGACCCACAAAGGCCCCTCGAGCACGACGCGCGACAACGCATCCGGAATTATCTTCTACCTTCGGGTTATCAACTCTATCCACGACGAGATTGGTGATGTTTTGGTCTCGCGATCTCGCAATGAACAGGACAAGGCCAATGGGCTCAAGGACCTCATTCGGCAGAGGGATATGCAGAAGATCACCAGCTCATGGCAACAGATTTTGTCGGAATGGCGGGACGGCAACGACGTAATTGTGGAGATGTGCTTGAAGGCTGTCGGCAGCTGGGTCAGCTGGATTGATATCGGTCTTGTGGTGAACCAGACAATGCTTGATCTTTTGTTCCAACAGCTGGGCCGGGCGCAGAAAGAGGATTTGAGACAAGGAGAAGAGAAGGTGCGCGATGCAGCGGTTGATGTCTTCACGGAGATCATCGGCAAGAAGATGAAACCGGAGGACAAGATCGACATGATTATCTTCCTGAATCTCGATACTATTGTTTCTCAACTCTCGAATAGCCCCCCTCTGCACGGAAATAGGTTCACCTTCAAATATGACACGGATCTGGCGGAAACCGTCGCCAAGTTAGTCAATATCACTGTCATTGATATTGTACGGGCATTGGAACAGGAAGGCGTCTCGGCTGAGTGCAAGGAGAAAGCCAATGGGCTGCTCCAGGCTTTCCTGCCACATATCCTGAGATACTTTTCCGATGAATATGACGAAGTCTGCTCAACGGTCATTCCGTGCGTTAGCGACCTCTTGACCTATCTAAGAAGGATCGCCAAAGTCAACCCCGCCCTTGCTTCCCAGCATTCTTCGGTCCTCCTTCCGATATTGAAGGCTATCATTGCCAAGATGCGATACGACGAGACCTCCTCATGGGGCGAGGAAGATGAGCAGACGGACGAGGCAGAATTCCAAGAACTTCGCAAGAGACTTGGTATTCTTCAGCAGATGATCGCTTCGGTCAATGAACAGCTGTACATGGAAGCTGTGTCAGAGATGGTGGCAACGACCTTTGAGAACCTACGGCAGTCGGGCTCCCAAATGGACTGGCGTGACCTGGACCTTGCCCTACATGAGATGTTCTTGTTTGGAGATCTCGCCGTCAAGGCCGGAAGTCTCTACACCAAGAGTAATCCCAACAACCAGGCTGCCGAAAGGCTCATCGAAATGATGTTGAGAATGGTCGAGTCTGGTAGGTACATCGAGTGGAATAATCTCCATAATCGGGCTAACAACTTTTAGACATTCGTTCATTCACCCATCCGGCAACGCAATTACAGTATATGGAGATCTGCGTGCGCTATAGCTCATTCTTTCATCACCATACCCATCTAATTCCAGGTGTGTTGGAGAACTTCCTTCAACTCGTTCACCACCCAATCAAGAAGGTGAAGACTCGTTCTTGGTACCTTTTCCAGCGATTGGTCAAGCAACTCAGACAGTACGTTGGTAACGTCGCGCAAACCGTTGTGGAAGCCCTTGGCGATCTTCTGGTTATGCGCGCCGAACTACCTTCGGAGGGATCTGACGGTGATGAGATGTCTTCGGAGGACCACGAATCAGCCGACGCCATCTTTAACAGCCAGCTGTATCTTTTCGAAGCTGTCGGTATCATCTGTTCGACTCCCACCGTTTCACCTGATAAACAGGTCCTCTATGCGCAAGCGGTGCTCAATCCTATATTCGTCGACATGGAAAAGAACCTGGAAGCGGCGAAATCACAGGATGAACGAGCCATTCTGCAGATTCATCATGATATCATGGCGCTGGGAACCCTTGCCCGCGGATTTTCAGACTGGATGCCTGGAACGAATACGCCCGCTACTCTACCTGCACCCGAAGTCTCAGCAGCTTTCAATCAAGTGTCGGAAGCCACGCTGGTTGCATTGGAGTCCCTGAAGACCTCATTCAACGTTCGGACAGCTGCCCGGTTTGCGTTCTCGAGGCTCATCGGCGTCCTGGGATCTCGAATTCTGCCACAGTTGCCAAGGTGGATTGACGGCCTTCTTACTCAGACTTCTTCGCGGGATGAGATGGCCCTGTTCCTACGTCTCCTAGATCAGGTTATTTTTGGATTCAAGGGCGAAATCTATTCCATCCTTGACACACTACTCACCCCCTTCCTGCAACGAGTGTTCTCCGGAATCGCCGATCCCACAACGGGCACGGATGATGAGATTCAACTGGCCGAGCTGAAACGGGAATACCTGAATTTCTTGCTGGCCGTTCTGAACAATGACTTGGGCGCTGTCATCATCAGTGAAAGTGAGTCCTTATCACCAGCAGTCGGTGCTTGTTCCTAGTATAAGCTAACCCAGTCCCAGGAAATCAACCCATTTTTGAGACCGTCATCTCCACTATCGAGCATTTCTCCAAAGATATTGATGACTTTACAACTGCGAAGATGGCCTTCTCTGTTCTCTCGAAGATGAGCAGCTCGTGGGGCGGTCCCGATGTGATCGCGGAAGCTTCCAACGGGGTCCCTCCAGCGCAGGCTCCGCTGCCCGGTTTTGGCCAGTTCATGATCACAAGATTCTCCCCATTATGCTGGGCGCTGCCGTCCACACCTTCTTTCAACTCCAAGGATGCGCAGGCCAAGCAGGTTCTTGCCGAAGCGGGCGGGTTACAGCGTACGATATATGCCAAAACAGGCCTGGAGTACCTTACATATCTCCGCGACCGTGAACTGCCTGGCATGGGTATGGGTGCAGAGTTGATTGAAGAGTTTGTGGGTGCTTTGAGCCGGCTGGACTTGAAGGGGTTCCGGCAATTCTTTCCGGTATGTCTTTCGGACCCCCATCATTCTCTCGATTTGATTTTGAATAACTGATGTTGTGGTGCAGTCTTTCATCCAGCGATTGAGCGCATGATATGGTTATGATTTTACCTCGGACGCGGTCATCTCTATTTCTTCCTTTTCATCTTTCTATTCACCCATACTCTTCAGCATTCCTCAGTCATTTCACTTCCTTTTAGATTCCCCCACAGTTTGGTTTGATGACGGATATTATCATGTGGTCCTTTTAAAAGACACTGGTCTGTCCCCAGCACGCGCTTCCTTCCCACTGTCACGACTTCACTACACCACCGGTACAGAAAAGTATATAGTTGGTGAGGCATTCGTTTGCATGATTAGGCGTTGATATACAGCGTTCTTTGTCATTCTCGATTTATTCGGAAGCGACGAGTTGGAACCTTGCTACTGAGGCAGAGGCAATGCAGAAAACGGAGAGAGCCGGATGGTCAGGGTGACCGCTACTGGCACGAGGTGAGGACCTGGGTTTTGGCTGGGTTTTGGTTACGTGGGATGGCGGTTTCGGATGAGTGACTGGGACGTACCTGCCAAGTGGAGTTGTCGGGATCTTGCGAGCAGTCGACTCGTTTATCAGTCTTATGGCCGATCTCCGACGGTCAGCGGACGATGGATACCCAGCAACGAGGGTTTACGTATGTACGGTCTTGAGAACTTAATGATAAATCATGAAAATATGAGATACAATATCAAGAATATGATTTGGATTACCCATTCTCTCTGTGCATAGATGATAGTAGATACTGAGTATTGGATAAGATCGTTGCTCTTTGCAAGTTGATTGTACCGGCCAGCCTGCTAAGCACTCTATATATGTGACTTCGGCGCCCGACGCTCACTTTTATCTGTCATCATCAGAAGACGCCAGATACATGTACAATTAGGCAGAGCACTTCAGCATCCAACGAAGTACTCGGATAGCTTTGCATGCTTCACTGAACAAGACAATCACAAATTATCAAGGGGAAACCCACTAAGCAAAGAGATACTTGGCCGCATGCTCGACATGGTCATCCGAGAACGTCGCCATGGTGTAGTAACTATGGTCGTAGTCAGGCTGGTAGCGGATATTGACGCCCTCAACGCCAGCCTCCTTGGCGGCCTTCTCGAAGTTCTCCGGGAGAAGCTGGCCTTGCTTGTAGAAGTTGTCGCCGGTACCCTGCGCATTCGGTCAATCTCGCTCCGAAGTCAAATAAGAAGGCAAATTTGCGGGGAAAACACGTACCACATCAATGAGGACATCCAGCCGCCCTTTCCACTTCTTCACCAGCTCGGTGGCATCGTGCTCCGCCCATTTCGCTTTCTGGTCTTCGCCGAAGTAGCCCGCGAACGCTTTCTGGCCCCAGGGGCAGTTAATGGGGTTCGCGATGGGCGCAAAGGCAGAGACGGATTTGTATTTGCCCGGGTTACGGAGGAACTGTCACGCGCGGCACTTGTCAGCATATTACCTCCCGTTGGGACAAACTGTTTATTAAGATAGGTTACGTACCAGCGTCAGCGCACCGTGACCACCCATGCTATGTCCCGTGATGCTGACCCTACTCGAATCGAGCTGCGGAAACGCCTCAAAGACCGCCTTGGGGAGTTCTTCGGTGACGTAGGTGTACATGTTGTACCCATTGTTGTAGGGGGCCTTTGTCGCGTCGACGTAGAAGCCGGCGCCCGTGCCGAAATCCCATGAGTCATTCTCGCCTTCGATGTTCAGACCGCCTGTTCTCGGGTGCATTGCATCAATATGTGTGCTATAGCTTATCATTGACCGGGGGTGGGGGTGGGCTGTAACGTACGAGGGCTGGTGTCTGGGTAGAGCACCGCAATGCCTTTCTTGCTTGCGCCGTGCTGGAAGAAGCCCTTCTCGGAGCAATTGTCGGCTGTGCAGGTGAGGCCGGAGAGGTAGATGAGGACGGGAATCTTCTGGGATGAGTTCTGGAAGGCCTGTGGGGGTAGGTAGAGGTTGAAGTTCATCTCGCATTTTGTGGAGGTTGCGGCATGGCCCAGCTTCAGTAGCTTGCCGCCAAAGGAGGCGATTGTGGCTTTTGTGGTGACGGACATGGTTGTGTGATCTCAATCCCAGCTGGTCTTTGTGAACATGCAAGATCGTAGTGGAATGACGATGGAGCCGGTGGTTTTTGTGACGGAGGGTGGGGGAGGGGAACCGTGAGGGGAACCGTGAGGGGCAGCAACTTCATCATTCTTCTGCTGTTTTCTCCCCACCACCTTTTCAACGTCAGATGGAGATACTGTATCTAGACAGGTACTAGGCTACAAAAATAGCTTCCTCCAATCAATGGCCTGATATCCTCTTAGCAGAAATATATGCCGAGTCCCCTGTGGATCCTGCATTCCGGAAAACATTGCCCTTTATGGACATGAACTTTACATGCAGGATTAGATGTGAGGACTGTTTCACTGTATAGAGATAGTTACTGGGGTCGACTCCACATACTAATCTGCATACCAATCCCCTAGATGAATGGTAAGAAAAATACTAAGTTATGATGAAGATGCACCAACCTCAGCCCATACAACAGACCCTTGAGGAATTCTTGGGATACGGCGCTCAGTGCTGAGCGTTTTATCCATGATCTTCCCATCACAGAGCCAGGTTGTATAACCGGTTGTAAGGGGCTCGAGCTCCCCACTTTCATACATCCGTATGAGTGCCATAATGTTGATCCTTTGACGTTGCTGTTCAGGATCGTTTAGGACTTCTTTAAGCTGTTCAACACGTTCGTGAGGCTGGATAACTAGGGGAATAGGACAGGCAGGGCCGAACTCGTCTTTTTCCTCTTTGGCCATTTTGAGCGTGATCCGGGGTCGACGGCTGCAGTATCGTGAGTCAACGAAAGTTCTGGAGACGATTGTTCGTCTTTGCCCAAGGACGTACTGGCCGAACGTAGTCTCTTTGCGCGCCGACGTCCTCCCACGCGAAGCTGAGAGCTCTTATTCGCTTCCTAATATGCTTCCCAAGCTGATTCGTCGAAGATATTCGCTATTGTAAAGTCCTCCTGGTCTAGGTAATGGTAGATTGGTCTTATGTTGCTAGGTGTTGGGGAATTAGAGTGACCAAGACAGAGGTTACGTGATACTATATCATATTGGGGCACTAACCATGGAAAGGACAGGCCTCCGTCACTTCGTTCTCATAGATATACACAGGATGGAAATGCACAACGCCAATAATAAATGCTCTAACTGGAACATCCACCATCTATCTAATTACAAACTCCAACAGTGCACAAAACAGGTCATCCTCGCCTAGCAAACGCCAACACCAAAACACATTATGTACAGGTCTATTCGAGAAACACCGAAGGAATGCCATAGATGACGGGCGCCGCGCCATTCAGGTACTTCAACACACAGGCACTTCGTGACTTGGATACTGCTTCATCCAGCATCACTGGGCCAGAAGATTCAGTGCTGCTCGTTTTCGCCGATCGGGATCTTCCCTTGCTCGGGAGCGTCGTTCGTTCGCCATGGGTATCCCGGTCTCCAATCAGTCCCCATTTCTCGAATGTAGACTTGGCGAAGCGATCAATATCTTTGTCGGTCACATCCCACAGGGTCGCAACGAGAGCGGGACAGCCTGCATGCAAATAATTCATTGGGGTCCCGTATGGCTCGTATTCGCCCGCTTCGGTCAGTGTGCCACTGCTACATCCCATGAGGAATGTAACTGCACATCGGTCAAGTCGTTTGATAGTCCTTCCACGGATATACTGTGCGCCACTCCCATGGCCAAAATACAGAAATAGGCTCTTGGATTCCAAGCCATCTTTGAACTCCTCTTCGGTCGGCTCTCGCTTGGCGATCCCCGTCCAAGTAGCTAGGCGGCCAAGGTCGGCCTCGAAAGTGGCTTGCGTCGTCTGAAGATCTCCTGTAGGGTTGAGAATATATGTGCCATTTCCACGGTCAATGGCAAATCCGGTGTCGCTGCCCTTTACTTTGATGATGCTCTCGGACTGAAGAATCCGCTCGCGCAGACATTCCAAGGACGGTACACGACATACCGGCAATCCTTCCAGACATGGAAGTGATTCCCACGGGAACAAGTGCAGTGCCTTATCCAGGACCAAGACAGTATGCTGCGGTCGCTGTCCTTCGCGTAAGCGCCGCGCCGCTTCATGGTAGCCCCGCACAGCATCAAGTGTCTCGACCACCATCATATCAAAGTCGATTTCGTCATAGGCATTGCGTTCCCCCTGGAATTGCAGGATGTCGACCACAAAGTACAAAAGATCCATCAATGTCTCCTCAGGATCTTCCTGGCCTTCTAGGTCGTTCACGCCAACGAACAACTCCAAGACATTGCGATGTAGCGATAGCCTCGGAGCTGCTGAACGGCCGCCCTTTTGTCTCGAAGGGAGGTGCTTGTCTAGGATGTTCTGAAACGACGTTGCGAACCGCGAGAGGGCAGCCTCTTCGTGCGCCATAGGTGAAAAGATCCCCCGGAAACCACCGAACCAGACGTTCTCAATGTTCTGCAGCAAGTTCTGCAAGCGCTGGTCGAGAGCTTCGCGGTTTCTCCACCACTCCTTCTTGGAGTGCCGGTCCTTCTGTAACTTCGCGGCATGTGCACTTTCGTTCGCCAGCTTGATAATTTCCTGCATCTCTCCTCTTCCGTCCTCAAACGTGAACTGATCCTCGTCGTCCTCACCGTTCCCTCTCTTTAATGGAAGTCGAAGGAGGAAGGGCGATTGATCCTTGCGTAGCCGAGAGATAATGAATTCCGTGCAGTCGACGCTGAGGGACAAGGAAAGTACGTTCCAGTTAGACGGTAGGATATCGATATATTCTTCAGTAAAGGTGCTGCATAGGTCTGTATCTGGTTCTGCTGTAGACCCCTGAGCTGGCCAAAGTAGCGGATCATTGAAATCGGAGAGTTGCCTGTCAATACCGATAGCGATTCGCTCGCGCGAAAAAGCGCCGATGCGGCCAATTTCTGACAGCTCAGTCAGTGATCTATCCAGTACTGATGATGAGGGTAACACCTACCATTCACATTCGCTGGCGGTTGAGACCATGGCATTGGACGCCCAGGCGCAGTCGTATGCGACAACATTGAAATGCGACTCATCAGGCGGGACGCCATATGGCTGTCCAAGGTTGATCCCAGAGCCGTTGCAGCCGAAAATACGTTGTTCAGACAATCACCAGCCTTGGACAAAATATCAATGAAATCTTCGTTTGCTTTCACGTGTTTGGTCCGCGTCCCTCTGGCAGGTGCTCGTGATTTACGTGTAGTGGGCTGTTTAGTGGAAGGGGTAGTCTCGCTCGTTACCTTCCTCGGCGATTGTAAAGCAGGGAGGGATATTGTCGATTCTGGCAGAACACAGTAGACCGCATGCGACGCGAATTGCCGTATGGCCTCAGCAAGGTGATGTTCACTTTCTTTCAGATGCAACGATATTTGGCTGTTTCGAGACGTAGCAAACTTCCGCGCGTCAGTCAACAGACGCGAGGCTTTCTCAAACTCTCTTAGGGCACGCGAACACGCTGCCTGCTGTTGGAGGATGCCACTTCTGAGGTGCGAGACAGACTGCGAAATTGTTCCATTTGCGTCCGGTTTGCTGATCAAGGACTTCGGTGCCGTTCTTGAGGATACAGTAGTCGCACGAGTTCTCCGGGCTGTTGCTGTACTTGGTTGTGCTCTCCTGCTACTTCCCCGAATTTTTAGTTTGTCCATTCCATCTTCCAGCTCAGAAATGGTCGACTGTAGAGGAAGTGATTCGGTTGTTTCCAATGCTGTCACGTCGGCTATTATCCGGTCCGCCCTCAGGAGAGCTTGCCATTCGTCGTGGTAGTTGCCCTGCAACCTGTGAAGGGAGGCAATGCTCATCTGCAGCGAAGCGAGCTCAACACTGCTTTCCAATTGTTTAGACAGTTGTTCTGCAGCTGCTAGAAGCTCTTGACCTTCAGAGAGACGCCCGCCAAATATCCAATAAGAGCCCAGTTGGGCTTGGGAAGCGATCAAGCGAACATTCGCATTAAGTGTCCTGTTGATCTTCAGGGCTTGCTCACCGTAGTAGACAGCGTCCTGGAATAGACCATAATGGGCAGAGAAATATGCAAGATTCAAGAGAGCAGTATGGTGCGAGCCCACATGAGGCCAAAACGGAGCTCCCTGAGAATAAGTGACGGTGTGATTTGTCGTTGAGACTGATTGGGACACATCAAGCCTTGCCACCCCATCAACAACACTCTCAAGATCGGAGCTGCGGCTTGCAGACAGCGATTTCTCCTGCTTCCTTTGGGATATCCTTTCAACCTTCGCCCAGATTCTGCAGTTCAATTTGACGCATAATTTGGCAAAGAAAAGAGCCTGCGTCACAGAGCCTTGGGCGAACGAAAGCCGCGAACTCATGAGGACCGCATCCGCCACCAATCTTTCCCATCCTATCTTGTATAAGATAGAGCTGTCACTCAGGTTCTCCTTCTTCTGATTTTTCTCGTACAGAAGCCTCGAGGTCGAAAGTATGTCTGCTGCCTTCTCCAGTTCTCCCGTCTCGAGTAGGTATTCCACTCGGGCGAGTCGGTATGATAGATTTGCCAGGCAAGAGACTTCATCTTCGTTTAGATATCGATCCGCGCGCATAAGAAGAGCTTCAGCCTTCTTGCAATGCCCTAAGCGACAGTACTGCGAAACCAAACGTGACAATATGATTATGGCTTCAGAAAAATCCCTAGTCCCTTGGACCTCCGTGATGCGCAGGACCAGTTCGAGAGCGGCGAGCTGGAGTTTCCAGAGCCCGTAAATCTCCGTGTAATCAACAATCGCTTTGACCTGAAGAAAGTAATAGTCCACATCGTCAACGCACGAAGAGAGCGTGTCTTTGTCTGGGCAGTTGCGCATCATTGAATTCCACGAGCACAGTATCCGATCCAATTCATCTGAGCGTAGGTCCCCCTCGTGAAGACCTAGGGTGAGACAAACTGAATTCTTCAGGTGTGTCACATAAAGTTCCATGTCAGTATCGCTACCAATTTCTTGAGCGTTGTTGAGGCATTTGACGCTTTCCTCGACAAGTCGACGGACAGTTGGCAGTCCTAGTGAACCTGAGTGCTCCAAAGAGAAGCGCAAACCCATCAAGATGACCCGTAAGCGACGGATGGGCCGCGATTCAGGAAAGTATACTTCCAAGACTGTACTGAGGAGCGTATCAAATGTCGAACGGAAGCCTTCGTCGTTATGAGCCTGAGATGGTAATTCGCTCAAAATACCGAGCTGCCATTCCAGAAGGAGGCCCCTCTGTAAGGACTCAAGGGTAGGGCAATCAAAGAACTTGGCATGGCTTAAATCCCGGAGACGCAAATTCGTTTTCAAAAACGCAGAAAGTATGCGGTTGAAAGTAAAGCAGCTGCTCTTCGGGTCTTGACAGGCCCGGTGCGGAGAGACACCGACAGCATCGGATACAAGTTGCTTCAAGGCCCCTGCACTAATATGCTCGTTGAGGGAAGCTCTGAATGCTTCTGCACATTCAACGCCCATGTTCGCTTCGAGGTATAAATGAGCGAGTCTTTCGTACTTTAATGCTGCGAATCCTGTTCTTCGTTGAGCCGGCGAGCAATTCTCGAGAAAGTTGATTGACTGTCTCAAAGTATGCATGAGCTTGCGATAGTCTTTCCCGGACTCCTTGTCTTTGATATACCGAGACCAGAACAGATTGGACAGTTTCACAAATCCCGTGCCACTCTCGTTCTCGTCCGATCGCTCCTGCTTCCCTTTTGCTGTGCATTCTATCGCCACCAGGAGGCGTTGACAGTCGGAGAATGTTGAAAGCAGTGACTCCCATGAAGGACTCTGTGACATGACGGACAATTTGCCAACTGCGAGAGCTGAATCTACCGCAGCCAGAACGATACTCCTACAAGTTTCGAGCCGCTTGTAGAATACCTCGAGGTCCCTTTGGTCCTCATCTGCAGAAGGTTTTTTCCCAAGGTATCGTCGCAGGAATCTCACAAATCCGTTCAAATATGCATAAATATTCGGCAAAATCTCCCTTTCCTCGTCAGTAGCATCAAGTCCCTTGGCCACCTTCTCCCCTAACCAGCTCATTGCAATCTTCTTCAACTTCGCTGCTTCGACTAGCAGCTCATCTAAGTCATTCTCATTTCCCCTAAGAGGCGTACCAATGGCTGCAGTAACTTCAGCGAGAGACATGGGCACGCTCGGTTGACGCATTTTGGTCGAGTTTTTCAAAGTCTGCAAGTGAAGTGCCGCGAGTTTGCATCGTACAGTGGCTGATGAAAGCAACTTTTCGTCCGCCAGAGGATTGAGAGCCTCGGTAAAAAGGGTTGATGCCTCCTCGAAACATCCTGCTTCTTGAGCAAGTTGTCCGAGGATGGTTGCTATCCGGGCTACCGAAAGATTGTTTCTCAACTTCGATGAAGGTCGTTTTTGTGAGTTAGCGACAGCTGCCTGCAGTCGGACGATTGTTTTGTATGTTGCAGCGAACTCAGCCTTCTCGATACCTTTGAAATGGTTGACGAAAGCCGCTAAATAACGCGCCAGCGGCTCCCACATCTCTTTTACATCGTCACAGACATGACCAGACAATTTCCAGCTTATGCACCGAATCTCAAGTGATAATAGTTGAAGGGTCAATGATGTTATCGGTTTCAGTGATTCTTTGGAGGCGTCGTTATCATTTGGCTTCTGTGTTGCGGAGCACATAGACATTATCGTGTTAGATAGCAATTGAAGCTGCATAGCCGCCCTGTCCCGTGTCATCGTCTGGGACTCAACCGCTGCAGTGATCAGATTCGCTGGGCTGCTTGGATTCGTCAATTGCAAGGAAGTCAAGACTTTATGCACTGTCGCGGCCCGTTTCTCCGCTGCTATGAGCCGAAGGGCATTGGACTGGAAGGAAATAATCAAGCTGTGTAATGATCGAGCGTGAGATAGGTTCTTGAAGGATATGAGATCGGACATTCGTTCCTTGGGAGCTTCTTCCTCCGTGCTTCGCTGGTCCTTCCGCCCGACAGTGGCGTCTTTGCCAGTGTCCTGACTATTCAAGTATTGTTGGACCCTCCTCTTAAGACCCCGTAGTTCTTTGTAGGCCAAGTCATTCAGTCCCAAAGACATGTATCTTCCTGCTAAGACACATGCGCCTTGCTCGAGTTGGATATTAAGAGGCCCATCTCCCTGGCTGCTCTGTTCGGCTTTCATATTCCTCAAGCAGGCAAGTGCCAGACTAGCACACTCAGCGACTGCGAGTAGGCCGCCGTCGATTTTGGCTGCATCCGGTTTTGCACATTGTGGTGTCTTCGATCTCCTCGCCGATTTTGTGACGCGATTCGGTGAAGCTGGTTGAAGAGGCGTAGTCGGTACACGAAGTTCTGATGACTTTGATGCATCTGCGAGTGTCTTCAATGTTGTGTTAAAGATCTCTGTCGCCAGTGAAACCTTTTCCTGGCATGACAAACGCGCTGCATCATGTTCGATCACAGCAATTGTTGTTGCACCTTTTGCCGAGACGTTTGTTTTGATTGTCGCTCTACTCCGTCTCGAGGATACAGACACCGCCTTCTTCGTCCGACTCGTCTTCTTCATAGATTCGCTCTCGACGTCGGGGACCGGTTTCATTGAACCGCGAAAAAGAGACTGGAGGGACAACACTGTGGCATTGCAGCATGTTGAGGTTGAGCGCACGGCTTGCTTCACCGAATCCAGTGAGGATTCAGGAAGTAGTGTTGCAACTGCCATATCGATCTGTAGTCAGTTGAAGCCTTGCGAGCTTAGATGTGACCATGAGTTACGGCCATAGACACATTGAGGCTGCGGAGCTCATGTCAACTCCGCCAGTGTCTCTCAGCGTCGGGCCCAAGCCTCAAGCGGTGGTTGTCGCAGCAACAGAACCACACTACTCCCGCCGAGGCATAGCGCCGTCGGTTCCCCGACTCTCCGATCCAAAGGCCTTTTTGGCCGATCTTAACTTCGTAGTTGAAGTGTCGCAGCCAAGAAAATAATACATTCTGCATCATCAACAACATGTCTACAACTCGTCTATACCATATGGTCCGTGGTCTACCAGGCCCCCGGACGCTCGGGAGACTTCGCCTCCAGGTCTCACCGCGATACTGCCAGTATTCCACTTCGGGGCATTTGCCGAAGATCGCTCAACCATCGTTATGGCAGTCCATGATTCCCAAGTTCATTCGAAATCGGCGCGCCAAAGCGGAAAATTCCCCTACTAAATCGAAAGAATGGAATCCCGCTAGTTTTTACATCGTCATATTCATCTTGATCGGGTCGCAAGCCATCCGAATGATTGCTTTGAAGAACGAATATAATGCATATACTCGATCAACCGACGCAAAGATTCGGCTTCTACGGGAGGTAATTGAGAAAGTACAAAGAGGGGAGAAGGTGGATCTGGAGAAATTGCTCGGCACCGGAGACGAGGCAAAGGAGAGAGAATGGGAAGAAGGTGCGGATTTCTGGTCGCTTCATCCATGGCTTTTTATGAGGACTAACATTTCTCTCGTCCCACAGTTCTTCGCGAGATCGAGGAGGAAGATTCCCTCTGGCATCGGAAGAACACAGGCTCGGAATCCAACCGTTCAGGGACGCCTGAGCAAGAGCAGAAACAGCAGGCGGAAAAGGCTCGGTCTAAGGATCCCGTTGTTCCTGCTGAAGGGGTGTCAAGCCAGGAGCCACCAAAGGATGGTGCCGCAAGACGCAAATTGAACTTTTTCTAGGCAGGTTGAGTGTGTGGCCTTCCGCGCCAATCCAATAACCCATTCCCTCCCATTACGAATTCTGGCCTTCAAAGAGTCGAGTTCGTTCTTAAGAGACTTCGCGGGGACGCTCATGGTGCGACGCGGAGCTTTGCTGAGTCTATCCAACTCAAATTCCGGGTTCGTTCCCATCCTTTTCGTTATTACGTCTTTGTCTGACCGAGACTTAGAATTTGGAGTCAGTAGATGGGACTTACCGCTCCCATATTTTTTGTTGATCCCAGTGGGAATTACTCCTGCACTTATCTTCTTCCTTGATACCCAGATGTTTTCAAGACCCCAGAGGATTGAATACACTTGTATATTATTGATTTCTCCTGTACAAATGTTGTCTTACGTGCATGAATATATCTTTCTTGTACTCCGTCTCCCAGTCCACGTCTGTTCATGCGGAACTTAAATTTACCTTTTTACCTAACCCATGTTTGATCTCATGAGCTGCACAAGTTTGTCTTGCATGTCGCAGAAAATATTGATTGCCTGCAGTGGTGTCAGTCATCCAGTCTTCCCCCGCGTTGTGTCATACTTCATCCAAACTTGCCTGTGTGAGTTTCTCTTCGCTTGCTCCATGCAAGTCCCGTGTGAAGGCAATTCTGTAAGCGGATTCGTCGTTGACAAATGACTGTTGTGCCACAGATATTGCTGGTGGAACATCAGAGTCAAAGAGAGACTCCATCTGAGGTGCAGAGCTGGGTTGCGAAAGCTGTTTCAGGAGGTCTGGAGCGATTGTGATATGATCGACTCCTGCCAGGGCATATATCTCGTTTGTTGATGTCAAGCTAGCTGGCAAGACCTTTGTTTTTGCATTGATGGACTTATAATGCTTCTGAATTGAAACACAGAGAGGCAAGAGCTTGTTTGGGTCCGTGAATCTGGCGATCTGTCAGTGCAACCTTGCTCGGATCAAGTCAAGCAATTCGCTGGAGATGTCATGCTCACCCTGGTTCGAAGTGGACCTTCAATTGATTGACATAAGGGGCTATATACGTGCACCCGACCTCCGCGGCTAAGATGGCCTGGGACATTGTGAAGAGCGTCGTGGCTAGCGTTCGCACCCCGGCCATCTCAAGAGCTCGGCAAGCCATCATACCCTCCCATGTACTCGGAATTTTGATGCAGATACGAGATTGCTCAAATCCTGGTTGCAGGTGTTGAAAGAGCTGGACAATTCCTGTGGCAGAAGCGCTTCGTTAGCGGAATTCCGTCAGAGAAACTGTTGACATACTCAAAGCGTTCACAATTGTGCTCTCAGTGGAGTAAGAGTAGTAAGGGTTCGTCTGAACATGAACGTACCCACGGATATGAGGAGCTATTTTCAAGGCTAATCTAACCATCTATACAATCATTGTCAGCTACTTAGCACTCTAGTACTATGCCAAAACTGTGCCTACCGCAATCTCAACTGCCAGCTCCTCCAGCCTGAGGCCAGTGAATCTGGGCAAAAGATCATTGGCATCTGAGATGGAATTGCGGATCAATCCGAAGTGTTCTGGCCTCGACAGTTCGCCGTACGCAATAGCCTTCATTGCAGGTTTTCCAAATCAGCTCATAGTCCTGATACTTTGTGAGACTGGACCACGACAAGTGCAACCTACCTGGTTTGAAGTACAGTCTTGGAACGGACCCAAGTCTCTGGCAACTGGTTATCTGTTAATAGACAGCCCGGCAGAGGCTGAGTCAAACACTTCACTGGGGCATTCTGATATGGGTACCTTGCTCATTCATTGTGTCACAGTCGACGATGGTTCTGCTGCGAAGAACGTCTAAGCCGGTTTGCATCGTAGCCATCTTGATGTACACTGGAAATAGAGAAGGATGCTAGGCTGGAGTAGGACGTTGAGAGTTTACGATGCCTTTAGGTTTGGGATACCGAAAAGAGGGGAAGGTCTGTTGTTGAATAGATATATAGAATTAGGGGTTGCCACGAAGCTTCCCCTCATGGCAAACGACTCTCAACAACTCAGAACAAAGGAAACTTATCCGACCAACTGAACTATCTTCCAAGTTTGCGCATGACTCCGGACCGAAGAACATCGCTTCAATAATGTCCGAAGTTGAACCTATCGAGGGGTTCGTCGCCCAAGCTTTAAACCGACTGGCCTACGAACATCGGTTGCTCCACAGCGAAAGTCACGCAGCTTGCTGAAAAAACCCCCCCAGCCAACTTGAGTAACCGGCGTAATGACATACTGTTGGACTGTTAAGTGAGTCTAGGCTCAAGACTATCTACCCCTGCGGGAGTATCTTTGTACGGTTAAATGACAAGCCAAATAGTCTTCAGATATACATAAATCTTACTCAGTCCATCAAATTCTCCGCACTGCGGCTGCAGCAGACCCCAGAAATTTTTTCCCTTCGATGATAACAACTCGTAAGAGGAGCAGCGAAGGACTAGATAAATCATCCCGGTTGAGCAACTTTCTGTTCCCGTTGGGATCCCCTCCACAACGGTGGTGACGGGACGAGGGCCCCGCATAGGATTTGTGCAGACAGCCCAGGAAGAGACGGTGTCTACAGGCAGACAGTATCAGATACTTCATCACTAGGCCCATGACTGTACATAGAAAGTTATGTACCCGTCCACGTCATATTGTAGATGAGAGTAAGCTCTGAGGGCTAGCCACCCTTTCAGGACTCGCGTAGAAAGGGCAGGACAAAAGTAACCGGGGAAATCGCTCAACTACCAAGTAGCATCATTCGCGACGTTACTCAACATGGAAGATGCTCAAGACCACGACTTTCTTTAGCCTTATCCCTCGGATAGCGGTCTGTCATCTCATCTACCTCATAGAACAGAGGAATATAAGCACCTAAAGATTGAAGGCCAGATGAACGAATCATGCTGTGAAAATTTCCCAATTGGCGTTGAATAGGCACAATGACATGGACCGAATCCTGCGCTTGACTCGCGTTGAGTCTGCAACTTGCATCTTGTCGACTTGAATCGGGTGTTTCTCCTCAGATAGCCAGCTAGATTGATCCCCGGCCAGAAGCTTTGCAAGTTGTGCCCAAGCCAGTACATGTCTTGTAAATGATGTGCTGTTCTAAACGCACGGCGGTTGATCTTCCCTAGTTTGGGCTTGATAATAGTGAACAGAATCTAGGAGCCAGTTGGCTGATGTTGTGCTTTAACGATCTTCATATCGGTATTTGGAAGCATCCAAACGAACTTAGAGACAGGCATTCTGACGAAGGGAGCATGGGGCATGAACGCCTTGGGGAGTTCATCATGCAAAATCGGATCAGGTCATGTCTGTATTTCAGCCAGATGCTTGCTCATCGGTTCTGACAGCTGAGGGATACAGCTGCTAAGATACTGTAGACATATATGCTGAATTGACTTGGGAAGGCCTGCCAGTATCACTGCAGGCTTACTGAGAATCGGCTTAAACTCTAAGACTACGCGACAGTATTATGTAACCCTGATATGAAACCCGTTCGTCTCATGGGCAGAGAAGAATGGGCGATTAACGACGGGACAAACATCTCCTTCTCAGGTATCTCGTAAATAACCTCTGCGGTCGCGACAGAATGCCGAAACCTGTGAGATTCAGCTTGGCACGTCAACATCATTCCAGACGGTAGACGACGTGGGCTGAGACCCTTAAAGAAGAAGAAGAAAAGGAAGAGAGGAGGATGGGAAAATCGCACACAAAAGGGAAGCACGGAAACTGCGAGCGGTGGTGGAATGGAAGAAGAATCTTCCGTGTGGTAATACGGTCGGAATGATTGGCTGGAATGGGCGCAGTATGGTCGAATCCCGTGACTTGACGCTTGCCCGAGGTTGACTATCCCGTGATTCCGAACCGCTACGAGAAGGTCCGACCCTCAAGATCGAGAGGTTCTTCTAGACGACGACGACGGCCAGCGTCTTGCCTGGGTTAGATCATTTGCATTCCTGAATTGAGACCTTTGCTTCACTATGATCTCTCAGAAGGTTGCTCAGCAATCGCTGCGGCGGCGTATGTTCACCCATTATTTGGCTCGGTAGTCGAGACTCTCTAACCATCCTGCAGTTGCCGTCCAGCAGCCCTACGCCATGCGGTGGTCTTTGATGAACTCTGCCTCTCCTGCCGCTGTTGCTATGGGAAGGAATGTACAGAAGAGGTGAGCCAGCCCACGCCGTCGCTGTTCATCTTGTGCTTTTCGCGTTGTTCCGCACCAATACCTCCGTCGGTCCACATTGGCGACACTGGCCGCTACGTCATGCGACACTCTGGTATACAGTTTCGGGGCATCAACGCGTTACAACGGAAGGAACATCATGGGAGTGGAATGGACGAATGCTGATGCGGATGACCAGACACGCTGCTTCCACCACATCCCAAGCCGACGCCTCCAAGATCCTCGCCCAACAGCGCTTGAACCGCCCCGTTTCCCCTCACCTCTCCATCTACCGTCCCCAGATCACCTGGATTGGCTCTAGCGCTCACCGTATCACCGGCATTGCTCTTTCTGGCTCCTTGTACCTTTTCGCAACCGCATACCTCGCCGCGCCTCTGTTCGGTTGGCACCTCGAATCGGCCTCTATCGCTGCCGCTTTTGGCGCTCTACCCATTGCTGCCAAGGTTTTCATCAAGGGTACCGCTGCCTTCCCTTTCGTCTACCACTGCTTGAACGGCGTGCGTCACTTGGTCTGGGATCTTGGACGTGGAATTTCCAACCAGCAGGTTATCAAGTCTGGTTGGACCGTGGTGGGCCTGACTGTGGTTAGCGCGCTCACTCTTGCTTTGCTGTGATTATTACTGTATTACATACCTTTGGTTTGTTGTTTTTCTGAAAAATTGTTTTCCCATACAATATACTTTATACTGCTCAAATGATTACTGATATCTGAGATATTCTTTTGGTCTACTATCCCCTACGTGCCTGCTACACCACATGGGAGAACTTGAGGAAAATACCGATGTAGGATCTCTCAGAGATAAGCGATTCTGCTATGTGATGACCGGACTGTGCCTAGCATCAATGGGATCAACAGGCTCTGATCATCAGAAAATTGGTGATATATTCGACGGCCGACTAATTTGACTACAGGTCATGGCGTCCATGGTGATCAGAATGGTATGGAATATAACCTGCAGTCTCTATTTTTCTCTCTGATCAACGCTCCTCAAGTAACAATCTATGGATAGCGCACATCATCGTGCAAGCCTAAGTTAAAATAAGGATCCTTCCCAATGTATCCTCGCATTGCCTTCTTCGTTTCCGCTCATGGGATTATGATGAATTGCTTCGGAAATTCTTGAGATCATGTCAGCCTTTGCCGTTCGAGCTAATACTTATCTCCATTGCATGGAAAGCTATGAAAGGAATTTCGAGGCCTGGTTGGCTTACCTATTGTTGTATATCATCTCAGACTTAAGGTCGACAGCCAAGCCAACTCACGAACTCACGCAGGACTTGGAGGAGGATTGGGCGGAAACGGTCTCGGTGATGGTGGATCTTGAACAGAAAAGCTGCCCATCCAGTATCTCGCAGCGCTCTCATGATTATTCTGGAAGCCCCATTTCGCGAAAGGGTCGGAATTCGCAAGGAGGGTGTTACCGGGATTCTGCTGAGCCGCCATCTTTGAGGACGAGTAGGGATCTCCGCTTGGTGGTGTGAAGCTTGGAATAGGCAACAGGAAGCTATTTGACGGAACAGGACTGAGGAGGAAGGTCTTTCTCAGAGCTTATGTTATATGAGGACTTCCTTCGACTGGACTTGGCCCACTTGAGAATTGCTGAAGCTCATCATCGGTAACCAGGCCAGTCTCGCTTTTTAATACTTCATACTGCAGCGGCCATTGACGGCTACGAATGTGTTCTCCTTACCAAGTTAGGTAGTACACCGTCATCTCGCTGGTTATCCGACTTACGGGAAGAGGCCGCTTGGATCTGACTTCTACTGAATATGTACGTGCTTCCTTCACCTGAGCTTGGGGTCTAGAAGTTTCCTCATTCATCTCTGCAAGGGCCCGAGGGAGCCCAATTTGTTAGACAGCTTGCCTACATTCCATCTTCTTCGTCCCTCATAGCTTCCGCTGGCGAGCAACTGCGGAGCTTGGGCGCTACCAGAAGATGCTCAACGCCATTACATATGTCAGAGCGCACTCTTGCTGTCCCGAACCATGGCAACCCCAGGATGCAGATCCCGACTTGGTAGTGACACCGGCGGATTTGGGGATATTGATCGTCGCGGCTTGTTGCATAGTAACGCATTTTGAGCCGAACGTTATCAATCAGATCAACACCGATGCTTTAATTAAACAAGCTGGGGTGATGAAATTTGTTTCTGGAAGCATCTTACCCCGATGAAGAAGTTTCCCTATCCAGATGTCTGAGGAGGTCCGAGATCGGTCACTCTGCTTGGCTGAGAACCTACTTCTACTGGGCAAGAGAACGTAGAGTCAGTCTAGGCCTGCCAGGATCGATCATCATGGAGCTAGCGTCTGAGGCAAACAATCCACCTGCTGGGCCTTCCTTTTCGACAACCCATCATTAACATAATATCTAAATGACCGCGATATCTCGCTGTCTGGCTCTGGAGCAAGCTCAGAATGAGAACTCTCCAATGAATTGCCTAGGAAATGACGGTGTTTCTGGGGGTACAAATGAACCTTCTGCGCGACTCAAAACACTTGAATCAAAGCATGATCACTACATCTGAACACGTGGACAAGCTCCATTCTCCCTGGGGGTCGCACCCGTCAGAAAAAATATCAGCAAAAGTGGGCGAGAAAGTGGGCTTGCGATCAAGCAGTCTATGTTCAAATAACAAGAGGTGAATTGGATCATTGCCTTCACTGAAGCCGTCTTACAATTGTAGCCCGCACACCGGTCTGTTAGCAATATAGCTGGCTGAATGATGTCTGAAGGAACTGCCCTCAAGGAGAGGACTTGTCGCACAACGTTGGTGTGGGAGAGCTGGGTTCCGGGTTCTCTACTCCTCAGCAACCCGCTGGGAGAAGAACCATCTACAGGAGGACATCTCCTAGCCCAGTTGAGGGGTTCTGCGGATTACCTTCTGCAAGTCAATTCACCAAAGATCACAACATGCTCTAGCTCATCGATCAAGCTGAATGTTTTAAGCTTATTCTGGCTTCGCAGTGTGACCAAGCAAATGATGTTCTAGAAAAGTGTTTAATTCACGGGTGGCTGCGAGTCAGCTTCCGACGTCCCTGCTTGACTTGCGAGTGCAGTGTGACCTGGATCAGATGCGCCGGTAATTTGAAGTGCTTACCAGGGTACTCCTTGTTCATTGAGTGCTTACCGCTCTTTCACCCTACATTGACGCCGTCATTTCCCGATACTTCGCCGCATAGGACCCAGGAGGCCTCATTGACTGGTTGGGATGATATACCCATTATAAGCTCTTCGACTATTTTGTGATCTAGCAATAGAAGCATTCCAAGCCGAAGCTGATCTGGCTTGCAGTGAGACTCTTAAGGTCTGAAAGAGTCATCATATGAAGCTGGACTTCCTGAGTCAATCTTATTCTAAGCTAGATATTTGGAGCCAAGGCCTAATGGTCAACAACGATCCAAGTCATCTCACATTGGGAAAACAATAACGTTGCTTCCTGAAGAGATCCATTGAATGTGTAAGATGGGATTGAACAAAGTCTTGGACACGTACGCAAGCCTGTCGAAGCAGGACACACTGCTTGATATTGGACCCTCAGTGTCGTAGTGAAGGATCTCTTCGGCAGTCTGTTTGCTTTCTTGATTAAGACAGTACTTTCAATCGCCTCATAAATGTCGAAATGAGCGATGAGAGTACGGCGGCGCAACCACAGACTCGTCTTCAGAGATGCCAATAGCCCTTTGACTGATGTACTGGTACGTCTTGTGGACCGCCGCTTCGATGTCGAACCAGGCTAGCTTCTCATTTACGACTGCGATCGTCCAGGAGGAAGCTGCGCAAATTCGAGAACTTGTGTCTAACTGCATCAGTTCACATTTCCATAACAATAGATCAAAGCGAACAATGCGAATGCAGCAAGGAAGTTGGGATAGCATTTGGTGGTTTGACCTGAAGATCCGATAACTATTTACTGTACCTACCCGCGCTATCCATTTTGGGACTAGCGTCATATCTCCGAATTCTTCCATCTGCAACTCCGACTCTTGCTGGATTATCGCTACAAAAAAAGAACCGGACAGGTGGATTGCCACGGTTTACAGTTTCCACAGCCCGGGGACTTCATTTTGCAAAGACAATGGCATCTTTGACATCCGCCCGAGCGGCCAGGACTGCTCTTTGCTCTGCATGTCGCTTCGCTTGTCCCAGCACGACCGTTGGACCTGCTACAGTCATCGCCAGGCGCGGACTGTCGACAGCAACCGAGCAAGCACCAGTCGACACTGCTGATAAGCCGCGATGGTCCTATACTCCTCCAAGCGCAAAAGCTCCCTTCAGTCTGCGATTCGATTCTAAGAGACGAGAGTTTCCCGTCAATTCAGACCCGAAAACTCTCGACCAATTCTACATTCGCATGCTGGGCGCCGATGGCGACAAGGTTCTCTCAGAGGAAGTAAAGTGGCTGGCTGTGACACATAAGAGCTTCGACCAAGGACGAAGAGGCTTCAATGATCGCTTGGCCTTCCTAGGTGCGCATACTGGATTCCCATCCGTCGGATGAGACGGTAGCTCGCAGGCGACTAATTCTGCTGTTGCAATAGGGAAACGGATCGTACAACTACAGGCCTCTCTGGCTTTAGTGCAGAACCCCGGAAATGCCAGCAGCTCAACCACTCCTGATTCCTTCGGTCGTGAACCCTTTGCCCACCCGGCCCTGGAGGGCCTGAAGAACCTCTCACCTAGCACGAAGAGCTTCCTCACAAGCAAGCCGAAGCTCGCAGAGCTCGCGCAGAAGTACGAGTTGCAGAAGGTCCTGAGGTGGAGTCCTCGAAAGGTGAGAATGGTGTCTCTTACAGTTTTTGCTCATCCTCGCCCTTCCGAGTAATTGACCGCGTACTTGCTGACACGGGTCATTTCTTCCAGCCAAACAACCTCGCCAGCTCTGGAATGGAGCTTGTGCTTGCCCATACCATGTATGCAATTATCGGTGCTATTGCCCTCGAGAAGGGCGGACACGTCGCCAACAAGGTGGCACGAGAACGGGTATTAGAACCTCTAGGTCTTAAGACGACAGCTTAAAATCGGGATTTCGTTACTGGGAAATGGCCGCAGGAGCATTATCAGGGCGTTGTTTCCATTTGTTTTCCTTTCTTGTCTCCGTCTCGGATGTTCCTTGTATGTGTTGGGGGCTCTCCTCTTCCACCGTATATGTACTTTTATTACGACTTGTGCTATATCACTGCAAATACCAGAGCTCTTCGTTGTCGAATATACTTCGTTATGCGAAAGACCCCAGGAAACCATCAAGATCAATTTGAACACAAGGAATGTACGGTCCCTCTGACGCCGCCCGAGTAACAGTAAGAAAAATACCCGGCCAGCTCTTATGGAACCCTCATTACGATTTCAGTCTTCGCACCTCTGTATCGCAAGTCAACCATGGAGGCCTGCAGACCATTGTGAACAAAATGTTACAATGGCCGCAGAAATTACACGAAGCAATTTGTGCTGCCTTGCACTGTCTATTGGGAGCGTAGAGAAGAAAAAGGAAAAAGTAGAGAGAAAAATCCGAAGCAGCGAAATATAAACCCTTTCCCCGGGAGGGCCGCTAAGCTTCTTCGGGACTTGGCGTGGGGCTGAGATTGAGTTCCTGAAAATTAAGGTGTTGACGGGCTGGACTACGACCCCAAATGGGCATCATCTTTATCCTGCACCGATCTCCTGGACTCGCTTTCCCTCGGATTCTGCTATCATCGGGTTCATTGTTCTGCTTGGCTGGTCTGTTATAGCTCCAGCTCTTTATCAGCGTACTCTTGCCGAACCTTGACCCCTGAGAGCAGAATGTGGCATATTGGACTTGCTGGCCTCTACAGTTGAAACCCGCTCCCATCGATTCCCTGACACAATTGGCGTTCATACTATCGCCTAACCACTACCGCTCTCTACCTGCACAATGGCTTCCGCTGTATTCTTCTTGGACCTGAAGGGCAAGGTGAGCAATGCGCCTTAGTATCCTTATTTCTCGACAGGCCTGGAACGCGCAAAACTGACCGCTCGAGTAGACCCTTTTAGCCCGCAACTACCGTGGAGACATTCCCATGTCCGCAGTCGAGAAGTTCCCCATCCTCCTTAGCGAAGCCGAAGAAGAAAGCTCCGCCGTCCCTCCATGTTTCTCCCATGAAGGAATCAATGTATGTGAGACTCCTGCGAACCTGCACTGCGTGGCCTTCGGAGCATTCCCCGCTCCCCGCAGCGCACCTTTTCCCCTATTCGAACCAGCGACTTTGGGTGGAGGAGGTACGGGGAGTGTCGGATATGGCTGTGTCATCTTTATATGATTATATCAAGTGAAAAAGTGCTGAGACATGGTGCCTCCGCTCTAGTACCTCTACATTCGTCACAGCAATCTCTACATCCTCGCCCTAACCAAGAGAAATACCAATGCCACCGAGATCCTCCTCTTCCTCCACAAGATTGTGGAAGTCTTTACAGAATATTTCAAGGTCCTGGAGGAAGAGAGTATTCGCGACAACTTCGTCATCATTTACGAGCTGCTGGACGAGATGATGGACTTTGGCTACCCGCAGACAACAGAGAGCAAGATCTTGCAAGAGTAAGTGGCCGTGGGCAGAGATGTGGATTTGCGCAGGATCAGTGACTGATTATATGCCTTTCCTTACCGCAGATATATTACACAAGAGTCACACAAGCTTGAGATTCAAGCCCGACCACCTATCGCCGTCACAAACGCCGTCTCCTGGCGAAGTGAGGGCATTCGCTATCGCAAGAACGAAGTCTTCCTTGATGTTGTTGAATCTCTCAATCTCCTGGTATCAGCGTCCGGAAACGTTTTGCGCTCGGAGATTCTGGGTGCTATTAAGATGAAGTGTTACCTGAGTGGTATGCCGGAGCTGCGGTTAGGCCTCAACGACAAGGTTATGTTTGAAACAACTGGCCGCGCTACACGAGGCAAGGCGGTCGAAATGGAGGACGTCAAATTCCACCAGTGCGTCCGACTTTCCAGATTCGAGAACGACCGGACTATCAGCTTTATTCCGCCGGACGGAGAGTTTGAACTTATGAGCTACCGTCTCAACACGCAGGTCAAGCCTCTAATCTGGGTAGAGTGTCTGGTCGAATCACATTCGGGCTCCCGAATGGAATATATGTTGAAGGTAAGGGTTCCACTCAAAGACGCAAAGCCTTATAGTAGCATTTGACTGACTCCCCTCGAAAGGCCAAAGCACAATTCAAGCGTCGCAGCACTGCAAACAATGTAGAAATCCTTGTCCCCGTGCCAGAAGACGCAGACTCCCCCCGGTTCCGCACCAACATTGGAAGCGTCCACTACGCGCCCGAAAAGTCAGCGATCATCTGGAAGATCAAGCAATTCGGTGGAGGGAAGGAGTTCCTCATGCGCGCAGAACTCGGCCTGCCGTCCGTCAAGGGCGACGACGAGCACGGCGGAGGCATGACTGGAGGCTTCGGAGGCAGCATGGGCGGCACCGGGCAAGGCAAAGCCAAGCGGCCCATCAACGTCAAATTTGAAATTCCCTACTTCACCACTAGTGGTATCCAAGTGCGGTACCTGAAGATCACAGAGCCCAAGGTATGTCCAGTTGAAACGACTCCCCGTTAATTAGATATCAAATGCTAATCTAATCTTTTGTTGCAGTTGCAATATCCCTCCCTTCCTTGGGTTCGATACATTACGCAGTCTGGCGATATCGCTGTCCGTATGCCCGATGTACAATGATTTCAAGCGTCGTGTTAGCTCAAATAGACATTTTTCTTTCTTTTCTGTCCCAGGCCAATATGTCGGGTGGCTACCTAGGTAGAGCCTGTCTCCCAGTCTACAGCTGCTGCACCCTCAATAATGACTATACTCCCAACTAGTTTATTTGACCCACCTCTAAAGCAGCAGGGGTCAAATGACGATCAAGCCTATATGACCAAGAGCTCGCGTGATCGTATGCCGAGCATTCGACTGGTTCCATCTGGAGGCTAAAGAGAGAAGTTGTACCAATATGCAAATAATGTCCGACGATAGATGTGATTTAGATTCGACGAACACTGGCAATTGTCCTTACGAAATGCCACGATTTGGGTATCTTATACAGAAAAGAAAACGCATCACTCTCAACCGGAACGCCGTCATCCCAGTACTTTTGGGCATACCAGGTGTAGCTGTATTGTTCGCATCGCAGCGCGTAGGCCGGAGCCAGACTTGGGCCAGATCACCGTTTGCCGTATCAGAAACTACAGAACCACTCTGGCTGTGTGTGGCTTGAGCGTGCTAGCTCAAGCTGTGACACCATTGGCCATCCTCGCTTCCGGAGAGTCCGATGCTGGGAGCGGGAACCCATCCCCGTAGCCTGCCGCTGCGGCCTTGGAGAAGCCTTCCCGGGCCAACATGGTATTCAGGACGGCACAGTTGTACGCTGCTTCGCCTGGTGGGACAACCATGAAGATATATGTATTGTCCGTGAAGCGGCCGAGGAAGACGTTGAATTGCGGGGTCTTGGTGTGCATGACCAAAAAACCGGCTGTGGCTGGTGTCGTGTGCGTATTGCGGGCAGCGCAGTGCTTGAAAGCCTTCATAATATTTGAGAGGCGCTCGTGCCGATCGTAGATGGGATTCATGTCACCGATCTCGGATGAGACAGAGGTCACGGTTAGGAAAGTCGAGCGCTCGAAGAGGATGACCTCCTCCGCATCGATTCTCTTCGCGAACGCGGTGAGAAACCGCTCGATGACGGTCAGGTTCGGGATGAGCTTGTGGACGATCCCTGCCCATGCCTTGTAGAGTGACTGGTCCCAGATGCTGCTGCCAAAGGTATCGATTGCGAACTGTTCCGAGCGGCTCCGGATCAGCGCCGAACGTTCCTCGTAGATACGCTGGCGGTGCTCGGCCTGGATGAGGTCCATTTTGTGTACTAGGCAGAAAACGTGTGCATTGGGACTGTACTCTTTCAGGGCACCGATGATGGCGTTGTATGTGTCGAGGTCGCGTTCGACCTCCCGCGATTCAATGTCGAACACATAGATGAGCACCGCGACGTCAGAAAAGATATTCCCTCGTTGCGAGGCGAGGTAGGTCTCCATGAACGCATCTTGCCTGTTGACTCGTTGACGTGCGCATTAGCTATCAGGCCAACCTCTAAGAAGAACTCGGAAAGACAGCAAACTCACCCTCCGCAATCCCAGAGATTGAGAGTCAAATTCCCCATGAACTTGACATGGCTGTGCTCCACATCAATGGTAGCCCCAAGCCGCCGTACATCCTTCGCAACATAGTTGCTGAATATGATGGAACGCATAGACGACTTCCCCGAACCACTCTTCCCCATCAACAGCACCTTTCTCTTCTTCTTACGTTGATCCATTCTTGATTCTTGAACCGTTCGCTGCGCTGCACTAGGTTGGCAACAGTACCCCGCAATCTACGGGTATCGAGGTTGCTTGAAGACGGGGGAAACGGCAGCGCTATCGTGTGGAGTGCAAGTTCTGCAGGTCCCTCATATACATATGTGCGAATGGACTTTGTGTGTACGGGACGAACGAGACAATGAATGGGGTCTTGGGATTATTGGCTGATGGAGATGGCGGGATGACCAGCCTCCGTCATTGCATCGGCGTCATTCGTTTGGGTCAACGATGATCCGAATAGGTCACGTGCACTACATTACAGAGAACAGAGAACAGCATAAAGGTACAGTCTGTCTTCCTCGGGGGCTGTAGCTCTCTCGATTAAAGAGAAATACTTTGTTCCAATGAATCATTTGAGTGGATTCCAATCACCAGTGAAGTGATTGTAGATTCCACCTATACGATTCACCTCCGCAGAATGCTCATCTAGGAGTGAGACAATACAACCCTAGTGGATTCAAAGACAGTCTGATGATGTCCTTGTCTCTGCATATCTCAAGAATTCTGAGCGCCTAACTGCTCATTGCAATGGTTCTTGAAGCGTCCAATTCAGTTTCAATATGAAGATGGAGTAGGAAAACCAGGCAAAGGCCGTAACATCGTCAGTGCTTTTACCCATATCCACCATGAAAAGAAAGAGCACAGAGAACATAATCATAACATGGTCAGAAATGTATCTAGACGAGAAGTAGAAATATATATAGGTAAGGTAGCGTCACCGAAGCTAATACGCACATAACAAAGTGCGTATGCACAAACAAGTCAAGGGGTGATAGAAGACATATAGCATCTGGTCAGGTCATCAAGAAGTCGTCAAGGCTACGCAAGTCATCAGGTGTGGAGACTAGAAGCTGGCGGGTATGGGAAGGGTCGCAAATGTATGCTTGCGCTCAGAACACCGTGCCATCGGAGAGAATCATAATCGGAGGTTCTTTGGTGTTTGGTCGGGAGACCTCTGCTATTTCACGGCCGCCCTGTACAGAATTCATTAGAAAATCAATTTCGAGGGGAGACTACGACTTCAAGGTAGCGTACCTTCCATGAGCCAGCTTCGAGCATCTGTGCAAGGGTCAATTGTTCCTCGCCTCTCAATCCCAGTTGATTGTTCACTTCCATGAGAAGGTCATCCAAGAATCCGACGGTAACGGCACGCCATTCGACCACCACATCGTCATCGGCCGCGAAAAGTGGGACTACCTCCACGTTTGGCTGGCCCTTGATCTGAGCGTTCTGTTTGTATGCTGCGATGCCGCGCTGCAGGTCGGCATCTTTGAGAGCTAACAACCCCATGTCAATGAGGAGGCCGCCATTTCGATATTCAGGAAGTCCAGTTAGGAGGTCGCTGCCAGCGATGTGGATGTTCAGCAACTTGGCCATGGGTACCATGATTGAGTAGCAAAGCCATTGCGTAAGCTTGTGGAAGGGTACGATGCTCTCCCACGGCTGTGCTGGAGGAGACTGGGGCATGCTTGAGCAGACCCAAGCATCTCCGAGAGAAACGCCATCAACTTGGGTTCTCGAAGGCGGCCAAATTGATGCGAATCCATCCATGAGGACCGTCCACAATGTCGTGATGGGAACAATGGGTACAGACGAGGCAAGCGTAGATGGATGGGAAAGCAAGTAGTCTAGACGCACACAATGTTACCAGATAGTTCGCTCACGTATCTGATCAGCGGGAAAACTTACCGAGCATGTTCCCTGGCCGAGCGTCTACGCCAAAGAACTCTTGGTTGTTCAGGGCCTCAGACAGCCTCATCAGCAGTCCAGCACGTCCTTCAAGCCCTGCCAGTTGATTATGTTCAGAATGCTGCATTCCTCTAGCCAATACCTCCACCGTGATCTTCTTTAAGCCCGCACCGTCGACCTGGCATGGTTCCGTGGGATCACTACTGAACAAGCCGCTCTTGAACATCTCCAGAGTGGCCACCGCCAATCCCTCGCTGCGAGAATAAACCTTGCCAGACTCTTTTGATTTGTACGACCACTTTGTCCCTGCACCAGCATCGAGAAGGACGGAGACCACGAAAAGGTCAATCAGACGCCGTGTCCGTTCCTGCGCATCAATTGTGCTAGGCCAAGACTGAAGCAATTGATTCACACGGGGCCTCCCGCCAACGTCAAAATGCTGCCAGCGACCGTGGGGTGGTATGGATGCATAATCCGGCGCATAGTCTCTCTGAGGAAAGGTCAATGTCAGCTATAACCCAAGCACCGCATGGTTCGAGGACGCAGAGAAGGCGCGTACTTTGATGATCGACACAATATACGAAGCTGTTGCCTTGAATTTGGTCATATCGACATCGAAGTGCTTCAGTCTGTTCTTCTTTGCCTTGTCGAAAATGATGCGAGACCGCTCACGGACAGCATGGATGCTTCGAAGGTAAGCTGCAGGATCCAATGCCGGATCCGGGGGTCTGGCAATTGGAAGCTCTGGGATCGAAGCTGGCAGTCCACTTCCTTTGTATCCGGGGGACCTCAACGATGCATTCGACGTGCGAGCACTGTTGACAGAAGCGAAAGAATCCTGCTCATCCTTATCACTCTGAATAGAGTTCTTCGAGTCCTTGCGCTTGAAGAGACCCATGGCGAAGGGAGGTACACGGGGTTGATTGTCGATGGCCGATGAGGAAACCGGGCAGTCGTCGTCTAGCGTCTCCAGAAGAGAGGGAGCGGAACACTGGTGAAAAGGAATTAGACTGGCGAGTATCTAGAGTGAGGTTGATTTTCGAGAAAGCAAAAGGCGCAAGACAGAGATCGGTCAAATTTCACTGAAGGGGAAAGGAGACAGTGCACATCGAAAAGATAATGATCTGCGGCCGATACCTGGAGACACGGAGGAAGCGTTTGTTTTGAGAGCTTGTCGCTGGTATGGCTGAGTTGGTGGACGAGTTGCGCCCCCTCGCTGTATTTCCCCTAGGAACGAAAATTTAATTTCGAAAAAGCAACAATAAATAAATAAATATTATAGCATGGGAATAGAGTTAATAATAATAATAATAATGAGATCAATTAAGGCACAAAACCCGGGAAATATAAAGCATAATAAATACGCAGTAAAAATGATAATACTAGTAAAAATCAAGCGGGGCGGGTGGGTGACTCGATCACCTCTGAACGAGAATTCGGCGTGATTAAGGGGACTCAGAGAACTTTAGGTACGATATTGATCATTTTATCTAGCACCATTCAGGACTAGCACTTGTGAGCGTGCAATCACCGTATTCGACCATGGGAGTTGGGAGGTCGACTGGTGGAGAGCTTTGCAATTTTGCAAAGGAGCAAAGAGCAAAGGGAGCAAGGCAGAAAGAAGAACTCAGAAAGAGGCATCCAGCAGACTTCAGGGAAGCCTAAGGTGGTAGTGTTATAGATTATCAAACAGATCCTTTTCATTCATCCTTTTCACTTGACTCCCAACGGGAAGAGGGGTGATTTCTCTGCCCCGCGTAAGACCCGAGTTAAAGGTGTATCCATACTAAGGACAAACTCAAAATGACAGAATTTTACGTTCGCGTTATTTTGTAGTTAAAAGGCTGAATTCAATCTTACTACTTGTCCGCAGTAGGCAGAGTCGATGTTGATATGATTGATGCATTTCTGACTCAGTTATTGTACTACTGCCGGAATAATCAACCCCGCGGAAGTGTCACTGCAGTCCATACTATTATGCTATTCACCTGCTACTTCTGAGTACAGACTACCGGCCTAAAATAATGACGAGGTAGGTACTATGGAGTACTTATAAACAGCTATGTATGACTTTCTTCCAAATTACCTAGGTACACTCGTAGAAGGTACTGTACAAGTACAACACAATACTAGTAGTACCAGTAAGTATTCATCGCAAGTATCCAGTGTCCACCTTATTAGGTTACTTTTACTACGTATGCCATTAGCACCTCACTTTCTTTTGCCCACAACAGTTTAGCGACAACTTCCAAGGGGAGCCGGTATGAGCACGGACAGCCAGGTGGACAAGGCCGACAAGGATGATTTATCATTTATGGCACTTCTCCGTATTTGGACTATCTATCTAGATATGGGTCAGGATTCAGGAGTCATTCGCCATTCAAACCGGTCCGGATCTTTTCCTCTTCTCCCCTTCGCCCCAAGGGTGCGGAAAGCGGATCTAGATTTCTGGCCGGTCCGGATCCTTAGACTACCTACTTTCCAACACTTCCATTTTTGGTGGCTGGTGTGTTATCATCGCCACCATCTCGCACCCTATGCTTCTTAGTCTCGACACATGTCCTAGATAGTATATTCTGCGACCTACATAATAATAACAACTATCTACGCGAGAAACTGACTACTGAGCGACGAAATGCCATTGTTATATGCAAATTGCAAGCCCCACAAATACTTGACGCCACTGGCTATGGGCCAAGTAAGTCAATAATATGCACAACCCACATGCTGGCCGGAAGCTACTTGAATCTCCCTTCTTATTCTTCTTGTTGCTATCATTATTGTCGACAAGAATAGCTCAACCTTTCCACTCGTTAGACTGGATGAGTGGCAAACAATAATAGCTTTGTGTTTACTTTGATCCTGATGATCATGCTTGGACTTAACGGCCGAAGCACACTGTTCAGCAGACCCACTGTGAATCCAGATAGCGGGCCATAGCCTGTAGACTCTAGAGAACGGACTACAGAGTATAGCGGTATGTATTATACCATCAACTTTGTATCTTATCTAGTTTATATGTTGTTTTGCATTGCGGGAATAGCTTGTATGCGGCGTTACTCTCCTTGTACCCTTCTGGTTTATTAATAATAATCCGTCTGAGACCATGTACAAAGGCCAGGGTGATATGTGATAAATCTATGGGCTTCTTCCTGGCCTAGCAGGACTCACAGGCTAACATAGTTGGCTTATTCTTCGCTTTACGACCCCCTTGGACATCCTCTTTAAACCTCAACGCACCGGCGTCAAGATTAGCGCGGGAGACACGATCCTGGCCATACTGCTGGGACTGCTGGGTTTCAAGTTTATTTGTCAATTAATGTCCAAGACTTTCATTTTGGCTTCTGCCTCTGAGGGGTTGTTTTCGACTTGCATGTGCTTCTTAGCTCCTGCTTCTCCGTCGGCTCAGATTCACCCCTCAAGAGGCTCAGCCCGTCAGAACTTTCCATATCAAAAGGGTAAATTATCCGTCTTACTGCTGAGGGGAATCGAATCCGAATGGACGGGCTTTTATTTAGTGTTTTGTGAAATGGGGAGAACACCGAATTGATTTGCTTCGGTCTCGCGCCGTGTTTTTGTTTTAAGCCTGTTACCCCCGCCATTGATTGACCATAGTTCCATCTGCCATTATTGACTAACACTGCAAAGGTCCATCCTGAAAACATGAAACATGTTAGAACGATAGTTTGTCCTTTGCGAGGCACGGCTTTTCTGTCGTCGGCAACAATTGCGAACCTCCTCTCTATTACCTGGGTCGATATGGAAGCATGTAAATGCTTCTGGACGCGGCAAAGTCGATATAATTTCATTAGTAATCATCTTGTGTGATTCATGCAGACCGAGTCTAATGTAGGAACATATGCCATGTCACACCAGGGTATCCATTCTAGTCTTAGTGTCGGAGATGTCCACTCTCTTTCAAACTGCTGGAGGTACTCTGTAGTAGTTGGTGCATGGAACATGATAGTGGCAGACAGACAACTGGCAGCACAAGTCGTTCCTGGCTTTGCACCAATGTCTCCATGCGATTATTCTGTATTTTCGCGTTCTCAAGGATCTTCACAGTCTCACAGAGTCACAGCAGCGTTCGCCTATTGCTTACCGACAGCCAATGAGATGCCTCTTGGTCGACTACTAGACTATTACAAACTCCCTGTACTGCTGATCCCGCACCGTACACTCCGTAGTGCGTGCTGGTTACTGAAAGTGGGACCTAGACTGTCAAGCATCTCCAGCGTCATCTGTCCTTCTGCCAGATCTGACTTTGATAGTATCATTGTGTACCATGGTACCTGATCTTTTAGGTTGGAACGCACCCTAAGTTGGCAATTGGACACTTTGCAATGCCGAATAAAGGGGTTGACAATGAGACTTTTTTTCTCGCCTCACTGGTGATCTGATCATAATCGCATTGTCCTAGTCAATAGTCTCTATGGCATGTCCTCTGCCCAGACAGCCATGTAGGTATGACCGTACCATCAACTTGGTATGGCGTACTCCCTACAACTCTCCACACCTCATCATCAAGCGATGCACTAGGTCCAGGGTTTGAGAGAACCTACCTACGAAGCGTGGATGAGCACCCTTCGTGTCGCACGTTGTTATTAATAATAGAGTAAATCGAGACCCTCTTGAAAGGCTTAAATCGAATCAGTTGCTGTTCGCTAAGGTAGGGTCTGCTAATACTGCTGAGCCATTCATAAGGTAAGGTATCTGGTAGGTACCTAGTGCTGTGGGCACCGGTAACTCTGGTACGGTATGGTAACACACTGAAATGCCGAAGGACTAAGGTAGGTTACTCTGTAGTCCGTTCGAATCTACGAAGAGGTATTACACGTGACAACAGATAATAAATCACGTGATTATTTATAAGCCACATTGACCGCTGGGCAGCCACCTCAGCTGCCTCAGCCACAATTTCGGGTACTATCTACAGGGGGCAATTGACGGCGACATTGCGGAGACAGTAGGTGAAAGGTAGGAAAACACACTGTCTTCGAGGCAGGTTCCTGTTCACTTCGTGCCCAATCAGCTCACTCGGCCCTGGTGGTATTCGATGGTGAGATCAGATCATGGAACGCTCGCATCTACGTCTATCCTTCTCCTAATCCCGTCCCCTCCAGACCTCCGCTTGTCATTCCCCTTCACACAATCACAATGGACGACCTGAACGGACTAAGTTGGACATCCAACTCTTCACAGAGCGCTCAGAAACCCCCGCGTCTGGACTCCGGATTCTCATTTCCCAGTGTGACGCGCAATAACATTTCTGGCCGATCTACCCCCCTCTCTGCCACCGGCCCCTCTCACCCACCGTCCAAGTCGGCGACCCCGGACAACGACAGCTTTGCGAAACTTGTATCCTTTGGTTCGTCAAATGCGAATAAGAAACTATCTCTCCTAGAGCAACAGAAGAGGCTGCAAGAAGAGCGCGCCAGAAAGGAAGCAGAGAATAGGTCCAAGTTTGAATCACAATACGGGGGACAAAATGCCCAGTTCTGGGATAATTTGGAGAGAACCGGGAGCAAGAATCCCTTTGCATCGGCGCAAAGTCCTGTACCGCAGCGAGCTCCCTCTGCCGATGAGGACGATCTTCTTGCTGCTTTCGACGCCTCTGCGCCTGTAGACGCTTCGACGAACTTCCCGATCCCGAGCGCGAGCCCCTCGCCGCAGATCGCGCAGAGCGCATCTACCGCGGCGGCGCAGCTGCACCAGACCGGTGGAATGTCGTTCAACGATGTCGACGACGATCCATTTGGTCTCAATCAGCTAAAGTCGAAGCCAACCGCAACCCCGCAGCCCGCTCAGACCGACGACGATGACTTCCTTGGCTTGCTGGGCAAGCCAGTTTCTGAAGTCTCTCGCCCCGCACCCGAGCCGTCGCCGAAACCCTCATCTCCGGTCATCCATGAGAATCATGCGCCTTCCCCCAAGCCGTCCAATGCTGTTGATCGGGCGATTGCAGAGCTTGTAGACATGGGCTTTCCCGCAGACAAGGCCAGCCAGGCACTACGGGCAACGGCGTCTGGGACCGACGTCCAAGCTGCTGTGAGTTTGCTTCTGACACAGGCACATGAAGAAGCTCGTCAGAAATCGAAAAGTAGAACACCGGCTGTCGATCGTGATTTCGACCATCAGGAACGCAGCAGAGAGCGGAGCCCAAGACAGGACCTTGACGTTCCTTCCTGGATGAGAGAAGAGCAGTCGAGAAGCCGTGCTAGCAATCGGTCCCCAGCATCAACAAGCAAAGATCCGTCACAAATCGCCGCCACTTTTGGTAACAATTTCTTGAAGACTGCGAATTCACTGTGGAAACAGGGGAGCAAAAAGGTTCAGCAGGTCGTTAATGAACTCAACTCTGATCATGATCAGTCACAGCCTCGGTGGCTGAAGGAAGCTTCGGCCCGTCAAGAGCCCTGGCCACGGCCAACTGACAACGACCGGGCTCCTGAAACCTCGCACAGGAAGCCCGAGATTCTAACAGATGAGGCTCTTCTTCTTGAACCTGGGGCTGCTCCCCGGCCGTCTCGCAACCAATCTCGAGTCAGCGAAAGGCCCTCGCAGCGAACGCATAGCAATGGCTTACGGAGCCAACAGTCCCCAGCTGGAGAGGCGCGTACCTCGCAGCCCGCTTTCATGCAGCAGCAGTTGAGAAACGAATCACTGAATCCCAAGTCTCGTGTGTCCAAAAACCTGGTTGAAGAGCAGACGGCGCAAGCGTATGTTAGCCCTGCTAGGAGAAGACGGCCTGCTGCACAACCATCCGCTCCTGAGGCCAATGTCGATTTATTCGATTCTTCTGCACAAACACCGCCAGCCAACCGATCGCGGGCCTCTCCACCCCCAGCGCAACCTTCAAAGCCACCTGCACCAGCAAAACCTCTTCCGGTTCGGCCGAAGGCTCCTGCCCGAGTCGTTCCGCAGCTGTCACAGGAGAGTCTCATGTCGACTCACCGGCATCGTGAGAAAGGTACAGAGGCATACAAAAGAGGTGACTATGCCGCAGCTCACGACGCCTTCACCTCTGCCCTCACTATGCTACCTGATAAGCATCCCATCACGATCGTCATTCGCAGTAACCGTGCAATGACAGCCTTGAAGGTCGGCGAGCCGAAAGTGGCCATCAGTGATGCGGACGCCATCTTGGAGCTGATTGGCCCTTCAAAAGGAGAAGCCGAGACTATTGATCTCGCTAACGGTGAAACGGCAAAGCCAATGAAAGATTTCTATGGCAAAGCCTTGATGCGCAAGGCCGAAGCCTTGGAACAATTGGAGCGCTGGGCCGATGCCGCTCAGGCATGGAGACAGGCAGTCGAGAACGGCCACGGCGGAAGTACTAGTATCCAAGGCCGGAACAGATGCGAAAAAGCTGCTGGCATCAGCAAACCCCCACAGAAACCTTCCGCGCCGGCGAAGCGACCGCCAGCACCCGCTCCGAAGAAGCCGTCGGCTTTGGACGACCTCCAAGGTGGCTCGCCTTCGACTGGCGGATCCTCCGAGGCTGTCAGCCGTTTGCGAGCGGCAAACCAGGCAGCCGAGCGCGCGGACGAGGAGAAATTTGCCCTCGGCGAGAGCGTCGATGCACGGCTAAACGCCTGGAAGGGCGGGAAGCAGGACAACCTTCGCGCGCTGCTCGCTAGCCTGGACACAGTCCTGTGGCCTGAAGCAGGGTGGAAGAAGGTCAACATGTCGGAGTTAATTCTGCCGAATAAAGTCAAGGTGCAGTACATGAAGGGGATTGCCAAGGTGCATCCTGACAAGGTATGTTGTCTTTTGCGGCATTGATGAAGAGACCATAGCTAAGACGAGTCAGATCCCTACCACCGCCACGACCGAGCAGCGTATGATCGCAGGGGCAGTTTTTGGTGTCCTGAACGAAGCCTGGGACAAGTTCAAGGCAGAGAACAATCTCTAAGGCATAGTGCTATTCTTCATCAGGGAGACTTTGAGATGCTCCGGGATGCATGTCTCATGTCTGCTCCTACGATGCTGTGGTTCTGTCCATCTTTACATCACTCATCACTTTAAGCCTGTTTCCTCATTCATACCATTTCTCGGATGCATTGGCATATTCTGGCTGAACATCTTGAGTCTTGCGCTGCGCCCACAGGGTACAATTTCCTTATTCACTGGATCTCATTGTATATATACATTCCCAGATCCCCCAATTTTTATGGCATACGTGAAGTCAGGATCTTGAGGTGCCTGATTATTCATCTTGTATTCCAAGCGTCTAGATTATATCACAATAGCGACAATTTCGATCTATGATTGGGTTTCCTGGGGCTGCGCAGGGATGTCTTCTGACATTTGCGCCTTTTCCTGCACCTCCTTCTCCTTCGCTTCCCTTTTTAATTGCTTCTTGCCTTTCGGTTTTCCTGCGTCCGGTGAGCCCCCCGTCTTCTGAGCCGGCCAGGTCTGCCGACACCTTTGCTCGTCTTCCTCTGTCCATTCGCGGGGTAGAATAGCAAAGACGAGATACGATGTGTGCGTTTTCAGGTCCGGTTCGGTGCGATGTACCAGGCGGCCGAGTTCGTACGATGGGGTTGATGATGGAGCTGCGGTTGTGTCCGAATGCTGCGGTATGTCTTGTAGAGAGTTCTCTTCGACTTCTGTCTTTTCTGATTTGGTTGCTGCTGGCTTGTCGGAGGCGGTGCCTTCATCGTCGCTCTCTTGAAGGAGAGACTCGCGGAATCTTTTCGAGTGTTCCTCGACGGCGCGCATCTTAGCGACGGCTTCGTCCACCGACTTGGGGAAGACAGTTGCGCCCCGGACACCTTCGCAATCTAATCCCGTTCGTTCGCGTTTGACATCAATCCGGTGGTGGTTCACCTCAACCATTGATATTGAGAGCCAAGAATACTCGCGAAGTGTGGTGATCGTCCGTTGCACTTGCTCGATACATGGGGAGAACGTGCATATATATACCGGCGACGAGGGATCGAGAGGCGATTCCGCTCCCGAAGGGGGCCTGCGAACGAGATGCTTGAGCGCAAGCCATGGCGCCGGCAGGTCGAGGAAGATCGCATTCGCTTTCGGCGATTTGCCGGTTTTCGGGTCCCCGAGGAGAAATCCATCTTCGTAGACATCGCGGTGCGTCACTTCGACCAGTCCATCCAGGCCGTGGTCATGGATCTCTTCCCGGACTCTTTGTGCGCGCTGTGCGTGGAATTCGAAACTGCAGACCTTCCCTAGCCTTCTTTTCTTAGCTGCGGGTGCCTCGGAGGGGTATCCGTTGAAGACCGCGCGGACAGATGCATGTGTGAATGAGCCGCTCCCAGCTCCGGCCTCGATAATTGTGCTCCCTGGGCGAACGCAGAGCCGATGCAGAATGTAGCTGTAGTCTGGTGTGTAGACAACCTGGGTCCGATGCGGGAGCGACGCGGTCCATAATTCCGGTGTAGGGTATAGAAGGTGAAGGAACCCGCTGGCCGCTGCGCGGGGCGTGCCAGGAGAAGATTGCGCCTCCTCTTTGTTCGATGTCGGGGTGTCCAAATCATCCGCTTTGCGCTTCTTGGATGGCTGATTCTTGCGACCCCGGGAGCCTGTGTCTACTACAGAGGCGACAATTTGCGAACCCCATGGTTGATCGATAAGCGTGCTGTGCGGAAATGACCCGAAACGAGTGTTGGTGACTTTCCCCTCCTTGTAACCCTGATTTTCGTCGTCTTCTAGTTTGAGGATAGTCGGGATGGTCTGGTCTCTGCGGAGATGAAGTAAAGCAAGGTCGCCCAATTCGGACCGAAGGCGGTGGTTGAGGAACGGGGAGCCCATTGCGACTGCCTGCAATCGCAGAGGAGCGGCGGAGGGGGTCCAGAGGTTGTTGAGAGAATGTAGCCCAAGATATCTCTATCCTCGAGCTATCCAAGAAAACCGTCACCCATCTCTGAACCACTAGTACTACAGCGGCGACAAGCTTTGGAGAATCTCCGATGCGGTCTAGACCCAAATAGCTCATACTCAGGGCTTAGGGCTCAGGGCTAGATGTCAGGGCGAGCAACTGCTGGTTCCTGCTGGGCTCCGATTGGCTACGTAACTTAGACTTATCCGTTCGGATTCCAACCTCAGGCTCCCAGGCCTCCATGAGTCACCCAGTTAGGTAGTTAAACATTATTGCTCAACCCCTCCCCCTCGTTTTAAGGTGGTCGTCCCAGATCTCCATCTTCCTCTTCTTCCCTCTGTCCTTGATGCCCATATCCTTCTCTCGTATCTCACTCTCGGTCTCCTCCTTTGCAAATCCCTCAAAGGCCCGGTTGTCGCTCCTTTCTCCTCTGTTGATTTTTTCTAGATCAATGGCCACCGCGCGCCAGCAGCCGCCATGGCGGCAACCAACAGAGTATCCCGAGGCCAAATCTCGCATACCGCCTCTGAAGATTTGGAATTCGTTGACGCGGTCGAAGAATCCATTCATTCCTATTGACCCTGAAGGAAAGAAGGTGACCTGGTATGCTTGTGGGCCGACTGTCTATGACGATGCGCATTTGGGCCATGCCAGGAACTATGTCAGCACAGATATCATTCGGCGTATAATGCGCGACTACTTTCATTTCGATGTGAAGTTTATCATGAATATCACAGATGTCGATGACAAGGTGTGCAAGACTTTACCTGTGCCATTGGTCTTTCTAGCAATGTGCTGACGCAGTGACATATAGATCATCCTCCGAGCGCGCCAGCAGCATCTCTTCAATGAGTTCGTCTTCGCGCACCCTACAATCGTCGCCGAAGTCCTGGACGTTGCGCGAAACGCATATAGTGCCTATCTGAAGAAGAACCTCCCGTTACTGAACCCCGAACTGCCCCCGGCGCAGTATCAAGAGGAGGTGGAGAAGGTTTACGCGACTGTGTTGAATGGAGGACCCTTGCCCGGCAATGAGAAGGCGGGTGATGACGAGGCAAAGGTTAAGATGCACATCAAGACGGTGGCATCAGCTGCAAAGGTGATCGCGCAGGCGGAAGGCCTCGACCAGGCTACAGCCCCTAAGGGCTTCGCCGAGTCCTTCTACACAAATGCTCAGGACCTTCTCCTTCCATATCTGGATTCGCTCAAGGCGTCCTCGATCAATGCGGACGATCATTCCATTTTCACGAAGTTGACGAAAAAGTACGAGGAGCGGTTCATGAAGGATATGCGCGATCTCAACGTCCTTGACCCCGATGAGTTGACTAGGGTCACCGAGTATGGTGCTGAGATTGCAGACTTTGTGGAGAAAATTGTTGAGAACAAGTTCGGCTACGTTACGGATGACGGTTCGGTGTACTTCGATATTACTGCTTTCGAGAATGCCGGACACCCCTATGCCCGGCTTGAGCCCTGGAGCCGGTCCGATAACAAGCTGCTCGCGGAGGGAGAAGGCGCATTGACCAAGAAGACAACAGAGAAGCGTTCAGCTTCTGACTTTGCACTTTGGAAGGCGTCGAAGCCTGGTGAGCCCAGCTGGACGAGCTCCTGGGGTCGGGGCAGGCCGGGCTGGCACATTGAATGCTCTGCGATGGCTTCGGCTAAGCTTGGCAAGCAGATGGATATCCACTCGGGAGGTGTTGATCTAGCTTTCCCTCACCATGACAACGAGTTGGCGCAGAGTGAGGCTTATTGGTCCCATGGCCACTCACACACTGATCAGTGGGTGAACTATTTCCTGCATATGGGTCATCTGTCGATTCAAGGGTCAAAGATGTCGAAGTCGCTTAAGAACTTCACAACCATCCGCGAGGCACTGGAGAGAAAGGAGTGGACACCGCGCAGTCTCAGAATTGTCTTCTTGCTCGGGGGTTGGAGGGACGGCGTTGAAATCACAGAGGAACTCGTCAGTGCTGGAAATTCTTGGGAGGACAAAGTCAACAATTTCTTCATCAAGATGAAGGATCCTGCGACGCTATCAGGCCAGACGTCGGGCTCCGACACCACTCTCCCTGCCGCTCTGGAGGCCGCGAAGAAGGCTACTTTCGATCATCTGTGCGACTCTTTCAATACGCAGGGAGCGATGTCGGCGATTTCAGAGCTAATCTCGAAGTACAACGGCGCCGACAAGTCTACACTCAATCCCAAGGATGTCGAGGCTGTCGCGCGGTGGGTGACCTCGATGGTTAATATCTTCGGTTTGAATGGCAAGGCAACCGCCGACAGCACGGAAATTGGCTGGACAGGTATTGATGTGCCTGAAGAAGCCAAGCCTTTCCTGTATCCGCTGTCCAGCATGCGTGACTCGCTCCGCCAGGCTGCGCGGGCTAAGGAGGGAGTTACCGCGGAGACTGTTGCGGAGATTGTGGACAAGGGAGAAGTGCCAGAGCAGGACCTGACTGAATCCGCAAAACCTTATGCTGAACTTCTTTCGAACTTCCGCACTAAAGTGTCTTCTATCCAGCAATCCGAGTCGCTTGCCAAGGAGATCCTGGCACTTTGCGATCGCGTTCGCGACATCGACCTGTTTGATCTCGGCATCTACCTTGAAGACCGAGACAACCTTCCCGCATTGGTCCGTCCTGTTACCCGAGAGCTGATCCAGGCGCGGGAGGAAAAGGCAGCGCGGGCGCGCCAGAAGCAGATTGAAAAGGAGAACAAGGAGAAGGAAGCCCTCAAGAAACTGGAGAAGGGCAAACTGAGTCACCTGGAGCTGTTCCGGACCAACGAGTACAGCGCCTGGGATGAAGAGGGTATCCCTACTCGCGATGCTGCAGGCGAGGAGATTACGAAGAGCCGAGCGAAGAAGCTTCGCAAGGACTGGGAGAGACAGAAGAAGCTACATGAGACTTGGCTGGCCAGTCAAATGGGCGCCAAATAGAGGGGGCATGTGTCATAAAACAGTCTTTCGGATGTATCTATGCATTATAATGGGCGTTCTTGGTTCGCCGTCTGGCAGACTCTTTCGGTCCATATCTATATCTACAACTACCCTTGATGATAGTTTATAGCCATCAACCCAAGCCATCGGATATATTAGATCCTCCATAGTTTTGTATCTGCTGAATGAAGAGGGTTATACAGTTTATGCACCACACAAAATCCCCGGATCACATGCTGAGAGCTCAGGCGATCCACTCAGTCACCAGACAGACCAACACTACGGGGTACAGAGTTGTACTAAGAACCACCATTATTATTCGATCATCTCATCAGAATAATGTCTCTTTTGGAAAATCAAGATTAGCTGGCTCTGGGTCTACTCCACAATCCACGTCCGAAACACCATCGGCCCATCTGGAGATACCTCCGAATTAGGGATCGCTGGCCGCAAGCCGCAGGCCGACACCTTTCGACCTCGGCAACTTGTCCTCCCCACACCAAGAGGTCCGCGGTTACACAGTTCACAGTGGTCAGCACAACAGCCGATTTCTCAGCATAGCGAAGTGGTCAACTCATGTTAATAGCTGCTTCTTTCCTGTTTTCTAGAGATTCTTTGAAGACTTTGGCATAGAAGAGTTTAATCATTCTCGCATTTTTAGAACTTGATAGTGGTGTTTAATTCTGTTAGCTCGTCTCCGCGACAAGATGCCTTTCCACACTGCGTTAACGAGGAAACTGGGCATCGCCGGTGAGTTGCATGGACTTGGAGTTGTGGAAAGCGGCTCAGGTTGCTGACAGATTTACAGTCCCTGTTGTACAGGGAGGTATGCAATGGGTTGGATACGCAGAGCTCGCTGCGGCGGTTAGCAACGCAGGTGGTCTGGGAATTGTACGTCTACGACGCACTCGAGACAATCGAGTCTGAAAGACAATCGCTAACTCCGCTAACTCTCCCAAGCTCACTGCACTCACGCAACCCACCCCGGAAGACCTCCGCAAGGAAATCCGTCGATGCCGAACCATGACCAAGAAGCCTTTCGGCGTGAACCTGACCCTCCTCCCAGCCCTCGTGCCCCCCGACTACGCCGCCTACGCACAAGTGATCATTGACGAAGGCGTCAAGATTGTCGAGACAGCGGGCAATAACCCCGGCCCCGTGATTACGCAGCTGAAGAAAGCCAACACGATCATCCTGCACAAGTGCACGACCATCCGTCACGCCAAGTCCGCCGTGAAGCTGGGCGTGGATTTCCTCTCCATCGACGGCTTCGAGTGCGCCGGCCACGTCGGCGAGCACGACATCACAAACTTTATTCTTCTCAGCCGGGCGCGCCAGGAGCTCAACGTTCCCTTCATCGCCTCGGGTGGGTTCGCGGACGGACAGGGTCTTGCGGCGGCGCTGGCGCTCGGTGCGGAAGGTATCAACATGGGTACTCGGTTCATGTGCACTGTTGAGGCGCCCATCCATCAGAAAGTCAAGGAGGCCATTGTGGCGTCGGACGAGAACAACACCAACCTGGTTCTGAGACGGTGGAAGAACACCTCCCGTCTGTTCAAGAACAAGGTGTCGGATGAGGCGCTGAAGATCGAGAGGGAGAGCAAGACAGGCGAGTTTGCCGAGATTGCGCCCTTCGTTAGCGGCAAGAGAGGCCGCGAGGTGTTCCTGAACGGCGACATTGACTACGGTGTAAGTTCTTAACCCCTTCCCGCTGGCATCCCTAGTTTTACGCCGCGATTCCATAAACTAACATGGTTCAATTCGCAGGTATGGACCGCGGGTCAAGTCATTGGTCTGATTCACGACATCCCGACGTGCGCGGACCTCCTGCAGCGGATTGAGAGAGAGGCCGTCGAGGCCATTGATCGGTCTAAGTCGTTGTACACGGCAACCGCAGGGCAAAGCAAGCTGTGAGGTTTGACTATCTAGCTTTCTTGCAATGTTTCGTACGTCAGCAATCACGCTTGGGATACTTGGATCATGGATGTTTGTCATTGGTACCTGGAATGTAGATCCCCAATATAAGTGAGATGAGCACTGAACCGCGTCTTTCCTTGTTCATCCAGTCTAGCTAAACCTCTTCCTGCGGCATGTAAGGACTCTTGGCTATTTTTCTGGAACTTCACATGTAATTGAGAAAGCACGGAGCTTATCCCTTGCCTCCCTCTCATAGCGGAGCGGACAATTGCCCGCATTTATCTCAAAAGGGAACGTGACTTTCTCAGAACGTGTAAACAAAGAGCATGGGGCCTATCTGAACTGTAAATGTGCCTTGTGGGCAGAATGGTGTAGCAAGTGTCGTGTTTTAAGGTGTTGGATCAAATGGAGTAGTAAGGGTTTCAGCCCAATCTCCATAGCCACATCCGTAATGACATAGCCCTAACTAATCAAGTGTCTATTAGGAGCCAGCAAACTCACAAAATTAAGATCAACCATACAGTAATATGACCATTGCCTTCTAATCGAGTCGTGCTCAATTCAGTCATGCAAATAAAGCCATAGACTTCAAACATGTTTCTGTTCCTTACTTTGCACTATTCTATACACCGAGCATAAGGCTCCAATTGTTCGAGTACTCAGCTATCAAATAGATGGAACCACGGATCAGCTGAGATAGTGTCTCAAGTGTCAGGCAGAAGGTTAATTTGTTTGTTGACATGGTTGTCACCGATGAGAGGCGACGAGATGCATCTATATATGTCGGTAGACGTAGCTGTAGCTCAACTACATCTGATCCTATTGTCGGTTCCAAAACTCAGAGTTTACTTTTACAAAGTGTACTGGGAGTCCATGAACGGGCACCATCGCAAGCATGGACTTGATATCGTCTATTTTCCCCTGTATCCAGCGACGGAAGCCGCTGAAATTCCCAGCTCAAGAGCATAATGACGTCCAGCCGGAGAGCGAAGCGTCTCAAGCCTCTTCGGCGGCCTCAAGAACCGTCCCCAGCAAGTCCTCAGCGAGGATGTCGGTTCGGATCGTTGAAGCAGTCGATTCGCAGACGACCATTTGCCCCGAGGAGCCCATGAATGACCATGACGGGCTCCAGGAGAACGTGAATGAGAACGAGAAACAGAGACCTCTCGTCTCGTCTGTCGAGCATAGGCACGCAGACGCAGACGCAGACGCAGACTCAGACTCAGCAAAAGACAGCAATGTCAGAGTTATCCACATGGACCTCAGCGATACCCCGACAGCAACGCACGGCCGTCACAATCAAAATCAAAAAGAACCACTTATTCCCGCGCTACCCCCCAAAGCCGCAAAGCTCCCCGAGGTCAAAAGCCGCATGATAGAGAACATCCCCGAGGAAAGCGACGACGACGAGGACAAAACACCACCATTCGAAGACGCTACGGGGAACTCATCTGAACGAGACGCCAAACGCAACTCAACCTGGCGCCAGAGCTCCAGAAAGTCTCTGGTCGACATCATTAACCTCCTGCAATCAACCACAAGCAACAACATCAGCACCCTCCGCATCAACAGTCTGAAGTGGCCCTTACCACCGAAATCACCACACCGGCCACGGCCCTCCACAGCCTTATCCTGCCGGTCGTCGACGTCGTTCAGCTCGTCGGTAACCGCCACCGTAGAGTTCGAGAAGCCGACCCTCATCGACAAGAAAGAGAGACGGATGGGCGCAGCGATGCTCCCCAGCATTCGACTTGCGGCCAGGAGATGGAGCGTCAACGACGGCGGCATTGACAATGACAGCAGCATGAACCCCAAGGGGCCTCGGCCTCTTTTTTGCGAGTAACGGAGTTTGGAGTCTTGCTTTGTTCTTCCGGGCTGTTTTTGCGGTTGTGGGGGCTGGGTTTCTATGGTCGTTTGCGGGCCTGGTTTGGGGCTCTGTTATCTTGTCTGTGGATATTTGATTCTTCTTCTCTTCTTCTTCTTCTTCTTCTTCTTCTTCGTCTTCTTCTTCGTCTTCTTCCTCCTCCTTTTGTTTTCGTGTCTTTCTTTTCTGGGGCGATGGATTGATATACATACTTTCGATAACTTAATCCTGTATACTTGCTGGCAAAGAAGGAGATTTTATTCATGCGATATTCTTAATGTATGTCAGAGAATTGTGACCTATTCATCTCAGTGTTGGGTGCAAAGTCCATCAGAGTAACTGACAATGGGGATGGACCTGTATTTGCTGGGCATGCTGCTGCACTATCATTTGTGCTAGCTAGGAATGCCTGACTTCGCAGCTTGTTAGCTCAGTCAATTTGAGGACATTCGGCGGTATCCGGGTCATCTATAGCTTCGAAATATTCACACATGGTGGATGCCAATAAAATGCGCGACTACAGGTCTCTAGTCATCAAGTGACTCACATGGAAAGTGATCAAGGGGATTCCAAATACAACGCGTCGTATATAGGACGGAAGATTACGGTGGAATGGCTGGTGAAATGTATGGCGCGCTTCCTGTGGGAGAGGAATGCTGGAAATGTACGCGTACATGGACATGACAAATTGGCCAATGGCACAAACTAAGTTGTCTGTCAGGAAGAGATTTGTCAGGAAAGGTTAGAGGCAATTCTATGCATTAAATTATGTATGACAAAGCCAGCATCGATAAATGCTGGTTGCCCACAGGCAGAAAGTATTGAGGAAAACAGTGCAATCTTCTTTCTCCGAGTGCCACAGCACAATTAATGATACACAATTCAGCAACAGGTACCCTATCTATCAAACAGAAGATTCCCGGGACCCTGCTCCCTACCCCGAGCCGCCATATCGAATCTCCAAACGCTGGCTGAGAGCGCCAACAGCAGAAGCGACGAGTAGCTTACAGGATAGAGCCGAGGGCAATGCAAGGAAGACCCAGGCCAATGAGGGAGCCGCTCTGTTGGACGTTAGTAGGAAACTAGCCATTTGTAGAAGCAGACTTACGGCATCGGAGGGAGAGTTCTGGCAGCAAGCAATGTTCTGCTTGCACTTCTGGTTGACCAGATCCTGGACGGCAATAGCAATGATGGGGACTAGAATATGTCAGTATGGGCGACCAGTGTTTGGCGAAGCTTAACGTACTCTGGAGGTCCAGCTTGGAGCACTGGTTGAAGAGACCGAGACCCTCGGAGCCAGATCCACCACCGATGAGGTTCTTGAGGGTACCAGCGAGGATACCCTCGTCGATGTCGGTGACATCACCGGCGTAGGTGGCCTTGTTGCAGCAAGAGAGCTGAGCCTGGTCACCACACTTCTCGGTAGCCTGCTTCACGGTGATGTCGTCAGGAACGGGGAAGCGGACGTTGGCGTTGCCCTTGTTCCCAACACCATTGCCAGCAGCGTTAGCATCGTGCTGGGGAAGGGCGGCCACGGAGACGGCGAAAGCGAGGACAGCAGCGCTCAAAGAGAACTTCATTGTGACGGTAGGGTTTGAAAAAGGAGTGAAGACTCGGAGTGAATTTGGGTTTGAGAAAAAGTGAGAAGATTGTACTTCGAAGGAAAGGCTTGTCAACGAGTGATGGTTGATGGAGAGGAAAGAGAATGGCCACAGGTGAAGTGAAGACATCTTTATATAGACTCAGGTGGAGGCAGCGGGCTCTCTGTTGATGCTAGTTGTATCCGCCCTTGATTGAGCTCTCTGTCATGGTAGCTATCCAGCTTGAGTCCCTGAGTGGAATGTGGTATGCAAGGAATCCATCGTGATTTGTCCCTTCAGAGTCAGAACCGCGTTATCGCAATCTCGCAGCCCTGGATTGGAGCTCTCTGCCCCAGCGGTTGGTATGGATCTGCAAAACATTCGATTGATCTAAACTAACAAGTCAGCTTCCAGCATACCACGCTCTCGTGAGCCACGCTTCGTTCAGGGGACCGGCCGTGCATCGACTGAGACCGCATAGTCCGCGTCGTCTGTCTCATTCCCCTGGTTCTACTACGTCGATCTTACATGCAAGCGGTAAACTCACCTGTGCCGGCTTGGTCATTGGGTTGCATTACCTGCCGCGGAGCTATCGCAAGCTTACCGCATTCAAAACAGCCTTCTTCTTGAGTCTCCATATCACACGATTATGGCCAATTCCTACGGCTTCAGCCATTCCATCAGTGGCGCATCCCGTATGACTCCACTCTCACTTAATACAGAGTGAGCACCTGCTGGCATAGCACGGGAAGGGCTAACCCTTAAGCGACTAGGGATCGGAGTATTCAAGGGCCTCTCGTTCGGTATGCAGGTGCCAATAGTTCCAACGTGCGTGCTGCTGGTTTAATCCAAGGTTGCAGAAGCTTGCAGGGCCTGCAAAGTCTTGTTGTTGATCTGCAAGGGACTTTCCGTCTCGTTCAACTGGTCGATAGTGTATAGTCATCGCAAGGGTTACGACGTAGCTGACCCTGTCCCATGGCTCCAGCAGTCCAGCCTCATTCTACCTCGTCATAAACAAGATTAAATTTCCCGAGCGTGCTCGAGCCGGTTTTCTCTTGTGCTTTCTTTGGTGAGAGCTCTAGCCAGGCTCATGTGGGTAAGGGAAAGCTGATTTCCTCCTTTGCTTTGTTCCTGGCAACAAGCGAGGCAAGGGACTTTCAATCGGAACTATGGAGCACGTAGATGCGTGCTTTTTCCAGATGGCTCCACTAGTAGGCAATCCTGTCTTCCCGAATGTAACTCGCTCCGTTCGCAGTTGCTCGTCGCTGAGTCGTGATGAAATCGACTTTGGTTCTCTTTCCGTTTTCACTCTAGCTCACATGTTGCTGTCGGGGAAACACTCCCTGCGCTCCACATTACTCAATTGAGGATCTTTCAAAATAAATAATAAAAGGCCTCCTCGTGGTGGATGGACGTGAGCTGGTCGCATGGCCTGATCATGAGTTGTAGTCATGTAGAGCAGGCATTTGGACAGTGTAGCCGTGAACCGTACTCAAGTCTCCAGTCGTCGAAGAGATCTACAGGAAAGTGTGCTCTCCAATTATGATTACCTCGAGTAAAAAAACAGTTTGCTCGTTGTCGTACTGTTTCGCTCATGCTGCTTGTCTCTATACACTGTCTCGTTCCGATGTGCCAGTTGCAGTATACTTCGATATGCAGTAGATGGGTCCTTCGCACACGCAGTTATTCGTTCAATCCATGCTCGTGGGCATTCGATAGGAGTCCGTATTTAGTGAACCAGGTTTAGGGACTCCATTGTTATTCTTGATGTACCTTCTGCTGAAATGAATGGTGGGCGTTGAGACTGAGTCTCTGTAGGTTAAGATATATATTTCTCCGTGCCACATCTAGACCACATCCACCGCGAAACATCCCACAACACGTATGAACTTTCAGTTATCCTTCTGTTATTGAGCACTATGGGTTACAAATGTAGATGCTACAACAAATGTAATGGTACTATATGAGCTACGATATTGACCCTTAATGCTATTGTGAGCTTCGTTGGTCTATACAGGGCCGAGAAGTGACAAGCCGCAGAGTATATCAAAGTCCATCTTAAAGTCCTCTCAGTCTATTACTACCTAGTTCCCCACTAGACTCGTCCAGAAATATACTACAAGTCAATGATTCATATATCTCACCGCAGAATGTTATTATGGCAGAAAAATCTATCATTTTGACTATAGTATCAACAAACTGGTTCCCTTCCACTATCACCTCATCATAGACCAGCGCAAACTACCACTCGGCATCACTAACGTCTCATCGACCTCATGATCGTTTCTAGGTGATAAACTATTAGTATGATGCAATGACCTATCCAAGTGTCTACAGTGGCTATCTAAGCGGTCACATTCCTGCCTCCTACTCTAATCTCAATGATCATCCCTTGACCGAGGCAGATCCAAACGATACCGAGAACTGGGCGAATAATCTTAACATCTGACTCAAAGTCTAGACATTTCTAATGAGATTTCCACTCAATGGAATGCTGAGGTTCAGTTTCAGATTGCTGACTGCCCAGTTGTGATGACACAAACAAACATAACGAGTCATCTGCGGTCTCCCAGGTTGTTGGCGTCACTGTCTAGTCCGTGGTCTCAATCATAGGCCCTTCGGCTTAGAAATGGTTCTATCTCTCGGCTATCGAGGTTACTGAAGGTCAGTTTAGATCAAGCGCTCGATATCAACCTAGACTATGCTGAAGGCTCTTCCCATTGCTGGGCCTTGCACGTTCTGGTTGCCGGCTCTTGCTCGAGACTATTCCAGCAAGCAACAGACCTTTTTGAATGGAACTTTCCATCGGTCTGATAAAAGAAGTCATGCTTGCATCTTTGACGCGTTGGCCTTGCATTGGTCTTGAGTTAAGCTAACAGACTGCCAATGTCGAGTTCGAAGTAGCCTCGATTCTCTGTTCCTGCGGCGAGCGAATCAGTGAAAAGATGAACTATAGTATTCTGGATAAGCCGCAGTGAAAATGAGAATATCGTTTACATATGTCTTTTAACCGGTGAGAGCGTCGCCGTTGATTCCACACGAGTATACTAGACAGTTAGGGACAATGGACTCCTGCCTTCCTGCCTTCCTGCCTTCCTGCCTTCCTGCCTTCCTGCCTTGTTGCCTTGCTGCCTCAGGGTTGGTCGAAGAAGATAGATGAACTAGTCCAGATATGGTTAGCGTATAGTGATGATTGTCGGAGTTATTCGTCCGCTGCGGACTCTCTGTAATGCGCAAGTAATTCTGCTACGCCTCTCCGCATCTCTGTTGACAAGCATCTGGACATACTCTCCAACTGTTCAAGCAGTGCTAACTCCAAAATGTCCACGAACCCTCCGTCTAGTCCACTTGACCGTTCCCCCAGCACAGAGAAAGGCGCCACGGACAGCTTATCCGAGCTGCCCGTGGACAACCAGGAAGAATCGAAGACTCGCGAACGGGATACACATGAGGAAGGACATCCAACACAGAACAAGGACGAGGAAGATGACACATCACCGAGCAAAACACAAGATGCCGAAGAAAACACAACAGGCCCTCATGATGATAGAGAAAATGCCCCAGAGGAGGACGCTTCTGCGCCACCATTACCAGACGAACCACTCCCACCACCGCTACCCAACGAGGCTCCTCCCGATGAGGACGATGGCTGGGAGCCCGTCTGGGATGCAGCTGCTCAAGCGTACTACTTCTACAACCGCTTCACGGGCATTTCGCAATGGGAGAACCCACGGGTGCCGGATGCACCATCAGCACCGGCATTAGCACCAGCATCAGCACCCGTGCGTCTCGGCGACGCCGCGGAAGGCGCAAAGGAGAAAAGCCCCGTCGTAGGCGGCTACAATCCGGCGATCCATGGTGATTACGATCCCACAGCGCCCTACGCACAGCAGCACGAGGAGCCCACCCTCGGAGGTGCTGGGGTGGATCCGAGTGGCTCCTACGAGGCTGTTGGTACGTTCAACAGGTTCACGGGCCGGTGGCAGCCTGCCACGGTGACTCCGGAGAACTACAACGATGAGAATAAATCGCGACGGCAGATGAATGCGTTCTTTGATGTGGATGCGGCTGCCAATGCCCATGATGGGCGGAGTCTCCGGGCAGAACGCAGTGCTAGAAAACTCACCAAGAAGGAACTGAAGATGTTCAAGGAAAAGAGAAGAGAGAAGAAAGAGGAAAAGCGGAGGGCGTGGCTACGCGATTGATGCGAGGAATGGGTATTGTTGCTTTCGTACTACTGCTGCTAGACTTTTTGAGATACCTTGAGATACCTTTTGATTCTGTGCATGGGTTGGGGGCGTTTTGACAGATGTACTATATGGGATTGCATAGCATAGAAGCAGCGCTTTTTCCTTTTCTGCAATGGTCTTCATTTCTTCATACCCAGAAATTCGTAGTCTTGCACCGCAGTCACCATAAGATAGAGCCATCCAAGATTCCCCACAATTGGTCACGTGCTATGATATCGAAGTTTCTTTTTGCGACTATCAACGAGTATACAGACGGGATATTGAGCAAACGCGAAGTATATAACCCTTTCAAATAAAAATCTTTCATCCTAAGGTTAGTAAACTTTGCATTTTGTCTGTTTGTGGTAGCCGTTCTGAGAGAGCAACTTTGCGAGTGCGCCTTATCGATATATATCAAGCAAAATCGTGATGGAGGGGCATGACTGTATTCTACGGATTGTACCTGTTGATGTTTAAAAGATGATTTCTGTTGGTTACTATTTTTTGCTCCCTATCTCCAACTTTTCAATTGTGATTTTAACCCACCTATTGTTTATGCATGGTTTGTTGAAAAATTTTCTCATCCGGCTGCCATCGGTAGAATCACTTTACGCATGGAAAAAAGAAAAAAAAAGAGCGTTATGTCAGTAACTAACCAAGTTACAGATACCAAATCACTGCACTATTGGGCTGAATCTGAAATCAGATAGAGCATAAAAACATCAGAAGCATTATCTTCTAGAAGCTAGAAGCCAAGGACAGACAGCGCAAGATGTCCACATCCACATCTACCCGAGTCGCGCTCTCCTTCGAGGCAATCGACGACCTCATCTACGACGCCCGCGCAGGCGACCTGGAAGCCCTCAAGGCCGACCTCGCCACCCAAAGCAAAGAGCACAACTGCCCCGAGTCCTGGATCATTGCCTCCGCCATCGACGCTGAGCCCGAAGCCGAGGGCGGCACGGGGTCCTGCCTGCTTCATTTCCCTGCGGCGAATGGCAATGCTGGTACGTTTTAACGTTTGACTCAACCTGACTCGAGTTGACTGACTACTGGATTGTATGAATGGCCCAACTGACGAATTGCATGCAGAAATTCTCACTTATCTCCTGGCAACTCTAACCGCGCAGTCCGAGGCTTCCCTCTCGGCGGAGCAGGTCGCGGCTGTGGTTAATCACCGCAATCACTCGGGGAATACGCCGCTGCACTGGGCTGCGCTAAATACGCACCTGGAGTGTGTGAAGGCGCTTGTGGAGGCCGGTGCGGATATCGCTGTTAAGAATGATGCGGGGCTGGATGCGATTTTCCTGGCGGAGAGGACCGCTTGGTCGACTGAGGAGGAGGGTAAGGAGGCGCCTGCCGAGGAGGAAGGGACTGGGGAGATGCCCAACGGTCGGCAGGTTGTGGAGTGGTTGTTGAGTTCGGATAAGGCTGGTGATCTTGAGGGAGGGCTCAGCGTTAGTGCTGGTGTTGGTGCTGAGGAGTCAGGGTCAGGGTCAGGGTCAGGGTCTGGGGAGGCGATGGACGTTGATGAGAAGAAATGATTACGACTATCCTGGCTTTGTGTGCTTCCGAGTAGATATTTATTTTGTTACGAATACTATTAGACAAAAGTTCTGAGTTGACACCTTAACGAAGATAGGTTCATTCCCATGCATCTAGATCTAGTTCGTATGTTCAGCGTCGCTGGTCTATCTATATTGACATGTAAACATGAAATGTACTATTAGTCGCTTCGAGCCTTGCCTTTCACACGGGTGGCAGATACCCGCGAAGCTGGACTGGAGTAGGAACCTTCCATCTGCACGCCCTTCCCATCTCTGATTTCCCGGACCTTCATATTGAGTCCAACCCGGAATCGTCGGTCACGCCATTGAACAGTGACTCCCCCGTAGAAGGCCCAAATCCAGATGGGCAGAGCGAGCATCTCTCGGCCCAGCCATGCCGCAAACCAGTGGGAGAACGGCCGCCTCGTCCTTCGGCGTGCGGGAGGCTGTGCAAAGTAGGGCGTGTCGTCGTTTAGCTCGACAGTCTTCGCGGAATGTAACTTGATGTACAATGTCCAGTCGACCAATATCCAGGCAGCGATGCTCAGGGAGAAGACTGTGAAGAAGGCAGTCCAGGAAGTCATGTGGCCTGCGAACCCCAATCCTTTGCGCTGCAGGAATTGAGCAAGAGAGGTGGTGACACCCCATGCCCCGTACAGAGAACATAGGATCGATTCCGTGCCTGGCTCAACTAGAGTCGCAAGAAGGACGGTGAACTTGCGTACGCGCAGCCACCGGACCCGACGTGCCATATAGCCCCGGACACTCATGCTCGCCACAGGCTGGATGGCAAGGTCTCCAAAGACCATGCCATGTTTGCCCCAGCTTTCGCCCAATTCCTTCTCTTCGCGTATCTGCTTTTTCCAAAGCAGATCGCCAATCAAATGGTCCTCACAGATATTGTCAGAGAAATAATCAATACCGGGACGGCGTGGCTGCAGGTCCGTCGGGGATGGTTTCGTCAAATAGTCCAAATGAGACCGGCGAAACATGTTGGATTTCCCAACAATGCACGGCGCAATGAGGACCGTGTTGATGGCAGTATACATCTTCGCATGCGAGGACGCCAGAAACAACTCCTCTAACCGACCGCCTCCTGTCGCAAGCCAGCCAACTTCTCGGTGCTGTTGCTCAATCATGGCAAAAGCGTCGCGCCTCTCGGAAGCAGAATCGCCTTGGGGGCACGCTTGAAGAAGGGCCTGCCGCTCCTCCCTCAAACCGCTAGTCCCCGTCACATCCACCGCAATGGGCAAGTGGTGCACAAACTTGTACTTCCTGCCCGGTGTGTCCCCAAGCCCACATAGTCTGTCCACCATCCGCCCACAAACCCCTCGTCCCACCCACACGTTGCAGTCCAGGATCCATACAATATCACCCTTCGCCTCTCGGTAGGCACGGCTCATATTGCGAATCTTCGGATTCGGCCCCAGATTGTAGTTGGCTGCATTGTTAGGCTGTAGTAACGGATCCTCTTCTTCGATGTAGATGTGCGCGTCGGCGTGCGGGAAATCTGACAGAAGTTTCTGCAGGGTTGGATACGCGGGATCTGCTCGGGACGAGACGCAAAAGTAGACGGTCAGTTTGTCACGGGGATAGTCTTGATAGAAAGTCGCAGCCAGGCAGTCGTAGAGATATGGCTCAAGGCCTTTGATGGGCCGAATCGCGGTGACGTGAGGGGCGTTGGAGGACGAGGCTGCATGGGATTTCCGAGGTCTGCGCGAAAAGTGCATCCATCTGTTCCCACGTACCACACATTAGTTCAGGTCTCAGGAGGTAATTGATAAACAAATACATTTGAAAGTATCCCAGCAGACACACGGCGAACACGATCGTATACCAGATCAAGCACACCCAACCCACTGCAGTCGACCACGCGAGTTCGCCATGTCCTACGGCCGATCCGACATTCAAGCGGCTCAAATGCGATTGAAGCTCTAGCATGGGCAAAGACGACGACAGAGAGACGACAGAGCGGGGACGCAGAGGTTCAGAGAGGACATTCTACTGGAGACGGGCGGTGGAGAAATTCGACAGAAGCGAAAGTGGTCAATTGCCGGAAGCACTAGGATGGCATCGATCGTGCTCATCGTCTGATTGACAACAGTACCGCCAAGCTATAGGATTACATCGTCATGGTCCCATGGGAGAGACATGTTTGCATAGTCGTGTCACTAATCTGGACTAATTGGGTCAATATTCCACTCGGATGCACTATGACTAGACAGCGGAGAAGACACTTGGAAAACAAACGCGCCAGCTCACAGCCCCAATTCAGGCAGCGAAATAATCACATTGTCTTAGAGCATAAGCTGAATGATTACTTCACAGGTCTATTCAGAAAGGAAAAGGCGGGTTGTTTGCATTATTTTACCTTTATTCGTTTGCAATAGAACTCTAGACTCAAAATCGATACTGATGGAGATTTAACACCTTCAGTAATAACCAAGTCCTGCCAAGTATGAATCCCATACGCTGCTCTAAATGACACCAAAGCAACCAATACCTTCCTGAACCATGTAACTGTCGCCCCAGCTCGAGATAAAAAGATACGCCAAACTCCGAGATCGCCATTCCATGCAGAGCGCAGTGTTGCGGACCTATGTCTTCTTCTTCTTTCGAACCAGGTTGGCATTGAGCACGTTCACGCTGGGTGCCTGATTCGGCTGGACGGGAGTTGCGCTGGCCGCTTCAGAATCCCCTGGAGCACCTCGTACTTCCCCTGGCTTGTCGCTCTCCGCATCCGCCGTTTTGCGCTTTCGAACAAAGACTGTGCTAATGACAGTTGCAGCGTCCGTAGGTTTCTGACTTAACTCCGTCGTAGCATTTCTCCCCTCAACCCGTTGACCGACCCAAAGCTGATCAGCGAGCGAGGCGACTTTCTCGGCCCATGCCTTGGTGCTGGCGATAGCTTTATGTTTGGTGTCAAAGTCTTGGTCGATAAGGAAGTTAATTGCCGCCTTGTAGTCTTCCTCACTCAGGACCGCGTGTCCTCGGCCTGAGTCTGGCCAAAAGAACGCACTGGGGCCCGTAGCTTGCTGTACTGTAGCATGGGTGTCGGAAGATGAGGCACTGGGTTGGGTGATTGATGATGTTTGGAGATCACTTGTGGGAGGTTGCGATGGAGCAGACGCAGACGAAGACGCAGACGCTACTTCATCCTTTTGTTTGGTCACATCGTGAGTTGTCTCTGCAGATTTAGAAACAACATTCTCGACATCCCGAGAAGCAACACGAGAGCTCGTCATCTGGACCGAATTGACAAGACCTGGCGGATTAATGACAAGCCATAAGAACCCAACTAAACGGCCTGCCGAACATTCCTGTCGAAACGCCATCATCTCCCAGAACTGCGCAAGAGACTTTACGCTTCGCCAATGACCAGAGTTCTCCTTGGACCCTTCAGCTCCCGTCGACTCTGGTAATTCATCGTCCAAGTCGATCAGAAAGCGTGTCTTGGGGTCATCTGGGAAGCGAGGAACGAGACACCGTGGCGGAGCGTTGGGATTATCACAGAGCTGATGGAGAGGGTAGCTATTTAACCATCTGGGCCGGTCCTTGTCATCAGACCTCGCTGTTATTGGGAAGAAGCCCCGGGTCTCGAACTTGTCGCATCCTGGAACGATCAGAAACGCTGTTGCTGAACTCTTCGCCGACTCCTTAGTTTGATCATGCAGCGCCTTTTCATGAGAACCTGTCTCAGGCTCATATTCTCGTAGAATGGGATCAATGACACGACACCACCATTTGATCAACCGGCGATCATCCAAGACATGCTTTTCAGGGTTCTCGATGCTCCCAGGAAACAAGTACTGATTCTGGGCCCGGGCAAACAACGACACCATCAACCGGACTCCTGGCCGTTGACGGGTCTGCACAAGAAATGATAGAAATGCATTCGAGATCAGTCTGAGCAGTGAGACCTTGGGCGCATTCTTCAGCAGATGCAGGTAGCCAGTTGAATCGGCCTTGGAGACGAAAATGGTTGTCAGATGCGCGGTGCCGTACACCAGCACTTCGATCCCAAAGACGATCACTTCCGACTCCTCATTTCCATCGGGACTAATGGAAACTGCGAGGAAATGATTCTCACAAAAGGTCGACTCAGGTTCTTCGCCTGGTGGAGCTGCAAAGAGAGCCGCACAAGGGCTCGGGGCCGATGAGATATGGCGGATCGTCACCTTTACCCCCGTGGGGAGCACCTTGGCCAAGGAATCTCCCAGTTCGACATCAACGTTCGACATTTGAGCCGTCAGAAGCTCTTATTAGGTTGAGGTATTTCAAAGAGTAGAGATAGCCGAGTGTGCTCAATCAAAGTGTCAGACGCGTTCCAACACACGGGCGCGTCACGTGTCCTTTCTCTTGGACCTCTGGCTGGCAAAGGAAGAATGTGTGAATTCTACAAAGGACGTGGTGTCTCTGAATCATATTGTATTAAGTGTTTATTAGTACCGTATATGCTTAATTCCAATTAGTGCGCCTTTGGAAGGCTCACTCTATAACAATGATCGGTGAGCAAAATGCAATTACGCCAAATGCAGCCAGACATGGATGGTGGTGGAGTTATTGACAGTAAAGCTCATGATAATGTTCAGAAATAACTGGCCGCAGCCTCGAGGTCATCGGCATTCAGGAGCGCAACACCCTCCTTAAGCAGAGCTCTCCAGACCGCATTACGGGTCCTGATGGGATAGCTGGGCGTCTCCCAGTATCTGGCTCCAATGCCCCTTTCCTTTGCGGTCGCGATTTGCGAGCGCAGAGTGCTGAGCTGCTTCTCCGTCAATATCGCTTCAGGATCACCCTCCGAAACCGGGCCGATGGCATCCGCAAAGCTTGTAGACGCGATGGGAGAGATCAGGTCTGTGATACCGGCATTCTCGGGCTCGTTCAAGGACCCGAGGTGAGCATCAAAAAAGTAGTCCCGGTTTGCGACAGGCGCAACCATATCATAGGGCGTGTTGCCTGTGCCGATCACGGTAATGGGCCCGTTGGTGATGGTCTTGTTGTTCTTCAGAGTTGTCAAATAACCATGTTCACGCAGTGGTTCCAAGGCATCAATCACAGCCTTGAAGGTCTCATGCCCATTGGTCTTTGCATCAATGAACAAGTAAAGCGATTGGGACACTGAAGTGTCGAACACGCCACTGATCAAGAATATCAGTCCTGTGTACGCCAGACGCAATGAGCTAGCTTACTTGTGGGTGGGAGACGTCACAAAACGCGATCGAGGATTCTGGCGTTTGAGAACATCGAGGATTGGATTAATGTACAATGATTCCAGGGTTCTCTCTTCTGTTAGAGAAGACGTATCGTGGCCGACCCGCTCGATGTTAGAAGGAAGACATCTATCACTTGATGACTTTGTACTTACATAGAGTGTACCGTTGTACAGCCAGACATCTGCTTCCGTTGAGATGCATCCTTGTGAGAGAGCTTGAAAGGGGTCAGACAAAAGCCATGCATACAATGTGAGGTGATCGAAATGCTGCTTTACCAGTGTAGAAAGGTACATCTCTCCAGTAGTCGCTGCCCAGAGAATTAGAACCATTCTTAAAGATTGATCAAATCACGTCTTGACTTACTTGTGAGAATGAACTGGAATCTTATGCCAAAGTAAATCACATCCCAATCAGCTCAATTTATCCAACAAGTGCATGGAGACAATGACTGAGAACTCACAGGTACAATGCCCCTGGTAAAATCTGTAGGATATCCGTACTCTTGACTTCTATGGGTATTATCGAGGACGTTCTGAAGGCCTGTCGGAAGCCCAAATACGATATTCGGCAATGAGAGGATGACGGCGGATGCCGTGACAAGCAGCGAGCGTGGTAGTACAGTCATTTTCCTTTGCGAGCACCAGGGAAATATACTTTGTCGGATGAGCGTTCTAAGACAGGAACAATCTCTACGAGGCTAGAACGCGATTATATTTCAACATGGGATGTGATGATCGAGAAGATCCCCCCCAAATGCCAAGTTTCGATGCCGAGCGAGGCAGGGCTTGGAGCCAATCCCTGTCTCACGTGGAGTACAATCTCACCACAGCCATGTTCATCAGCCAACACAGGTACAATGCGGAAGCAGAGGGGTTTTATCTTAAATAAAATGTAAGACAAATTCCCCTACCTGGACTTGAGTTCTCGTTCACGCCATCAGATGAGACCAGTTAATTGGCTAACCGTCGTAGAACAGTCATGGATTAACCATGGTTGATAAACTATACAGCAGCCAGCATGACTGACAATCTACAATTTCCAGAGCGCCAGATGATCCGAATGTGAAGCTTTGAAAGCCTATGCGTCTGAAAATAACATCACATATCACGAACACTGCCAGCTGCTTGGGAGAAGGAAATAACTAAAGGGCCCAGACGCTCTATACTTCTCGAACAGATGGTGGTCTTGAGCCGCTCTGGGAGTCCTGTGTACTACTGCGCCTGAGACTCAAATTCCCGATGCGCTGCACCAAGTTGCTTCCAACAGCGTCGACTGCGCCTTTCGGAGCGAGCAAACTTGGACCTTGCGCGGCCGCCTCCTGGACCCTGAAGAGTTTGATTCCTGTTCCGTTCCACACGCCAACAGTGCCGGGCGTAGCACCAGATGCTGTGCCAACTACCATCTCACTGGAGAAGATGAAACCCCAAAGCAAAGACTCATACCAACCCAAGGACAGGGCTGACCATTCAAAAGAATGTACCCGTACAGGCGAAGGCTCTGATAGTAGCCCTTGGATTGTGGGCTCTTCTGCAAAGGAGGGAAGATTCGCAAGTAAAGTGCGAGCTTCCGGGCTCGATGCGGCCTGGAAAGCCGAATCCGGGATGTGGGGAGCAATGGCCGAAATGATAGTGAGGATAGTGTGAAGAGGAAGCTCTGGTAGCCATGACTCCAACTAAACGCGGGATTGTTAGAACAATAGACATAAACTACACGCACATCGTCGAGAGACACTTACCCAAGCAACAGTCGGCGTAAAACCGCTGGAAGTGGAGAACATGGCAGACATGCTACTTTGACTGGTGATGCTGTTCTGCCGGGAGAACGATGGCTGCCCAGCAGGCATCTTACCTCTGGCTTTCTCAGACATTCCCCGCAGTTGTAGAGGGACACTTTCATCGATAGCTGATGATGTCGACGGCCTTCTTGAGTTTTGCGCGGAGGGAGAAGACTGCGACGGCGTGTCTTGCCCGTCATGTTGGTCATCCGATTCGTCACCGCCAATAGCGAAAGGGCTATTCTCTTCGGGAATACGGGTCAAAGGCGAGCGTGTTCCTGACGACACATGAGGATCCTCTTCAGCCTGCGACAGGGTAGGGCTAGAGGAAGAGTCGCGAGATGCAGCTTTAGCTTTCCTCCTTTCATTTTGCCGTTCAATCTCTTGCTGTCCACTTTCGAGAGTGAAGGCTCGGACAGCTTCAAAACGTTTCCTGTATTTTAGAATAGCGTATACTAGGAACGGGTTTTCTGCGATAGTCAGTCAGCGAGCCAAGCCGCTATGAAAGTGAAGACATAGCGACACTTACTGGTGAATTTGTGTTCAAGTATCGAGTTTATGGATTCAAGCACTGAGGCTAGGAGGACATGGTTCGTTTCGTTAGCTAGGAGGAAACTGGGAGCGGACATCGAGGAGAAGAGCTGCAGAAGCCTGGAGCATGTGGCTGGTGAGAGATGTTCTAGGTAAGGAGCCACGTTGTTGATGATCGCTAAGAGTGCTGGATAGACAGCATTCAGCTTGCCTTTGCTTGCGGTAAGCAGAGTATGGATGGACTAAACCACATTTAGTACGGTTTCGCATGACGAATTCGGCGAAAGACAGACCATAACCAGGTAGTCACCATAGGTACCCTTGAAGCCCGGAATACGAATGTTCTGAGGTAACGTCTCCTGAGCGTCAAATTTCATGTTGAGACTTTTTCCAAAATTCCGTTCGACACTCATAGTTTGTAAAATAAAGATGCACATTCTCACAACGCCTTGCTTGGATGCGTCAGATTTGTATTCGATAGCGTAAAAGATACAGAGAATGGCAAAGTCATGGGAGCGACTTGAATCAATGATGAATGACCTGAATCGCTTGTTGCACTGAAGGGCCTCCCAGAACAAAATGAGCATTTCTGGAGCCCATTTGATAGACTTCTGGCTGCCGGGAAGGTAAGAGTTCGTGACTTGCATCTGCCACTACATCAGAACTAAGCACATCCGATTGGGGAATGCAGACCCACAGGTTGGTTCAGGATTCTGGTCATGCCATCGACAAGGAATTGAAAGTCTTGCGGTCGGTGCAGCCGACCGAAGTAATGGCGATAATAGTTCTTCGGCGGTGTCCCACGACCGTCCTCTGGGATAGGATATAGGAGGAGAACAAGAAGAAATTGTAGACAGTATATAACCAAGATCTGCTTGGAGTCTTTCCAGACCACATGGTCATATGGAACCCTCCATGACGCAGGATTGTACTTAATAGACTGCGTGAGACCGTGGTTAGTAGGAGGCAATAGTCAAAACCATACAGCACTGTACATACAGTATTTAGCAATGAGCACAGCAATGTGAGGACAACTTGCTTGTCAGGGCAGGTTGCAATGTAGGTAATGGCCTTAACACCCTGAACAGGTAGGAGACCTGCAGCGTCGTCAGCGTTGCGTCCCATATCGAGGACAAAGAATCTTACTGAGCGGCATGTACATTGCCTTTCCAGTCAATGTAAGCAATAGTCGCAAAATCTCGCACCGGTTGCTTTCGAGCTCTTTGCTGGAGCCCATCGAAGTATTGCAGCCGACACCACTTTGCCATATCGAGTATGATATCTTACCCTTAGCCGTTGGGAGCTTTGGGATCGTAAAGTCCGTATAGAATAAAAGATCCAACAGGTTGTCAATCAATTCCTCGGCCAAGGGCTTCACATCTTCGTATTCATTAGTCCAAGGCAACGTCTCCTCCTGGCGTCCTTCAGCCTGCGCTTCATCAAATAGGACTTCTGCTCCCGGTCGAGCTCCTCTAGTATTCTTCTTCCGTCGACCCCAAAAGAATTTCTCCTCCCATTCTTCTAGGTGCTCAGCCTCGTAGATGAAGGGAAGGATGCGCGTGAGTATGCGGATACAGTTGAGAAGGTCTCTCTCGGGAGCGAGGTCGGGATCTGGAAAAGACGGATGATTCTTCAGAAAGGTAAGACGAGAGGTTATTGAAAGCAATAGTGTCTCCAAATTAGGTAATGCATGGTCGCGCGTCCGTCGTATATCTGCGGGGGTGAATAAGCTGAATACATCTTCTGTCGACTCTGGGAGCTCCCAGAACTACACCGAAGCAGTTAGCGAGTAGATGGCCACGAGAGATCAGATGAGATCTCATGACAAGAGAGACAAACTCTGGACCAGTAAGGATCATCAGCAGGAATGTCCTTCTCCTCCGACAGACGGAAGATTCCCTGCTTGAAGACCAACTTCGACTCCGAGGCTCCCATAGCGAAGCGACACCGGCGCGGGTTGATGGTATTATAACTTCATAGGATGTTCAGGGGAAAAGAAGAAGAATCAATATAGAGTGTGCAAGCGCTTTCACGGACGTCCTTCTTATATATATCGCTAAATGGAAGTGCAAAGTGTGCAAGCTGATTGTATGTTGGTGTTGTGGTTCGCTGGTCCCGTCACTGCGGGAAGTTACCTCTTGGACCAACGGAGACGGAGCTCGGCCATGATGGAGTTTGAGCAAAGAGCCACAATTAAGAGTTTAAATCAATCCGCCGACCACGCTACCTGAGTTTATTATATATTTTGTTGAAGGAACAGAGCAATTTGTACGATTAATCCCTATGCAATTTGTGAAATTAACGCTCAATCTAATAAACTCGATGTACACGATCCCTTCCATTCGTAATTGCGCCGACGCCGATCAGCCCGAATTATAGACTCCCATTACTCGCAGAGAGCCGTCTACTTCTTTCATACAACCATTTGTTGCTCAACCCCAGGTTCGCGCGCTTGCCCCCTACAGGCGAAGGACTCGCCGGCCCTATGCTAGACTCCCCGAAAAGCGAGCTGCGACTGAATGTCGAAGAAGACCCGAAGCTTGGCCGTCGCCCGCTCTCTTTGCCGCCATTCGAAACGGCTTTGTACAGTAGCGGGCTTGTCGATGGCGAAAATGATGCGCCCGACGAAAGTCTACGTCCTGAAAGACCAGCACTACCGGATAGGGGCGACGATGCACCTTTGCTCGCTGGAGTCGCTGTTCTCGAGGCGGACAGTCGATACCTCGGTGGTGTAATGTACGTGGTCCCCGGTGTAAGCGGTGGAGTCGCGGACGGATCGAGTCCGAGGAGAGAACGTTGTGTAGGAGTGAGAGGGATATCGGAGAGGTCATCTTTCGGTCGGAACAAAGGGTATAATGCAACCAGGATGTTCAACGCAAGAATGAGCTGTACGACGTGCAGCGCGAGGTCCGGATAAGCGGGGTACTGGCCCAAGTTCTGTAGACGAAGCGAACTGCGGGATCTTGGTCAGAAAGATGGAACTGCAATTATCCTCGAACCAACATGGCTATCGCTCACTATGATTTAACCGTGTTTCCGAATACCCAGGTCGCAAGCAAGGTGGCCCCATTCCAAACAAGCTTTCGAATATTGCGATCTCCGAATGTTCCAGCATTCTGTCGCCTTACAACTTCATTGAGACGAGGATGGCGCCATTTTCCAGGCGTCCGTGAGGCATCGGGGACAGGGGCGAGCACCGATACGGCCCTGGGTGTAGATGGAGCGGATTGGGCCGCCATTGATATTTGCCAGAAAACAAATAGAAATGCCGGCTAGCTGAAGTCAGAAAACAAAGATTATGATCGCCAGGAGTACTACAAGGGACTCACCTTGAAGAAAAAAGAGATCAGTGTGTGCGTTAAAACTTACCTTTGAATCAACCCAGCGATTTGGACTTGATTCATGTGTACATTTGCGTGTTGTCGTGCAGGCGTCTCAAAGGTCGACCTGAACCATCACTGCCAATATGGCAACAGCTGTTTGCGAGTTAAGATGCGCTGGTCGGAAGTGTGTGAGTATTGTTTTGACGCGACACTCCAGAAGAATAGCAAGAATGGCCGCTTAGTGGTCACAGGCAACAGACGCCGGTGCCGCGAAGTTTTCAGCTAACCTCCGTAGCTAGACGCGGCTCTCGGTCCGTTCCCCACATCTTGAACAACTCCATAACCATAACTGAATCCCCCTCACGTCATTTCGTTCATCTATCTCCGAATGGGACTACGACCTCTCGAAACCAATCTCCAAGTAAATTTGTAGCTCTTGGTTTGATAGACCAGTCTCTGGATTCAAGGACTTCACATAATGGCCTCGGAATCGTCAGCCTTGGCGAGACTGGATGCCTTGGCCACTGATTTCCTGGCTGACTGGGATATTTACACAACTTTGATCGCAGGCGCTCTTATTGCCCTCACCGTGTACTCTTTTGTTACATCGAAAGATGCCGACATTCATCCTTTCTTACTTGCTCGTCAGTCGACAGCTTTCCCCGTACGTCAACCCGGAGAATCAGCGGCGTATAGAAGCCTAGAGACTCCGCACGGATACCCACTCAGATCCGGACTCAACATCAAGGACCCTGGTGCACCAAGATGGACGGGTGGAAGAAGAGGTGACCTCCGTGATATCTGGAAGGTTGCTGTGCGTGGTGCAGTGTCAGAGAATGGTGTAGTCTCTGGGAAACAAGGAAAGATCTACACGGTGCTTGGAAAGAAAGCCGTCGAGCATTCTTTGGACCAAGTCACACAGGAAATCAATGTCATCGGCCATCGTCTGCAGGAATCTGGCGTCAAATCGGTTGCTGTGTGTTTGACAGATTCTGTTGAGCTCCTGGCTTCCATTTTCGGTTCGGGCCCTTCGCTTCTTATTCCAAGTATGCATCGAGCTGACTTGATGACACCTAGCTGGTGCCTTCTATGGCTTCAAGACTATTATTATCCCTCACAACCTCGAACCTCAAGTCCTCTCTGCCCACCTGGAAAAGTCGCAGGCAGATGCTTTAATTGCCGAGGCCGGTGCACTGGACTTGTCCCTGGTGGCCAAGAACAACAAGCAACTCTCTCAGGTCATTTGGGTCGCTAAGATTGGAAGCCAGCACATGGACTGGAATCAAGTGCCTGGAGATGTTCAAGGAAGCTTGGAGGTAGCCGTATGGCATGAGTTGGTTGAGGAAAAGAAGGACCTGACCGGCTTAGACGTTCCCAGTTGGGACCCCGACAGTCCTGCGCCGTCTGTGACCACTGTATGGCCGACCAAGTCTCAAGTGGGCGATTTCATTGAATTCCAGCCAGAGGTTAGTTTTCTCGACTGAGCTTTTTCCCTTGCAATCACCGCTAACTCCCACCAGAATCTTGCAGCCGGAATCGCGGGATTGACATTCTCCTTGCCTCGGAATCAGCGGTTCAACCCCGACGACCTGGTCCTTTCGATCGATTCTCTCTCACGTTCATACCCACTGTGCCAAATCATGAGTGCACTTTTCTCGAATTCTTCTATCGCTCTCAACTCTGTTGCTGGCGAGGGCGTTGATTTTGCCTTGGCTACTGTTGGAGTGTCGCCTACCGTCATTGTTGCTTCTTCCCGCACCATGTCCGAGTATCATGCCAGACACATGGAACCCCAAGCCGGCGTCCTGACGTCGATCGTCCGCTGGTCTCAGCTGCGCAAACTGGATGCCGGAATCATGCCTTCTCGTGGCCTACTAAGTCAGGTTGCTAGTATCGCACCGACCGCTGAACTCTCCCTCGAAAGGCTCCGCCTGTTATGCGTCTCCCATCGGGCTGATACCGACCCGGCTGCGCGCCTGACATCAGCTCAATTGGCAGACCTTAAAATCTTCCTAGGTGCTCGCGTTGTGTACGCTCTGACTGGCGCGGGCGTGGCAGGTGCTGTCTCCCAGACCAACGTCTTTGATTACCGACGCTTCACGGGCCCGAGCCATTTTGGCGCCCCCTTGAGCTCTGTTGAGCTTCTTTTGACTGGCGTGTCTGATGAAAACCCACTCGAAGGACAGGTGGGTGCCATACTTTCATTTTTTCATTTTTTTTTTTTTTTTTTTTTTTTTTTTTTTTCTTTCCTTTGCATTATTTTATTCCATTCACTGACTGCTCCCGAATAGATTACTGTTTCCGGCCCCGCTGTTGTCTCTGGTAAAACCAGTCTTTCGTCGCGGGGCCGCATACGAGAGGACAACACCTTGGAGCTTTCCCTTTGAAACTATCCGTATCTCGGGTTATGACGTTGACAGTGCATGTATTTCGAGCGCGCCCTTTTTCTTTTTTTCCATGGGCTACTGAGCCACTCGCGGTTTTCAAGTTGGATCGCTAGTCCTTTGATTTCTTGCGGTGAGCGCCGCCAATCCACAAGGTAGGATGAACGGCAAATACAATATTGGAACAAAGTCTAAGGTGGTAATATACATATCAAGACGTAGTCAGTGGTGATGCAACAGGGTCAAGGCTAATGCAGGAGCTGGCTTTGTTGATAGCCCAGTGTCGGCTTTTGCTGGACATTCTCGGGGGCCATTTCCTTATGGTTGGCAATCAATAGACGCAAGTGGTTCAGGCGTCTCTTCAGAGGACCAGACACAGCTTTGTCATTTGCGACGCCCTCAACCTGAAGGGCGAGCGTAATTCCGTTGTAGATAGGCACGTTCTCCTGGAGCATGCGATCGACTGTAAACCAATCCGTGGTATCGCGGAAAAAGTTGCCTGCCTCCCAGTTCGCCATGAGGCGCTGAGCATAGGCATACACATCGCCGGACTCATCCTTGCCTCCCAGTTCGTTCACAGCACGAGCAGCGCTAAGCTCAAGAAGAGTACCGATGACAAAGGGTTGTCGTTTGGGATCTTCTTTTATGTTCTGGACATTCCGGGAATGCTCCGGAGCTTCCATCAACGCGGCAAACTGCTTAGCCATGCCAAGAGCCTTGGAGACTGCGGGATCCTTGAACTGCTCCTTCTGAGCTTTCTTGTGGAGCTCGAAGAAGATACGCTGGACGATCCCGTTGTTGTCCAATCGAAGACCGGTCCGTTCCGTTTGCTTCGCACATTCGAGGATGGCACCGAGTGCGTCGGCCTCACCAGCTTTGCGCACAGTCCACTCCCAGTTCGCGAGGCTTAATGGTCTCTTCGACGTCTGTAGCCCGCCAAGGAAAGGTGCAAGGTTCTGCCAGTCTTTCCTGGTCTTCATGAGCAAGACAACATCCTTGAATTCTTTCTTTGGTGGTCTGGACAGCGGATCCATGGGCCGGAGTTGGTAAGGCTCATCGTTGTCGCCAATATTTACCGTCACTGGTTGCTGCTCAAGTTTCTCCGCATATTTCCGTCGAAACATTAACCTCCTTTGCTCGGTATTCAAGCCAAAAGGTATGAAAAGCTCTTCTCGGAAACGTTTTAGGGCCTGGTCTAGTTCGGGGGAGGATGTCGGAGGGAAGGTGGGAATTGCTAATTGCAAATCATGTCAGTGTTTTTGCCGTGGGAGGTTGTCTGCTCTTGGATTCAAACCCATGCTTACCATTATGCGAATATGTACGATATTGTGTAATAGATCCAATGGATTGACGCAGGTAGCTGCTGTTCTGGCAGCGGAAGAGCCTGCCAACGGCGCTTTGCGCCATTTTATATCTGCTCTGGAGCAAGATTGAGAATAGTGCGCTTTTATTAAAATGGCAGACCAAGGTGCTGGACGACCGAATAGGATGCAGAATCGATGCGAGAGCTGTGATGGGTTTATTTTCTGGACAAAAATTCCCCGGGATATCGAACTCTTGGTGAGACTCGAACAGGCAATTTGAGGCTTGGCGGAAATTCTGCCGGACCGGATCAACCTCCGCCTGCGAGAATTGCGGTCTTTACAAGATTCTATCACAATCACGGAGCTGACCACCACGCGCAACTTCTACACTGATGGCGACCTTTTCGCCCATATTGCGGCAGCTGGGCTGCTCGAGGACTTTTATGAAGGCAGACGGATTGCTGCGGCCGCAATTCAACCGTTCCATCAGCACCGCATATTCCCCGAAGCCAGAGCCTGCACCTCTCCCTTCGAAATTGCCAAAGTCGTTTCTTTCACAAATACCTACTCGGTTGCAACCAAATGCTGGTAATTGAGCCAATCCTCCAGCTTTTCACCGTATTTGCTATGTCTAATATCCAAGACAGGACGCAAGAAGCTCAAGATCTACCCACCACCCCCGACACCTCGTGCAAATTGCAAAGACCCCGTCGCAGCATTGACAGAGTCTCAGCTAGCCGCTCTTGACCCCACAGGTGAGCGTAGGGCTCTGTTTGACTACCGCCGAAACCCCCGAAGCGTGAAAGTGGGCGACATTCTGCGTGTGACATTTAAGAACGGAGACCCATTCTCGGGGGTGTGTCTCAGCATCCGTTTGCGGGGCATTGATACTTCTTTCCTTCTCCGAAATGAGCTCACGAGGGTTGGCGTGGAGATGGCCGTGAAGGTCTTCAGTCCAAACGTCGAGAGTGTGGAAATTGTACAGAGGACGGAGAAGAGGAAGAGAAGAGCAAGATTGTACTACATGAGGTATGTACCGGCATCTAATGATGGGCATCACCAGGAAGAATGTTCCCCCTGTGGATCGAAGCTAATACTTTCCTCTCTCGAACTTACAGGAAGCCCAGGCACGATGTGGGAAGTGTTGAGAACATCGTGTCGAACTACCTGCGGCAGAAGTCGGTCCTTACTGGTCAGCGTTCAGCCGGTGCACGGAGACAGAGACGGTGAATTGCAGCAATTCACATTCTGTCTGTATTATGACTTTGGCGAAATGTATTATACTACTATATTTGCACATGGATATTCAGGAATCGACCTTTGTTGGCGCACACATTGAGACTGGAATAGAGGCCATTTCCCGTCAGCATCTACTGCTTTTGCAATGAAAACTGTTGTTTTGGGAGTACATCGACCAATGGATAATCCCACATAGTCCTACAATAACGGGGTATCATTATCGGTGATCGGTACTCTCTTCCCGGTACCCGCGAGCTTGAATCTCAGCAGTGTCTCTGGAAATGGAGCCGCCGATCCTACCGTTCTACCTGGTTCATGAGACACGTTGCCACGATGCCACCTGGATAGGTGGACAGACACAAGAGTCTTGCAATTGTAGCGATGTAGACAAAAGATCCATAGTGACTAGAGCTATGTCGCATGACGACACCAGACAGTAGCGAGATTTGAGTCCTACGAAAATTCTGGAACCCTTGGCTTCGCTTGTAAGGTGGCTGAATGTTGTATCGGGGAATTTCCCCTCAGACGGTTTCTGGGCGCCAACCGAATCTGTCTTGGTTGGCACGATCTGATATGGTACATTGCCGTCAGTCCAATCACAGCTCTTCAGTGAATCGATCGCAGATGCCTAGCTGGTGGGCAGTGCTGTACACATAGATTGCCATGCCAGGATATCCAAGAAATACCGGTCTCAGCGTCTTGCGCCGAGGTCGCTTAGACATCATCAGCCTGGTCGTCTTGCGCTAATCGCAAGATGTTCCAATAATAATAGCGATAACTAGGGGGCTCATCAATTTCGAACATAACGTTCACTCTCGCTTTTTATGTGATCGAGGATGAGCTCAGGAGTCGAGTGATATCGCTGTCTACCGAACCCGCAGGCGACCATGTTGAATCTCTTCCTTAGGCAGATTTGGACGCTCACAGTCAAGAATCTGCTCGTTGTCTTTGTGCGCCCATCATTCACAACCACCCTCAGAGCTCTGGTCTTGCCAGTGATTTTCGTTGCTTTCATGTAGACTACCTGTGTCGCCCGTTGGTTAATGAAAGGCCGTCACTGATTGAAGTAGATCCTACGCAAAGAACCTTTTCATCCCTCCATCAGAGTATGGCGTCGGCAGTCCCACTCCCCTCCGTTCGCTAGGAGCAGCGCTAGGAGCCGCCTCAGGGAGTAGAGACAAGTTGGTATTCGTCCACAATGGCCTGACTGGCGGCGATGTTGAGCAAGTCATCAACCGAGTTGCGGATCCTGCAAGGGCCAGCGCAAAACAAGTACATATTCTTTCGTCAGAGGATGAGCTACGAGAGTTGTGTCGAACATCGCTTCGTGGAGTGTCATCATGCATAGCTGCGGCTATCTTTTACTCTTCTCCCAGTGAAGGACCAAACGGATACTGGAATTACTCAATCCGTACGGATGGTTCGCTAGGTGTTGGTATCAAAGTCAACCGAAACGACAATGATCAGGAGATCTACCTCCTTCCGTTCCAGCATTCGATTGACTGGGCGATAGCGCAGGTCAACTCGACCAACAACAGTAACGCTCTTCCGAATCACGTACGCTCAATGAACATAGTGCTTCTGGCCTGCTCGACTAATCCTGGTATAGGTTGAGGAATACCCGTTCACGTCCCTTACCCAAGAGGAACGACAGGAACAGATCCGAACCCGCTACATGGGCGCCATCATTGACATCATCGCCGTGGCTATCTTCATTGAAATTGTGGGTGTCACGTACCAGCTTACTGGGCTCGTAGCGATGGAACGAGAGCTCGGGATGAGCCAGCTGATTGATTGCATGTTGCCCAACCCCTCCCACTGGCAATCGCAAGCTGCTCGGTTCATTGCGGCACACCTGGCTTTGGATATCGTGTACTGCCCAGCATGGATTATCTCCGGTGCAATCCTGAAATTTGGGGTGTACGGCAAGACCTCGGCTGGAATCGTCATAATCTACAATATCCTAGCCGGTCTCGCGTTGTCCTCCTTTTCCATATTCGGCGCCTCCTTTTTCAGGAAAGCTCAGCTCAGCGGCATCACTGTCGTTATCGTTTGTTTGATTTTGGGAGTAATCGCGCAACTGGCACCTGCTTCGACAAACGGTGCTGTTATCATCCTCAGTCTTCTATTCCCGCCGATGAACTTTGTTTACTTCTTTGTTCTCATGGCTCGATGGGAGAGACAGGGTCTCGCTACGGACCTCGTGCACGCAGCTCCAGAGAATCCGTGGACAGTTCCTGGCATAGCTCTCTGGATTCTACTGATTGTTCAAATCATCGTCTATCCTCTACTGGCCGCCGTTGTCGAGCGAGTCCTTTATGGCACCAAGTCCAAGAGTCGAAGGACAGTGAACTCTGTCGACTCAATCGCTGTGCGTTTAAATGGATTTACCAAGGAATATCAGCCAAGTTGGTTCTTCCAAAAGGTAGCCCCATGGTTTGGAAGCAGCCGACAGAGTGTACTGGCCGTGAACGACCTTTCCATGGACGTCAGAAAAGGCGAAATTGTGGTGCTCCTCGGTGCAAACGGCTCGGGCAAATCTACCACACTGGATGCCATCTCGGGTCTGACGACAATAACCTCCGGGAGTATCGATGTAGACTACGGCGACTCGGGCGGACGGTTTGGTCTCTGCCCACAGAAGAACGTCCTCTGGGATACGCTTACAGTGAAAGAGCATATCAAGATATTCAACAGGCTGAAGAGCACTGGAGAAGTGGACACTAATGAGCAGCTTCTGAAATTGCTAAACGACTGTGACCTGGCTCAGAAGGTAGACTCGCGCTCGAGGACTCTCTCGGGGGGCCAGAAACGAAAAGTTCAATTGGCCATGATGCTTACCGGCGGCTCGTCGATTTGCGCTGTTGATGAGGTTTCGTCTGGAATTGATCCAATTGCACGCGCCAAAATATGGGACATCCTTCTTGCAGAAAGAGGATCGCGGACAATCCTTTTGACTACTCATTTTCTGGATGAGGCAGACCTTCTCGCTGATCACATCACAATCTTATCCAAGGGTTCGCTCAAGGCTCAGGGCTCGAGCGTTGAGCTTAAGGATAGACTGGGTTCAGGTTACCGAATTCATGTGCTCAACGTCCCTGGCTCAGAGAAAACATCTCGTCCACAGTTCGACAGTATCGAAAAGAAGGTCCATTTTGACGATACCGTCTACTACGCGAAGGATTCCGCGGAAGCTTCTCGTCTGATGTCAAAGTTGGAAGAGAAGGGTGTCACAGAGTATCGTGTCAGCGGGCCGACGATAGAGGATGTTTTTCTCAAAGTTGCAGAAGAGTTGGACTCGGACAGACTACGAGAAGAGCCTAACATCGCACCGAAGAGAACTACTTACACTGAGAAGAATCCTGGAAGCGGTGACAGTGAAGGGCTTCAGCTGTTGACCGGAAAACGCATTGGCATGTTCCTTCAGTCGTGGTATTTGTTTCGCAAGAGGGTCACAATATTGCGCCGCAACCCGGTCCCATACTTGGCGGCTTTGCTCATCCCAGTCGTTGCGGCCGGACTTGTTACTCTTTTCCTGAAGGGTGCTACCACGGCAGGCTGTTCGGGGCAAAGTACATATCATGCATCTGGCTTAGAGTCACTGGCGTCTCTGGACAACTTCAAATTTGTGGTTGGTCCTCGAGACAAGCTGTCTATCTCCGCTCTTGAGGGCTTCATTGGCACCCTATCTGGTTCGCTAGGGTCGGCTCAGAATACATCTTTGAATGTCGACTCTCGATTTCACCTGGTAAACAGTCTCGCGGAGTTTGAAGATTATATATCTCAAAACTATGCCAACATAACACCTGGCGGTTTCTACCTAGGAGACGCATATTCTGCGCCTACATTCGCGTGGAAGGGAGACAACGGTCACCTACCGCTATCCGCTGTCACCCAGAATGTCATGGGTAACTTCTTGACCAACGTGCCCATCTCTTTCCACTTTCAGTTTTTCGACATTCCATGGCAGTCAGATTCTGGGAAGGCACTCCAGCTGGTCGTCTATTTCGGTCTTGCTATGTCGGTATACCCTGCTTTGTTTGCTCTCTATCCCACCGTTGAGCGTTTGAAGAATGTCAGAGCGCTTCATTTCAGCAACGGAGTGAGAGGCGCCTCGCTGTGGCTAGCATATCTGACGTTCGACTTCTGTATCGTCGTCGCATCTAGCGTCCTTGCAATAGTCATATTCAGGGCTGCGTCGGATATATGGTACCATGCCGAATATCTCTTCGTCGTGTTCTTCCTCTACGGGTTGTGTACAACGATACTATCATATGTGGTTTCCCTCTTCTCGAAGTCTCAGCTTGCAGCTTTCGCAATTGCAGCTGGCGGACAGTGCGTCTTGTTCTTGATTTACTTCATCGCCTACATGTCAGTATTGACATACGCACCTACTCAGAAAGTCGATGAGTACCTTGAGATAACGCACTTTACCATCGGCCTCATTGCGCCATCCGGAAATCTTCTTCGAGCAATGTTTACTTCGCTGAATACGTTCTCCATCCTATGCCGAGGACGAGAAATTGCCTCGTATCCGGGTGAGATCGCTCTCTACGGAGGCCCAATCCTCTATCTGGTCTGCCAATCCTTTGTCCTGTTTGGATTGCTTCTTTGGATTGATGGAGGGCCTGTGTTCTCCGTGATGAGGAGGAGAGCCAAGCAGAACCATGTGGAAGAGAAGAATACTGTCGATGGTGATATTGCCGCTGAATTAGCACGAGTGGAAAACTCAACCGACGGATTACGAGTCCTGCACCTCACGAAGAAGTTCAAGAAGTCTGTCGCAGTGGATGACGTGACATTCGGGGTGCCAAGATCGCAAGTTTTCGCTCTCTTAGGGCCGAATGGAGCAGGAAAAACCACCACAATCTCTCTCATCCGCGGTGATATGGTACCTTCCGACAATGGAGGAAATATTTTTGTGAACGATATTTCAGTTCGGAAGAACCGTGCAGCAGCACGCTCCCACCTCGGGGTCTGTCCCCAGTTTGATGCAATGGATCAAATGACCGTCATTGAACACTTGGACTTCTATGCTCGCATCCGTGGTGTGGCCGATGTGAAGCACAACGTCACTGAAGTAATGCGTGCTGTGGGTCTTACTCCCTTCCAGCACCGCATGGCAACACAATTGTCAGGAGGTAATAAGCGCAAGCTTTCTCTCGGTATTGCTTTGATGGGCAACCCTCTCGTCCTGCTGCTGGATGAACCTAGCTCGGGAATGGATGCGGCCTCAAAGCGTGTCATGTGGAAGACATTGGCATCTGTAGTCCCTGGACGCTCCATTGTGCTGACGACCCACTCCATGGAGGAGGCAGATGCACTGGCAACTCGGGCAGGAATCATGGCCAAGCGTATGCTGGCGCTGGGGACAACTGATTACCTGCGGAAGAAATATGGCAACAAATATCATGTCCATCTAGTCCATTCACAGGCACCACACACTAGGGACGAAACTATGGAACGCATCCGCGATTGGGTGCAAGAGAGCTTCCCAGGTGCTGTGATAGAGCAGAAGACCTATCATGGGCAGATAAGGTTCAGTATCCCTGCAACAGCGGCGTCTTCATCTTCGAAGACAGAAATCACTGAATATGCCGAGGGTCCTATCGCCGAGGAAGAAGAGCTCGGACGCGAACTCAAATATCAATCATGGCTTATGGTTCCAGGGGGCCCAAGAGCTGCCAGCAACAGCATCTTCAGCTCCATATTCTCAAAGCTGGAGCAGAGCAAGCCTGTTCTAGGCGTCCAGTATTACTCTGTCAGCCAAACTACATTGGACCAAGTCTTCCTCGCCATTGTTGGGCAGCATAATATCCGGGAGGAGAATGCTGGATAGACTCGAATCTTGTATTAGCTCTCTCGGCCGATTATTTCATTGCTTGTCTGCCACTTCATTTGTGTCTGATACCAACCTCCTCTCAGGGCCTCCTATGGTCTGTTTATTTTCCTACAAAAACTTTTGTACATATGAACCTGAACTGCTGGGACCTAGAAGCATTTTGGCTAGTCTGCATAGAGGGGGGAGCGCGTCTTTTCCCTCTTCTGTATCTATCTCTCAATATGACAATCTTCTATTATATGACCCCCACGCCGGTGGTACCCCGGGGCCTCAGGCCATCCCCCGCCTCCCGCTGCTGATCGTTGGCCTCCACATCCCCAGAACCTTCGTCCCTTCCTCAACTCGGCAATTCTAAAATCATCGACCTCGTATCAATATTGACGCACGTATAAAAATCGGCTGAAACTGAATGAAAGGCTCATGACTGACGCATCGGCTACGAATTTCGTCGATTTCCACCTATCATCTGCCAGACGAGGATGACACGCCTTATTCTCGGCCTTACCCCGACTGCTCGATTACTCCGCATCGGGAATGTCACCCTGCCCATCACCGCGAATCTCAACCTTGACCAATGAACCGGCCAACCAAGACGTTATTTGTGCTGGTGCTGGCATTCTCCCCGAGTGCCTCTGAATCTCTCAATGGCCAACACCGCTGTATGACAATATCGACCCCCACGTCGTACTACTTACTACTGGTTTGTAGCTTTCAACCCCGCAAAATGTGCCGGAAGCAAGGCCGAAGCTTTGAGCTCCAACCTGGGGTATGGTAGAATGTTTGGCTCGTTCGGGGTAGGGTGGAGATACTTCAGCGTTGATACATCCTTATATGGAATTTACGCTTGGGACGATTATCCAACGCCTCCTGTGGGCATGATATGAGAATCTGGGCAATGAGCTCTCCGCTTCGGCTTTTGGGGTCTATCAAGCTACTGTCATTCAAATACCAACTGGATCCAGCTTCGCCCGGAAATAGGATCTGAGACGCCTACATTTTTAGCTGCTCATCTATACCACCGCTGACTTGCAAGGAAGAAGCAACGAGAAGCAAGATGGGTGACAGAGCTACCGAGGCACAGCATCCCTCCAAAATGCATTCTACAGAGGCGCCTACCATTATACACCACGAAAATACTCAGCTTGAACCAGGATGGAAGACGGCGAAGCAAGTAGATGGCGACACTGCCATGGCTCTGTTTAACGATCCAGACGAGCTTCATGAAGAGGTAGATCCAGCGGAGGCGAGAAGAGTGTTGTGGAAGATCGATATGATGATTCTTCCGTACCTTGCCGTCTGCTATGCATTTTTCTACATTGATAAGGTAGGTTGGCGTCAAAGTAATTCTTCACTTGACTATACTGATGTTCGATCTCGATATTCAGACGACTCTGAGCTATGCAGCTATCTTCGGCATCGTGGATGACCTCAAGCTCCATGGAACGCAGTATAGCTGGCTCAGCAGTATATTCTACTTTGGATTCCTGGCCTGGGCTTTCCCTACAAACTTTCTCCTGCAGCGTCTGCCAATCGGTATGTGTTCCATACAGATGTCGGAGGATGGGATTGTAACCATTTTCGTGTGTGACAGGGAAGTACCTGGGTGCCAATATCTTCATGTGGTATGTACAGCAAACACCGGGCAATTCCTGTCCTTTCCATCCAGAAAAGCATTATACTCACGTATACTAGGGGAGTCTTCCTCATGATCCAGGCAGCATGCCACAACTTCACCACCCTAGCTGTTCTTCGAGCGTTAGGAGGCGCGGCAGAAGCCTGTGCCGACCCTGCCTTTATGTTGATTACCAGCATGTTTTACACAAGAAAAGAGCAGCCTGTCCGAATTGGCCTGTGGTATACCGCGAATGGCTTTGGTATTGCACTTGGTGGGCTGTTGGGTTATGGGATTGGGCATCTTAAAGGTGCGCTTCCATCTTGGAAGTACGAATTCCTCGTCATGTAAGTCCAGGGTAGTAGAACCTAGCAGTATGGTAACTTGCTAACTGAGGTTCAGCGGCGCCCTTTGCTCCACCTGGGGCATAGTCATGTTCATCTTCCTTCCTGATTCGCCCGTCTCTGCACCAGGTCTTACCCCCAGGGAACGACGAGTTGCCGTTGAACGGTTGAGAGAGAACCAGACAGGTGTTGAGAACAAGCATCTCAAGCCATACCAAGTCCTAGAGGCGTTCAAGGACTACAAGCTTTACATTTTCTTTATGCTAGGCTGTGTTTGTGAGTATTATCCTCTTGCCACAGAGGCCAGCACCTAATTTGCACAGGCAACATCCCCAACGGCGGTATCTCAAACTTCGGCACGTTGATCATCAAGGGCTTCGGATTTTCAACCCTGGTCACCACCTTGATGCAGGTATGGTTGTCCTCGAATTTACCCACATTCACCGAATCTTAATAACACCGTTCTAATATAGATCCCCTACGGCGTCCTCATCGCACTCTCCATCCTTCTCTGCGTCTATCTCAATGACCGCTTCGAGAACCGCCGCTGCATCTTCATCCTGTTATTCCTGCTCCCCAATATTGCCGGCGCCTTTGGCCTGCGCTTTGTCCCGCTAGACCAAAAAGTTGGCCGGCTGATCTGCTACTACCTCACGGGTCCGTACAATGCAGCCTTTGTCTTGATTCTGAGCATGCAGATCGCGAATACTGCAGGTACTGCCCCCATTCTAATTGCTGATCTTCCACGGAGCTGTGATGGTCTAATCGGATGATGCAGGACATACGAAGAAGGTCGTCACAAACGCAGTCCTCTTTCTGGGCTACTGTACTGGGAACATTGCGGGTCCCTTTTTCTACAAGACGAATCAGAAGTACGTTGCCTTCCCTTTTTTCTATCATCATCATTGATCAGTTGCATCCTGACTTTGTCGCAGACCAACCTACTCCCTCGGCATCTGGTCCATGATCGTCTCGCATCTGATCGAGGTCGTTCTCATCTCCACTCTTGGTCTTCTTCTCCGGTGGGAGAACAAGAAGAGGGATCGGATCCAGTCGCAGATGCAGGGTGGACTCGAGGGGCGAGATCTGGATTCCACTGCGTTTTTGGATTTGACGGATCGGGAGAATCTCAAGTATGTTTTTCAACCTTGATTATATGATGAATGGTCTAGCTAATTCGTATTTCCCCGCAGTTTCCGCTATATATATTGAGTCGAGTTTAGCTCGACGATGGGTCTAGATCTATTCTGGATCTAAGACAGGAATGCAATCTAACGCCTTTTGCAACTTTTGGTAATATCGAATATGGACATGTTGGGAACGTGAGACATTATATAGCCATCAAATAATTGCACGTGCGCTTTCAGTCCCTCTTTCGTGAACGCCGTCCCACAAGGTTATCTGCGATTGTAGTTCAGGTAGCGGGACTGGAAAATCATAAATTAGTCTGTATCGTAGTCAACAAACAGCATGACACTCACCGCTAGGAAGAGAATAATGAGATTAGACCCGATAAAAGCAAGGAAGATCCCCAGGTCCCGCCACCTGGTATCAAAGCTCATAGAAAAGGTACTGTAGAACTCATCCCCGATCTTATACGCACAGTACTCGCACGCCTGCGTCGTGTTATCGGCGAGGTATCCCAGCCCGCCACGCTCGAAGAACGGCCGCATGTACTCGCCGCAGGTCTGATTCGCCGGGGCCTGGAAGCGATTATACTCGCTGGCGGCACAGGAGACGGTGCGGCCGTGCAGCTCTGTGGTGACCATACCGCTGATGAGGCGGGTGAAGGGGTCGAGCTGGTAGAGCCAGGCGCGCCAGAAGCCTGGCATTTGGGGCTTGGGGATGGCGACGCCGCAGAAGAGCGAGAAGATGATGACGAGGGGCGGGTTGATCTGCGAGGCGATGAAGCTGTTTGGCGTCAGAGCGGAGATCATTTGGCCCAGGGTGACGGAGAAGAGTTCGGTGATAAGGACCATGAGGAATTGGTAGCCGGCTCGGCTGGAGGCGGCTTGGAAGCCCGGGATGTAGTACAGGGGGAGGAAGAAGCAGACGGCGCAGATTATGCTGTAGGGGAGCTCGGCGATGACCATGGACAGGGCGAATGCGAATTGGCTGTATGATTTGCAGGCGGATTCGCGAAAGAACACTAGCCGCGAGAATTCGAAGCGGGGCTCCACCTGTTGGAGGATGATGGCTGGGAGGACGGTCACGTTGAAGATGACGAAGATTCGGTATTGGAGGGAGGCGCGGGAGTCGTCTAGGTTCAGGAATGCGAGACCGGTGACTAGGGCGATGACGACGTGGTTGAATAGTCGTGTGAAGCCGTAGTTCCTCGATCGCCAGAAGACGACGTTGGTTCGCTTGCAAACGACCTTGATCTGGTGCCCCAGTGGTGTAGCATACTCTTTGACGATTATCTGCGAGCCGCTGCTCTGTCGGACCTCCTCCGCACGCTGAGCCTTGATCTGAATAATCTCTCTTTTGACCTGCTCCAACTCAGGGGACGTGCGCCAGATCTCTCCCCAGTCCCGATCTCCAATTCGGCGAGTCTGGCCTGCACCGATGGCATCGAGCATCCATTCTGCCGGGTTTGCGTCGGGTGGGCAGTCGGCGTCGTTGCGGCGGAAGTAATCCAAAAGGACATGGGAGTCTTCTCCAATGTCACCAAAGTATACGCACTCTCCTCCCTTTTGCAATAGGAGAAGTCGATCAAAGTTCTCAAACAGGGCAGAGTTCGGTTGGTGGATGGTACATAGAATCGCCTGTCCGGCGGCGGCAAGCTTCCTCAGGAACCGAATGATATTGAATGCCGATTGACTGTCGAGGCCAGACGTAGGTTCATCGAGAAACAGAAGCAGCTCAGGTTTGGCAGCGAGCTCAACACCAATGGTGACGCGTTTTCTTTCTTCGACTGAGAGGCCGGTCTCCGGGGTTCCGATAATCGCGTCGGCAAGATCCTCAAGCTCAAGAAGCTGGATGATGCCCTCGACATACTCGTACTTTTCGGATTGCGGTGTTTCGTAAGGCTGGCGAAGGTCAGCCGAAAAGCGTAAGGCCTCTCGTACGGTTTGCATGGGCTCATGGATATCCAGCTGCTCCGCGTAGGACACGGTACGCAAGAAACTTCCGGGAGGGGGTGCACCATCGACCAGAATATCGCCACTGATCACACCAATGTTCTTTCTGGCGGCCAGAACATCTAATAACGTCGTTTTTCCGGCGCCTGAAGCTCCCATAAGCGCCGTTAGCTTGCCCGGCTGCACGTACCCGTAGACTGATTGAAGAAGCCGGCGAGTACCCGATGGCACAGGAACGTCATAACAGACATCTTCCCAGGTGAAGACTGATTTGGAGGTGATTTTGAGATTCGTAGCTGATTGATCCTTAGACTCCCGATTGGCTCGCTTTTGCATCAGGGCTTCATTCAGCGCTTTGCGCTCCTTGTTCTCCTTTTGGTAGAAGGTAATGGTCCTTCCTCCAGCCCCAAACTGCAGTGTTTCACCGAGGTACAGATTCAGGGTCAGGAAGCCAACGGTGAGTGCAACCATAATACCAAAGTTTCGCCACAGATCTCCCGCGAAGTAGCTGAACGTCTTTGCGAGGTAGCTCGCACCTGGAACAATGACCGAGCCTGGCTCTCCGCCAGCAAGTGTGCACACACGACTTGCCATGTCGTCGTAGCCTGGGCCACTCGGCACCAACGAGTCTGCAGTGCATGTCATGGTAAGATCCTTGAACTCGTTGACCATCAGCGCGGCGAATCCCAGTCCGAACGGATTGATGTAGTACAGCCATCGCAGCCACACTTGCTCGCTAGGCCATTGTATGAGATAGCCGGACGTCAGAACAAACAGAGTGATCACCACAGAGGCAAACTTCATGGCATAGTCAAAGTCGGGACTCATGCAGCCAATGACGCGGAAAAAGCAAGTCATGCAGAGGTATCCGAGCACAATAATCAGGATGAACGTGAAAAAGGCGCCTGCATCGAGAACAAGACCGCACATAAAGTAGACAATAATGCTGAAGACGAGGATTCGGGCAATAGCAAACGTCGTATCCACCAGAATTTGCGCAATCCACAGTGCACTTGGCCGATAGAAGGTAAATTGCCGGTGTTTATTGACGATAGAGCGGCCCATCATCGTCGATACGAGTTCGGCAAAGGCCTGAAATCCGTTGAAGAGCAGACTGATGAAGAGTAGACCACCTCTGGTAAATGCTCCTGCACTAGTTTTGGGTAGTTGCAGCCAGACTGTACCTAGAATGATGGCGACACCGGTGGAGGTAATCCAAGAGACCGTCTGAGCAAATCTGTCCTGCCATTTGATCAGGAACTGGCGTTGCATCAGCGCCCAAATCTGTAAGTGGAAGGGTATCGAGTAGACCGAAGATTTAGGAGTAAATTTGCGCTTCGCTTCCTGATTGGCGATCTCGAAGTCGTCGTAGACATGCTTCTCTTGTTCCAGCTTCTTTCGATAAGCATCCATTTCTTGGGCGAGTCTCTCACTGTACGAAGACTGATTGAACGCTTCCACAAGCGAGTCTGGCGTGGACGGAACGTTGTCAGCACTTCGTCCCTCCTTGAATTCCCGTTCAAATGGATCTGTGCAGCCAGTCAAATAGTCAGGAGTGGTCTGCCGAGGTCTCTCTTTGAAACCAAGGCTCTCGAAATATGATCTTGCCTCAGAGGCGGGACCGAAGAATACTTGACGACCGCTGTCAATCACCAGGACCTTGTCGAATTGCTTGTAGATATTTTCAGAGGCTTGATAAAGAGAGACAAACGTCGTAGTCTTGTAGATGTTTGTCATGATCCTCAGTGATTTGGCAAAGTCCAGAGCAGTTGAAGCGTCCAGCCCACGAGTACTATTATCCCAAGCCAGAACCGCTGCTGATGTTACCATCATCTCTGCAATACTCACTCGACGTCTCTCTCCTCCTGAGACGCCCCGGATGAACTGGTTTCCAATCACGGTATTGGCGGTATGTTCGATGTTGAACATCTTGAGTAGCATATTGATAACTTTCTCTTTGAACTCGCCCTTAGAAACTCCCAGAGGTCTCTTTCCCGGTGTCTTCGTGTCTAGCGCAAATCCCAAGGTCTGTTTGACCGTGAGTGTGGGCTGATGAACGTCATCCTCTTGATTGTAGACAGCCTCGCCGCGAAACCTCTTTGCGAAGGTGTCGGCGTCGAAAATACCGTAGAGGACATCGCCATCTATACTAGTATAGCCAAAACGCTGGTTTGTGATCGTTTTCAGGAATGTGGTGCAGCCTGATCCTGGACGTCCCAGAACGAGGACCATCTCTCCGGGTTGTAGCACTCCACGAAAATTCTTCAAGATTTCGAACTCTTTCCCCTTCTTGCCATAACCGAGCATGTGCATTATCGTCTCCGGGACGTTGAAAAAGTCAATAATCGCGTCCGGAAATGTTTTGATATACGTCTTGACGCCTCCCATTCCGCGAACGGTGAGGTTATCCCATATGACTCCTACGAGCCGTCAGTACAAGTCAAGACCTTCTGGAGCGACAGAGCGCTCATGAAATTACCTATGCGTTTGTTCCTGATTCCAGCTGCTGTTTCCGCGTCCCGGTTACCACGCAGAGCGGTTTCAAGATCCCACGGCTCGTCCGAGTCAGCTGGACTGTCGGACCTTTCAACATCTTCCGTTTTCACTGTTGGCTTGGAAGCTCGTGAAGTCTGCTTGGACAAACGATGAGCTTGATGTGAGATGGTAGAGAATTGCTTGTTGAGCTCTGAGAACTCTTCTTCTGCTTCCTTGACATTGACGCCTGACCGATGAGAGGTCACTCCCCGTGGATTCGCGTCCCTGAGCCGTTCTCGGTGTTGTTCATACTCACTGGCAGTAGACAGGGAGTCTACGTCCGAGCCATTGCTGGTCTCGGAGACTGCTGGTTTCTCGTCCATAGATGCAGTCGCAACCCAGGACGTGGAACAAAGGATCTTATCAGGAATTCTCGCCAGGCACGATATGGAGAGGGTTAAGCACAGAAGAGGAAAACAGTGGTGACGGGACTAACAGTGCGAATAATAAAAGAATAGTACTAAGGTAGACTAAAACTCTTCGGACACATTTGTGCTTGAGGAAACGAGGCTAAAATAATTATATTTGCTAGTGATACGCTTGGCAGCTGGGCAGGGAAAGGCGAAGGAACAAACCGACCCTCAACTGGAAGAATGTTAGGCCTCAGGAAAAAGATACATACTTTACCTCCAGAGGGCAATCCAGCCATGCCTCTCCACATGGCCAGCCAAGAGCAGCCTAAAGGCAGCAGGAGGGGGATAGTGTCAAGCCATCCGCTGTAAGTGAACCACATACCAAAACCCGGAGGCCGCTCCATTGGAACAACGAGACTCGACATCCTGGTCACTGTGACTAAGAGAAGCGCACGAGCAATATGATCAAGAGAGCATTCCTGACTCCTGAGTCATTAACAGTCGGGGACTCGATTAGTCGGTGCTAACACTTTCTTTGACCAGGATGGGACTCTTCCGACGTCGGGAAGCCTAAAGCGGTAGTTAGTACCCTCTGTGATTGAACAGACAATGTGCCAAGAGGTCGGCAACTCCCGCCATGCGTTTTGATTGATCCTTGATAGATAGCAAATGCCCCGAGGTTTAAACGAGAAAATTTCCAGAAGTGGACGGACAAGAGGTGGCAGGGCCTTCCGGCCAAAGAACCAAGCCAATTTAATCATGCGGAGAAGGGCGCAGTGGCTGATCTATCACATCCTCCCTCTCACTGTTATTATGTCCACAGATACAATAATCCGTACAGCGTCCTCTTAATCACAACAGGTCTTTGCACTTATTGACTTAGCTGCTGAGATGTAGTTCATAAGGCGTAGTCTAGTAGCTCATCTCCATTTGCTGGAAGATTTGTATTTCATTTCAGACCACTGAATTTTGGTCAGATGATGCTCGTGTTCTGTAGTCGGCAACATCTACAGCGTCTACTTTCACTACAGACTAAGATAGTCAATGCAGCAGGCGACTCGTTCATGTCGCTAATGATCCAAGGACCATCATTTCATCATTGAAGATCTTCTTGAACAGCAAAGTGACGCGAACGTTGCTGTCGTTGACGCCGTAAACTACCAGCTATCTCCCTATCGGACAAGGCATTATGCGCTCGAGACTTGAAACATTTGGAGTCGCCTCAACCACGAAATCGATGCGCGCGGCAGTGTCCTTGTGCAGCTTGTCCCAACATGGCGAAATGCAGCGGCCTGATCCCGGGGAAGGTCGATATCTTTATCGGCAACCTCGAGAGACCCGGACAGTTGCATCTTGACTACCGGTGCGGCGGCAACAAAAATATGACGTTGCCATTTTCACGCCTCAGATGAGCTAGAACAAGCCCTGCTCCTCTTGGGCCAGCACCAAACATCGGCACACGCGATGCCATCTGAGAAGCAACCCTATGCACCCTGAGCGCCGCGCAGGCTGCCGGAGAGATCGTCGAGGCGAATGACCCTCTTGGGGGGGTATGCTGCGTATTCAACGAAACCGCCATCTACCATCCATCACATCGAGGACGATACAGTCCTCAGGAGAGAGTCCGTGTCCGCGACGGCAGTAGAAGCGTTGTCCGCATAGTTCTGTGTTGCCGCCCAGGACAACATCATCCACGACGAAACCCTACTTCTGACCCAAATGACTGCTATGACAACCACTGATTCGTGACCAAGGATGGCGGGAAACTACTGTCGTCAGCTCTGATTCCATTCTGAAGATGGTGTTGCCTACCTGAACGCTGAATTCGCCGCTGTAGTTATGCAAGTCAGTCCTGCACGCACCGCAGACCTCTGTGACCTGACGCAAGTATCGTCAACAGGCCGTTGATCGCAGTGGATTTTTCCTGGAAGGGTATACCAGATGTATATACCAGTACGTCGTCGTCTCATCTATAAATTATAGGTCGGAGGGGCGTTGAATACCCATTTGCCTGAATATATAAGTCATCTGAACAATTATGTTAGGCTCAATTTCGTTTGCCGTCTTTCAAGTAATCATCTAGGTCTAATCTGATCGTGGTCAGTGGTGCAGATTTGCTCAATGCTCGATACCTTAGGTATATTCGACACATACTGGTAGAAACTTGGAATTGCCAGGAGAAAGCAAGCAACAGGCCTTTGCTTGTACACTTGGAACGGGACTCTTTGTGCAGAGCCTTTATTGACAGACTTAGGCTATCATTTGTGCCCGCAGGGAAAGCTCACATAGAGTCTTCTCTCCTTTTACTTAATATTTTCCCACTTCTCACATGCATCATCTGCTTGATGCCCAAAGACCCCTAAATAATAATGTCAACCGCGTGTCGCGCCGTCCGCTTGGCATGGTTAAGCAGCAGTTAGCCCACGGTGTATTATCTAGCTTGTATTCAGTCGCCAGCCAATTGCAATTCTCCTCTGAGGGCGCCGAGTCCTCAACGAGCTTGATTGTCAGACTTCCATTTGCACATGAAGAGCGCACTGAAAATTTCGGGGATCATCCCTTGGATAACACTTTCTACTGCTACTGTGCAGGTCGGCCCATCAACATCAGATCTACTCAGTGTGCACGGAGTCATTGCGGGATAGACTATCGCAGATTCATGGTAGGCCAATGATTTATCGCCCTGGTCAAATGCACTTGTCCGTTCACGCAGTTTTTACTGGGTATGTAGTGGCAGCATGGGCAACGTAGGGAGGTCAACTACCCCGCGATGACTATCTACCACTGCCACTGCCATGATCCAGCTTGTTTCAAGTCCCTGGCCCTCGCTTGACCCATGGGGTCCTGGCTTCTGTGGCTGAAACTGTCCAGCTATTGGAAAAATGATGTTCATTTGAATCAGGTATTTGAATCAGGTGAAAGGCGATCTGCTCAAAGACTCAAGTCATATCAGACTTTTGGACCGTCAAATAGTGCGGGGGAGTCCGCTGAACCGCGGTGATCAGGATGATCTGAACGTTCTCATTGACTGGAACTGATTATCACAAGGTACGGAGTACCCTAATCCGTAGACCCTCGTTTTGGGTGCTCGGAACGTAACTTTCTCCGTACCCCTTGCCTCCGACCATTTTTGGGGCTGTATCTGCCTCGAAAGAAAAGACGCCGATTCATGCTAGCCCATGGGACCTCCATTATTGCAAGTTGATGATGAACCAATGATGTACTACCAAGGTAACATAGCCATATGTCGTCATTAAGCCAAGGTTGTGAGGACAATGTTCTTGGCTACTGCTGAAAAAGCGCCATGCAGATCCGAAGATCTGTGACGTGGGGGGTTAGTCATGAACCAAAAAATTAGGGGAGCGATTACCACATAAAACACCACCAACAAGAACAAGTCGCAGAGGGCTTGCAACATTAATGCAGAAAAGGAGGGGTTGAATGGGATTCTCCCCGCATTATTATCTGCAACAGTCATGTCCAATTACCCTGGTGTGCATATTCAGTAGGCAAAATGAGTCTTGCCCGGTTATTGCACAGTAAAGAGGCTGGCAAATGCACCATGGTCGTGCGACCAGATGATGTCTACACCTTGATACCGAGCAGACAGGCTACCTGGCGGTAGAGATAAATTCCAAACAGCAAACGGCGACTCCATCAAACTGTCAACGGAAATGAAGTGTCTCAATGATGATGGGTCTTTTAATGATAGATACTCTGCCAATGTCCGGGAAGCCGTGGTGAGAATGACGTAGGGTCCATTTAGGTTCCAGTCCCGAGCCACCGGCCCGTGGGAGTGAGAGGTTGAAACGCCTTAAAAGATCCGGCCTTCCGAGTATCCTCAAAGGATTAGAATCTGTAGTCATATGTTCTTTGAATACCACAATAGAATTCAGATCTCTTCGAATGCATGGGAAATCTGACCTGAAGAGACGTGGTTGATCGGTTCTCCTCATTGCAGCGGGCTGAATCACTGAAACCCCCCTTAGCCACCGCATGTCCATACAGCGCTCCTCTTTTTGGGATTTGAATATCCACCTTCGACCCACTACTGGCCACTCTGGGTTGGAAATTGTGGGTAGTAGTCATCCTTGGGTGGGACGCTGCCATTTTATAACGTCGACTGATCCTCGATCTGCTACTGTTGGAAACTCTTTATCTTCATTTCCTTCTGTTTACGTGCTTTGAATCCTTCCACTGTCCACTCGCTTTACCGCAAATCTTCCAAGACACTCCGCTGGGACGAAATTTCAAATCACTACACATTTTCCAATCATGTCGCGCACGAGAGTCTTGCTGGTTGGAGCAGCCGGTGAGACTGGCGGCTCAATCGCAAATGGACTCCTTGAGAACCCAATCTTTGTGAGGCCCCCCCCCCCGCTTGTTGAATTCTTCGCGGAAAATGATAGCACCGTATTCTGACTGCAATATCGCTTACAGGAAGTCTATGCGCTTGTTCGTCCCCGATCGGTCCAAAAACCGGCCATTGTTTCCCTTCAAGAACGGGGTGTCAAAGTGCGCAGATGCGATTTGAGAGGCTCAGAGGAGTCACTCGCCGAAGCCCTTACAGATATCGATATTGTCATCAGCTGTGTCGGTCCCGCCGAACAACAAGACCAGATTCCTCTTGCAAAGGCTGCGAAGAAAGCTGGTGTCAAGCGATTTGTCCCGTGCGGATTTATCACAGTGGCTCCGCCCGGCGGCATCATGTGGTTGAGAGATGAGGTAAGCTCAACCATCCTTACTGTCTTTTTTTATATTCGAAGAAGTATTGACATGTGGTTCTGCTCTCCAGAAAGAGACTGTTTACAATCATATCAAACAACTCTGGCTTCCGTACACCATTGTCGATGTTGGTTGGTGGTACCAGCTTTCGTACCCTAGACTCGAGTCCGGACGAGTAGACTATGCTATGACCACGGCAAACAATGAGATTGTGGGGGATGGCAACACCCGCACTGCCTTGACAGATCTGAGAGATATCGGACGCTATATTGCCAGAATTATCGTGGATGATCGGACATTGAACCGGATGGTTTTCGCGTACAACACAGTTGTGACCCAGAACCAGATTTACGATTTGCTCGAAGAGATCGGAGAGGAGAAGATTCAAAGAAACTACGTAGGTGTTGTTGGCCATCTTGCACAGAATTTCTATCTAACACGTCGTTTTCGGCAGGTTTCGGAAGAGACCGTCTACACTCGAGTTCTTGCGGCCCGCCAGTCTAGCGAGACCTATCCCTTTGACCCAGTGAAGTTCATTCCTCGATACCTCGCCGAATACCAATTGTCCTGGGGTATTCGCGGCGACAACAACCCGGAATACGCGAAGTATCTAGGCTATCTAGACGCGAAGGAGCTCTATCCCGATTTCAGACCAACCGACTTCCGTGAGTATCTCGAGTCGGTTGTTAGAGGCACCGCGAAGGGTATCTACACAGACCGTACCATCTCGAGAGCTCAGCAACGGGAATTCCCACGGACGGAGTCCAGTGACTCGCTGTACACTCGGATCTTTCCCAGGGCCGAGTCAAGCGATTCGCTATACATGAGCAGATAAGCGGTCCTTTCCATGTTGAACAGGTATCAGTGGCGACAGAAGGCGACGCTAGACGTGCCCTGTCAGCCGCGCCACGTTTCATGTATTTACGATTTTGCGTCGTCCGGGGCAGACTGGCTTTGCTCTGGTCCTGAGACTCGCCTCATTGTTTCTGCTCTTATGTGATTCACCCCTCGGTTTTTAGACTGTGCTGGCGTTTGACTTGTATTGATGTCTTCATTATCCTTTTGTTCCTTTCTATTCTAGACGCTGGCTATAAGGGAAGTTGGGAAACAAATCATTGATACCACCACCTCTACTTCATTACCGGGTCCAACAAACCCTAGAACTGTGTTTTTTTCCAGACTCAACCATCTCAATCCTCCAGCAGACTCTTAGATTCTTTCAGTCCGATGCCCTTACCAAAGAAAAGAAAACTTCTGGAATTTTGGTTTGAAGTGATCCATAATGCATTGACTATAAAGTCCCCAGCTCTATGCAACCCCCGTCTCAAGGCGGGCTGTTGTAATTCATCGGCATGGTATCCGAACTGAAAAATGCAGTGTTCATCGTCCCTTCCATTTTCATTTCATCTCTGTTCACCTTCAACACTTGAGAACTCGCTTAACGTTCTCTGTTTTGCCAAATGCGCTATCAGTATGTCTCTCGCTATTCTCTACTTTTCATTGAGATCAGACGGGGCCAAATGAAGGATGGGCAGACATGTCTCAGGATAATGCACAACGTTCGATCCGCAACCGAATCCGAAGTCTCCATGAAGCAGCACCAAGTGAGGCAGGCTCCGCAAGGATACGAGTCTTTGGAGTCCTGGTACCACGCCAAACTACGATGATAGGTTTGTCTTTCTCATGCAGTTCAGAAGCCTTCGAAGCCGTTGCTCACTGACCTCTAGCGATCGGCGGAGCTATCAACACCGGATTGATGATTGGAGCCGGAAATGCGCTTTCAAAGTAAGGCACAGCCAACATAGGTCGTATGAGCTGCAGTTAACACTGTCTAAGGGCCGGGGTTAGTATTCGTCTAGGCGAGATGACATAGTTTCGCGATGCTGACCCGTCCAGCCTGCCGCGATTGTGATCTCTTACACGACTGTGGGTATAGTTGTCTACTTGACCCTATGTGCGCTAGGAGAGGTTGCTGCTTGGTTTCCTGAGCCGTCGACGGCTGTGGATCATGCCGTGCGGTTCTGTGACCCTGCAGTTGGCTTTACATTGGGTTGGAGGTACGGCCTCCCCTCATGATCAGTCTATGTTGAACTGGGATGCTGATGCAATCTTTCGAACAGCTACTGGCTCAAATACTTGGTTGTTACTCCCAACCAATTGACCGCGGCGGCGCTCGTGATATCATATTGGATCGATGCAAAGGATGTAAACCCCGGGATTTGGATTACGGCATTTCTCGTACTCATTGGCTCTGTCAACTACTGGACCGCTCGCTTCATTGGACCATACGAGTTTGCACTGTCATCTTTTAAAATCCTGGTCTTGTCTGCGCTTACGGTGCTCTCGGTGGTCATTGCACTTGGGGGCGGGCCGGATCATGATAGAAGGGGTTTCAGATACTGGAGAGACCCGGGTGCCTTTGCTTCCTACGGCAATCATGAACTGGTAGGAAAGCTACGAGCCGTTAGCAAGACTCTGCCCTCCACTATATTCGCGTACTTGGGTAGTGAGCTCCTTGGGATGACCATGCTGCAAACCGGGAACGCACCAAAGGCTGCAGCGCGCGCCATCAAGCTCACATTCTATCGAATCCTAGTTTTCAACATTGTCAGCGTAACGCTGCTCGGTATGCTCATTCCATACGACTCCCAAGACTTGGCCTTTGCGACCAACGCCTCCAAGCCGACGACAGTCTCGGTCTTTGTTGTGGCAATCAGAATGGCCCATATACCGATCCTTCCAAGCATTCTCAATGCGTGTTTTCTGCTGTTTGTTCTATCAGCTGCTAACCAAGCTCTTCATATGGCGACCCAGATCATCCATGGGCTATCGCAGGAACAAAAAGCCCCGTCCATCTTGTCAAGGACTGACCATAGGGGTGTTCCTGTCTATTCGTTGGCTACATGCACGATTCTAGCATCATTGGCATATCTAAGCATTTACAACGACTCCAAGGTTCTTTTCGGGTACTTTGTCAACATAATCACCATGTTCAGCCTTCTCACTTGGATCTCAATTCTGATCACGCATATTTCATTTGTGCGCGCGCGCAAGGCCCAGAAAGTTCCAGACTCAGCGCTGGTCTTCAGAGCTCCCTTGGGCGCTTGCGGGTCATGGGTCGCTCTGATCAGCTGCATTCTCCTTTCATTGATGAGAGGCTTGGATGTCGCAGAGCTAGTCACTCATCCAGAGGCCTTCGACTATATGACTTTGATTACGTCGTATATCGCTGTTCCTCTCTATCTGTCCCTTGTCATTGGATACAAGGCCGTGACCCGATGCAAGAGCGTCAACCCCGCTGAGGCTGACCTCTGGACCGTTACAACGATTCGTGAGCGGCATGATACCAAGACAAAGTCTTCAGAACAGGAAAACAGGGCGTGGGCTGAGCAGAACCACTGGTTGTGGGATCGTTTCGTTGCAGCATGGTTGTTGTGATGTCGTTTTTGCCCGTGACCATGTGCGCAATACGTTGCTTTCAGCATTCATTCATAGAACATTATTAAATCAACCTTTTTTTTTTTTTTTTTTTTTTTTTTTTTTTTTTTTTGTTTGGCTATAACCGATGATGACTGTCTGCCTCTCTTCCCCTCGATAGTGATACGGCTTGGCGGGAACAACATGGTCCACGTTGTTTGTTTACCCAGCAACGGCAACGGATGCATGACGACCACGAGGTTCTTGGAGGGCTCGGAACTACATCATGGTCCATAAAAAGGACACCCGAAGAGTACCCTCCTGAAGATAAGAAAAAGTAAAACTGACCACGTATTTCTATCATCTTGTGATGAATCCGGCAGCAGAAGGCGCCAATATCCGAGAACATGATTTGCTGGGAAGGACAGAGGCGCCAATCGCTCGTGTGGATCATGGAAATGATGGACACCGTCAACTCTCTTTATTCTTCTGAATGAAGCAAAGGACAGACTGTCAGATAATTGAGTGGTTATAATGATAGGTAGGCTTCTTAAAGTTTCTAAGGTACTTCGTGCCGCTGTCAAGGTCTCAAGACAAAGAGAGTATAAGCTACTTAAGTAGTACTTATGTATATGTCAATCTATCTACCCCCCTCACCCCCACAGTCGACTGGAATTGATCGAGCTAACCGCGTACTTTCTGCACTCTCTGCCTCTAGAGTCAGCAATCTCAGTTGATGGACACTGACTGTCGCTTCTTGTTCTCTTGATGATGATCAATTCC